>NW_027491074.1:4200000-4672655 GCF_021521415.1 Bidens hawaiensis | reverse complement strand
ATAATATGCACGTCACAACCTTAACCTAAATAGCCCGTAAGCGAGTGTTTCGGCATTACCTTAGCGGGTTTGGCTCGTTTCCGACTTTCTAATCAAGTTTTCAGGTTCTTGTGCTTCTTTGCAAGCTAGATACAAGTCCTGTATCACAAACCAAGAAATTTTTCATCAACATAACAGCCCTTAACTTAGGGTTTCGGCTAGTGCACAAAAACGAACTTTTGAACCGTAAAAAACGCCGTTATCAACCCTTTAATCCGTGTTTATGGCCAAAAAAACTATCAAAACAGGTTCCTTACCATGTGTATGATCAAAACATGTTTATGGACCATTTTTGGGATTTTTACATGGTTAGGAATGATTTTTAGTAATCAAGATATGTTTTTAGGGTTTGAAGGATTTCTGGAAAATCAGCTTGCAGCTGCTTGGACCTCAACTTTTATAAACCAAAATGAATAAACAAGCTTGTGGAATAAGTTTTATAAAAAAAATAGGGGGTGGGGTGGGCTGGTCCGATCGAAACTTCAATGCCCCCCCTCTTTGGGCTGTTTTGGCCCAATAATCTGGTTTTCTCAAGCCCAAATACAAAAACCCAGTCCAAATTTAGTTCGGGTTCGGTTTTTGGCGTGAAAAATTTATCGGGTGCGTTAAACAGCGCGAAAACGAGTGTTTTTGGCTAGTTTTGTGTAAAATTATAAAAACATACTATATGTTTGTAAAAATAAAAAATATTTTCACGGATCTCTTAAAGCATTTCAAATAAGTGTTTTGTAAGTCTTTTTTCGGCTTAACGGATGATACAATGCTTGGTTTGTGACTGTCTTTCGCGTTTAAATCTATAGCGGGTAGTTAAACGAGCATGTTTTCGTTTAACCTTGTTTGCTATCAAACTAAGACCATATTTCTAATATTTTAGCTTGTATAGATCGTATATCACTTATAGATGGCCCCCCCGAGATATCTGGGTCATAACCCGATCCGTTCGGTTAATCGTTCGTTTGTTACGCAAAAGGCGTTAATTTGCTTAATCGGTAAATACGTACTGAGGTGTACCTTGTTTTGGCTCAAATGTCACATTCTCCCCCCGTTAGAGAATTACGTCCCCGAAATTTGATTATTCAACTTTGTCTTTGTTTGGAAACAGGTGCGGGTATTTCTTTTTGAATTCAGATTTCCGCTCCCACGTGAATTCGGATCCGCGTTGTGAATTCCACCGAACTTTTACTAGAGAGATTTTGTTGTGTCTTAATTGATTTATTTTTTCCCTCTAATATTTCCACCGGTTCTTCAACGAAATTCAGTTTTCGTTTATGTTTAAGTTTTTTAATGGCACCATTTCGGTTTCGTCAGTAAGACACTTTTTCAGGTTCGAAACATGAAAGACATTGTGAATAGAACTCAACTCCACAGGAAGTTTCAGTCGGTAAGCTACCGGACCTATATTAGAAATGACTTCATATGCCCCAATGTATCGCGGAGCTAGTTTACCCGGTTTTTTCCGAATCGAATGACGCCTTTCCACGGGGATACTTTGAGGAATACTTTATCGCCTATTTCAAAGGATAACGGCTTTCTACGAACATCAGCGTTGCTTTTTCTGTCGATCTCGGGCGATTTTCAATTTGTTTGTGATTTATACCGGATTTTGTCGGTGGTTTCTTGAATCAAGTCAGATCGTGTAATTTGGGTATCTCCCACCTCCGTCCAACACAAGGGTGATCTACATTTCCGTCCGTACAGCGCTTCACATGGTGCTGCTTGAATGCTACTGTGATAGCTATTATTGTACGAAAATTCAACCAGTGGGAGATGTTGATCCCAATTCCCACCAAAGTCTAGTACACAAGCGCGAAGCAAATCTTCTAAGGTTTGAATGGTTCGCTCAGATTGACCGTCGGTTTGGGGATGATAGGCGGTACTTAGGTCAATTCGGGTTCTCAAAGCTTCTTGTACGGCTTGCCAGAAACGAGAGGTGAAATGTCTTTCTACTCAAAGCATCTGCTACTATATTAGCCTTGCCCGGATGATATCGAATCTCACAGTCATAATCGTTTAACAGCTCTACCCATCTCCTTTGCCTCATGTTTAGTTCTTTCTGGTCGAAAATATGCTGTATACTGTACATTTGGTGCCATACAAATAGTGCCTCCAAAACTTAAGTGCGAAAATAACCGCGCCCAGTTCCAAATCATGGGTGGTATAATTCTTCTCGTGCACCTTTAGTTGTCGAGAAGCGTATGCTATGACTTTGTTTCTTTGCATATGTACGCACCCTAAACCTTTCCGGGACGCATCACAATAAACTACCAGATCATCAGTTCCCTCTGGAAGACTCAATATTGGGGCTTGGCATAATTTCTGTTTCAGCAATTGAAAAGCCGCTTCTTGTTCTTCTCCCCAAACGTAAGCACGATCTTTTTGAGTCAACAGAGTTAAAGGTTGGGCTATGCTGGAAAAATTAGCAATAAAACGCCGATAATACCCAGCTAAACCCAAAAATTGGTGAATTTCTTTTGGTGACTTTGGGGCCTGCTAATTTTTAATGGCTTCAATTTTGCTCGGGTCTACGTGGATACCATGTCAATTAACAACGTGCCCTAGAAATTGTACCTCTTGTAGCCAAAATTCACATTTCGAAAGCTTGGCATACTACTTTCCCTGCCTCAACAGCTCCAAGATAGTTCGTAAATGCTGCTCGTGGTCCTCCTTGGTTTTAGAATATATCAAAATGTCATCAATAAACACGATAACAAATTTGTCGAGATACGGTTTACAAACTCGATTCATAAGATCCATGAAAACTGCGGGAGCATTAGTTAATCAGAACGGCATAACTAAGAATTCGTGGTGGCCATAACGAGTTCGGAACGCCGTTTTAGACACGTCTTCCTCTTGGACTTTAACTTGATGGTAACCGGATCGAAGGTCAATTTTCAAGAAATAGTTTGCCCCTTGGAGTTGGTCAAACAAGTCATCTATTCGTGGAAGAGGGTATCGGTTCTTGATGGTAACTTTGTTTAATTCCCAGTAATCGATGCACATTCTAAAACTTCCATCTTTCTTCTTTACGAACAATACCGGTGCTCTCCAAGGAGAATAACTAGGACGAATGAAACCCTTATCTAACAAATCCTGCAACTGGTTGGATAGTTCTTGCATTTCAGAAGGTGCAAGTCGGTAAGGTGCCTTAGCAATAGGGGCTGATCCTGGTATTAAGTCTATGCGGAATTCAACCTGTCGGTTCGGTGGTAATCCGGGTAAATCGTCAGGAAAGACATCAGGGTATTCACGTACAACGGGAATCTCTTCTATGCACTTCTCATCAGGGTTCTTTATAGTCACGTTTGCCAAGAATGCCATACAACCTTGGCGTAAACATTTCAACACTTTAAGATGAGACACAAGAGGTAATATTGAACCAGACTTCTCTCCATGTACTACAATCACCTCACCATTCGAAAAGGGAATTTTAATTGTTTTGTCATTACACACAATCTCTGCCTTATTCTTGGTTAACAAGTCCATGCCGACAATAACATCAAAACTTCCTAACTCTACCGGGAGTAGGTCAATAAGGAATGGGTGGTTATTAAGAATAATGGAACAGTTTTGGACTATTTGGTTGACAGTTATAGAGTTACCGTTAGCGAGTTCTATAGTATAGGGATTTGTTAGTTCACTTACTGGCATGTTACCCAGGGATACAAAACTAGTGGAAACAAAGCTTCTATCGGCACCAGTATCAAATAACATAGAAGCATATTGATCAAAAACAACAAATGTACCTGTTACTACGTTTTGGTCTTGTCGTGCTTCTCCAGACCCGATAACAAACGCGTGTCCCCGAGACGCACTTGAAGTCGATGCTTGGTTCAGTCTAGTAACTGCTCTTGGATACAACTTGGGGCAGTTTCTTCTAATATGTTCTGTACTGCCACATTCATAACAGGCACGGTAGGTTGCTGCGGTTGAAGTTTGTTGGATAGGTTGTTGGCGGATTGGCTGAGGTCTGGGTGGCTGTGGACGACGAGGTTGAGTTGTTTGAGTTGGTCGGTTCACAATTTCTGCACATGCTCTGCAATTAGGGGCATAATACCCAGTTCGACCACATTTCTGGCATACCGGGAATCTGCATTCTCCCACATGATGGTAATTACATTTATCGCACTTTGGCAAGGGTCCCTTATACCTGTCTTGCTTTGTATCGGAACCAGTTATAGCATAATTTCTTATTGTCGGACGTGCACATTTGCTTGATTGTCCTCCTTGTGCTCTCGTCCCGTAGTCTGTTCGTTTCATACCCACTGATTCTCCGGTCATTCTCAATACTCCGCTTCTTACCAAGTCAAAAGTCACAATTCCGGCTTGGGTCACAGCATTTTGAAATGATGTGTGCCCCATGGAGTTCACCAAACTCCTCACTTCCGGGGCTAAACCCCAAATATAACGTTCAACTCGTTTATCTTCAGGAGTTACTAACCATGGTACTAAGCGGGCCAATTCATTGAAGCGGTTCGTGTATCCCAAATGATCCGCTCCTTTAATTTCCAAACTCCAAAGTTCATGTTCTAACCTTTGTATTTCGTTCTTTGGACAAAAATGATCTAGCATTAATGTTTTGAGTTCCGCCCAAGTCATACGGTTAACCGTATCCTGCCCTTTTATCTGAACTGTAGTGTTCCACCACATCAAAGCATGTTCCGTAAAAGTAGAAGCAACATACTTGACAATGTTTTTGGGTGGACAATTGCTGATATTGAGAACAGATTCAGTTTTCTTGATCCACTTGATTAACCCGTTTGGCCCTTCAGTGCCCTTCAAATCAATCGGTTTACAGGCCATAAAGTTTTTTATCTAATATTCCCTTCGAGGGGGATTAGGGTTGTTATTATTATTGTTTGGGTTCGCTGGGGGATTATTTGCATTGGTAGGGGTATTTGTATTAGGTGGGGGATTGTTATTTGTAACTGTTTCATTGTTGGTTGGGGGAGCATTATTGTTTTGTTGCTGGTTTGTTTGTATATTGGCATTAACACCAGCAGTTACTTGTGTTACAATAAGCGGGATTACTGCCTGCATTTGCCGAGCAATCATCTCGGCTATTTCTGCCTCAGTCATAGGGTTTGCTTTCTTTAGGGCCATTCTATAATGATAAACAAATAAAGCCAATTAGTACTAATTCCAGTCTACGGCACTGTGTAATAATAATCACAATAAATGTTGTACAGGTAAACCAGATAACATACTGACATTTCACAAATTGTTCTGTACATTGATATTAAAAGGTACATAGACTTAGCCTGATAAAGGCCAGTGCTTGCATGTATATATCAAAATCTGTCACTATGTGACAGTTAGACTTAACCCTGTAAGGGTCAGTGCTTGTAATAATGTACAAAATTGTGCCCCATATTAACATAACATACTGCTATATTCATATATGGAGTATCAAAAGATCACGTACACACATCTGTAACATCCTGCATCTATCCGTACAAACGATAGGCCAGCCACAAACACAAAAATAACAGCACCGTAATCACCCAGTAACAGTTCAACAGCCGAACTGTCACCCTATCCAAACACCAGTGGTGGTAGGCATCTGACTGCTGCAAGTTCAGTACTATCTGATGTAACGTCGATAAGTACTGGGTCATGTCCCTCCACTCCTGGTTAATGTTAGCTATGGCTATCGAGTGGTCTATCACACGGTCAGTCAGGACAGCCATCCAAGAGTTGTTTCCTGCGTTTTGGAGGTCAGGGCGAGGGGTAGGTATACTCAATGAACGGGAAGGTGAAGTATCTGCCCTAGGGCGTGAAGGTCCTCCCCGGTCGTGGATAGATCTGAATGGAATCGAGGTAGGGTCAATCGGGGTTACCCTAATACGAGCAGTTTGTCGGACTCGCGCAGTAGCTGAAGTCGTCGACGACAGGTGTATAGGTGGAGTGGGTGATCTGGCTACTCTAGCAGGTGAACGATACTGACTGTTAACTTCGTTTTGATCCTTGCGTGGTGACCTGGGTGGATAACTATCACATCTGTAGCCGGACAGATCAGGCACATTCCTGGGTAGCTCTCTACAAATAACTTCTTCTTCCACCTCTTCCTCCTCCTCCGGTTCCTCTTCTGGGTCCTCCTCTTCTGGATCCTCCTCTGATTCTTCCTCGGGATCCTCCTCAACAGAGATTACCGGTTCTTCTTCCGGTACGTACTCGTTATTCCTTGACATGACTCTGCACAAAGGTTAGTTATAAGAATAATAACTATTGCTAACGCTAACTAATGTCGAAAAGATTAATTAATTAAACCAAATTTAATATTAATTATATTAGAATATAATATTAGTTTTATTAAAATTTTAATTATTATTATTATTTAAATCAATATTGAATATAAATGAATATAATATTCATAGTAAAATTTACCGTCATCAACAGTATCGTACATACACGTATTCATACACCTTGTTCCAATTAAGCACGTATGAGTGTTACATATATATATATACTTTCACATTACCTTTTATACACATATGTTGCCACTTTTACCTAACCACACGTTCCGCGACTTCTCCTCGAATTCCCTCATACAAGCAAGTCTGTTATTATGTTCCGTACCACAATAACTCACTTGCCCTACAAGTTCATCCCGACATCCATCAGTATATAATATTAAATTATTATTTAAATATTTCCTAGAGTTAATCGAGCCTACGGTTATATTTTAGGTACCCTAAGGGATAACCTAATCCTTTATAACCAATGGCTCTGATACCAACTTCTGTCACACCCCGACTACCACAATGCGGAAGCATAAACGGGAATGTAACAGACACCTCTGGTATCAACACATTGTTTATAAAGAAACATTACAAACTAATTTACAATATATTACATTTCTTTGTTCTATCATTGTTTTATAGTCTATGTGGTTCAAACAAAACTAGTTCGTTAACTATATAATCTTACTACTAGTATCCTTGCTTCTATTCACATAACATCAACCACAAACCTTGGGCAAGTAACAGATCACCAAATCACTCCGATTTAGGTACACCTGAAAAGCAGTTTAAAACGGGTCAATTACTAGATTTGGTGAGTTTCACAAGTTTCAAGAAAACAGTAATGAGTATTCACAAGTCAACACTTGTAATCATGAAATAAGTATGTATATATGTAAATGATGTAATTATGCTAAGCTACAGTGAAGCCTTGACTGTATGTGCTGCGTGCATCCATTTCCCACGCTCAATCAACCACTGTGGCCCTTTTCCGCCCACAACATGCCCCAGTAGCTATGTGTAACACTACATAGCCTGTTTGTATAAATAAGATCATGTGCAAACGGCGCTATGTAACACGGCAACCAGCCGATTCTGTTTGGGTTTGTGAAACCAATAGTACTATTCACAAGCCATCGGCTCGAAGTTAATCACTGTGATCGTGAGGACTTTCGTGTGTTAGCACTTAGATAAGTCACATCAATACATGTTTCAGGTATGTATATGTAATCAAACATGCTTTTCACCCCAAAAGTTCGTAAAAACTGTTTAAAGAGTGGGGTCATGAAACTCACGGTTTAGTAGTTAATCAGTACTGTATCAGCTCGTGGTTTGTTCGGTCTGCTATCAGTAGTTCCTATAATCAATATTATAATAATATTAATATTTTAATATTATTATACTCTCAATACTAAACTGGGCTGTATAACTAATCTGGGTGTAGCTGGAACGCCCAGAAAGTGGCAATAGGTTTAGGTTGTGACGTTGTTCAATGTCTAATACTTAAAACTGAACTTGGCTCAGATTCCCGTTTTCCCAGCTGGGCCAAGTTGTTCGTTTACGCGTTCAGAAAACAGTTATGGGAAAATAAGCTTGGGTAAATGTATTGGTTAATAAAATGATTAAGTTATAAAGAAGGATCACATACTGAGGTCCCGAATTAGCCACGGGGCCCGTTTCCGTTTATTCAGTTTGATTTAAGAAGAAACGCGCACAAACCATCCGGATTGTCCAGGTTTTTCATAGAAAAGTTCGTTTTTACTTAATTAGTCCAAAAATATGATTTTCGATCACTCTGGGTGTTTTGATATTCCCGCAGGTTCGTTAGTCGCGAACTTGCCGGTTTTTATAAAAACTGAATTTGTTTAATCTTTAAATTAGCATAATTAATTTTAATCATTAAATTATAAAAATTTAACCACTTATCAATTAAAATATGTAGATTTTTATAAAATTATTTCTGGAATTATTTACTGATTTATTAATTTATACAAATTCATTTTATCAACTATATTTCGTCTGAAAATCGTCCGTTTACCCCAAAGGATTTCCAAAAATTCCACAAAAATTCCTGAATGCTCAAATCATGTCCCAAATCAACCTGTATAAATTCTAGAATATAAAAAGCTCATGTGATATTCTTTTCGGCCCAAATTCAGCTATAAAAAATCACACGAACGCATATAAGCAAAACACCTTTAAACTTCTTCAAATGATCCCAAAATTCATATGTGATCAAAATACATCAAATCTGAGTTCCCAGAAAAATTTCATAATTTTTGAAGTATTTTAGCTATTTTTCCCAAATAAACATCCAAATTCGGTAATAAATTCGCCAAATATTCTCGGATGATTGAAAAATTACCAAATTTGAACAGGGACTCATTGACATGGTCCCTGATGTCCCTACAAAATTTCAAGGCCTAATAATATGAAAATCACAACCTTAACCTAAATAGCCCGTGAGCGAGTGTTTCGGCATTACCTTAGCGGGTTTGGCTTGTTTCCGACTTTCTTATCAAGTTTTCAGGTTCTTGTGCTTCTATGCAAGCTAGATACAAGTTATGTATCACAAACCAAGCAATTTTTTATCAACATAACAGCCCTTAACTTAGGGTTTCGGCTAGTGCACAAAAACGAACTTTTGAATCGTAAAACGCTGTTTCAACCCTTTAATCCGTGTTTATGGCCAAAAAAACTATCAAAACAGGTTCCTTGCCATGTGTATGATCAAAACATGTTTATGGACCATTTTTGGGATTTTTACATGGTTAGGAATGATATTTAGTAATCAAGACATGTTTTTATGGTATTAATCAAGGTTAAACAAGTACAAAATCTACTTATTTAAGTTCCTCACTTTAGGGTTTGAAGGGATTTCTTGAAAATCAGCTTGCAGCTGCTTGGACCTCAACTTTTATAAACAAAAATGAATAAAGAAGCTTGTGGAATAAGTTTTATAAAAAAAATGGGGGGTGGGGTGGGCTAGTCCGATCGAAACTTCATGGCCCCCCCATTTGGGCTGTTTTGGCCCAATAATCTGGTTTCTCAAGCCCAAATACAAAAAGCCCAGTCCAAATTTAGTTCGGGTTCGGTTTTTGGCGCGAAAAACTTATCGGGTGCGTTAAACAGCGCGAAAACGAGTGTTTTTCGGCTAGTTTTGTGTAAAATTATAAAAACATACTATATGTTTGTAAAAATCAAAAATATTTTCACGGATCGCTTAAAACATTTCAAATAAGTGTTTGGTAAGTCTTTTTCGGCTTAACGGATGATACAATGCTTGGTTTGTAACTATCTTTCGCGTTTAAATCTATAGCGGGTAGTTAAACAAGCATGTTTTCGTTTAACTTGTTTGCTATCAAACTAAGACCATATTTCTAATATTTTAGCTTGTATAGATCGTATATCACTTATAGATGGCCCCCCGAGTTATCTGGGTCATAACCCGACCCGTTCGGTTAATCGTTCGTTTGTTACGCAAAAGGCGTTTATTTGCTTAATCGGTAATTACGTACTGAGGTGTACCTTGTTTTGGCTCAAATGTCACAAATTCCCTCAAACAACGCGCTAGATGCAACAATTGACAAACTAGACAACCGAAACCTAGTTTTCACTTCATCAACTGTTGACCAATCTAACGAATGCCAATACTCATGGTACTAAAGTATATTATACTAGACATACATAAGAAGATGATGGAGCACGAACTTCAATTATAACAGCCTCGAAAGATGCGAGAAAGGGCAGCCACCGGTTAAGCCTAAAACGAACTTATCAATCAATAACGAATATAACATGCAGATTTTAGCATGCAAAGATGTATTTATTACATAGGAAAACCATGGAATTAAATTATTAAATTTTTACCAGAGTTGTATAAATATCTTAAGTTTATAAAAATATTTTTATTATATTTTTCTAGTGGACACAAAAATCATAAAAATTCCTCCAACATAAAAAGGTATGTGCAGCTATTTCAGTGCGCAACAAAATGGTTTTATTTTTATAAAATTCATTACCCAGCCAAATTAAATGATTCCAATTGGTTTTGGTTCCTAACTCAAAATATTAACTTCCAGAAGTGGAACCAACCAATTTAGACTTGTCGAAAAAGGGTTATGATGTTGGGAAGACAAACCAGAATCCATCATCCTGCATCAGCTTTGACACTCGATCTTATAAAATCATAAAAAGTATTCAAATCTCGTCCAAAAATTACATATTATACCTTTCTGGAAACTAAACTCAATAGAACATCATAGAAACAAGACTCGATCAAAAACAATATATTTTCATCGAGTTACAGACCGAGCAATAAACGAGTACGAATCTGTCAGAAATTGTTATAATCAAAACTCAACCCTAACGTGTTCAAAACAGGGTTTAATGGAGAAAAAAAGTTATACTAAGATAGAACCGACCTGGAATTGAAGTTTGGATGGCCGGAAACGGGCTGGTCTTGCACGGAAATCGAGAAGAGAGGGGGGGGGGGGGCGTTGATCGATGTAAGGGGTTGGGTTAGGGTTTAGGTTTATTTTATTTTTTTTGTATAATATAATAACGATAATACATCTTAGTCCCTCTACTTTAACAATGGGTGAACTTGTAAGAAAGTTAAGTAAGATACGTTTACGAGGGTGGCAAGGAGCTCTCGGGAGATTGCCGGGTCAAGCCCGGAAGGTGTACACAACACTACAAGGTTAAACCTTTTTATCAGAAATTAACGGACGTTACAATTACTAGATCTTTTAAAGTTTGGACTCTTTGAGGGTCTTCAAACCATTCTTTTGCTTCTTGATTTTTCTTTTCGGCTTCCTCTCTTTCATTTTGCATCCTCATCTTTAGCTCCTGTTCTCTCTCAAATTTTTCTCTACTTGCCTGATCTTTGTGAGAGTCCTTTATCTGTTGAATTCTTCTTTTCAATTCTTCAGGAGAAAGATTTATCAAATAGTTATAACTGTAGGCGTACAGTTGAAGAAATTTAATATTTTTATGTTTAGCCCTTGTCATTTCATAATTTGCTTCATTAGTTGCTTTCCTTTCAGTTTTACTGTCAGACTCTTTTAGTACCTTTTCACCCTTTACCTTCTTTGCTACCTTCTTCACATATTCTAAGATATCATCTACAAGAGCTCTTTTGTAGAGTCTGTCAATCTTATCAAATGGTTGCAGATTAAGGAATGCAGGCTTGTGACCAGCCTTCATCAGCAATTCTTTTTTCGTTTTTCTTATTCTCCACCCTTCAGCTTCCTTTACTATTTCTTCTTTAGATAGTCTTTGAAGATATATTGGATCATATCCCAAGCTGATCAGATAGTCTTTATCTTCATTTTCCTTTTCAGTTTCCTTCAAACCCTCATCATCTTCATTCTCAACTTCTAAATCAATAACATCTTCAAGATTATAAAGAGCCTCAATCATTTGTTCTTCAATATTTGCAGATTGAGCCCTCATTCTCTTTTCAAGCTTGTCTAACCTTAATTTGTACACCATCTTCTTCACTGATTTCTGTCTTTTAGGTTTTGGTGTCTCAACTTCAGATGTAGCTTTTCTTTTCAAAAATGATTGAGTTGGAGTGGATGTGTCAGTTTGCTCTACTTCAGTTTCTGGTTCTTCAATTATGATTTCCTCATCTACTGCGGTTCATCTATATGAGTCTCTTCAGATTCTTCAGTGACTTCTTGAATAATGGGTTCATTTGGTTCAACATGCTCTTCAACTCTTGGTTCTTCTTCTTTACTTTAATGAAGTCTTGTTGAGCCTTTCTTGCTGCTTTCACTATCTTTGGATGATGTCTCTCTGGGTTATTCAGAATGAGTGTAAAATCCTTCATTATAACCAATTTAACCATAGTACTTGCTGAGACTTCAATGGTTTCATCTTCTTCATGGATAACTGGTCTCAAGCCAAGTTCTTGTTCCTTTTCAGGATTGTCAGTTTCAGTCTCAGATTGTTCTTGATCATGAGTTGTTGGCTCTTCAGGCTCAGTGATAACTGGCTCTTCAGTCTGTGTAGGTTCTAGTTCAACTTCATTTAGATTTGTTTTAAGAGCTTCAATTGTAGCTTTAAAGGCATCATCTGCCTCTTTCATCATTCTTTCATCTTCCTCGTCTTTTTCTTTCATGTTATTAACACTTCAATGACTTCCTGAGGGATTTCCTCCTCCTCTTCATTCTCTAATGCCTCCAACTCTTCATTCATTAATTTTATTGTAGTTTTCACCGACTCAGCTTCTGCAACATCTGGATCATTTATATTTTCTTTGTACAAGACATCATCAGACTTAACTGTATGCTGGGGCAGGGGATGTAGATCATGTTCAGTAAGTGCAACCCCCTTTCCTTTTGTTTTTCTTTTCAGAATTTCTTCTTCTTTATCCTCCCCCTCATCCTCCGATTCTCCATTATCATATGCTTGATTTAGCATGTTTAAGGCATTTGATGGTTCAACCTCCACCACTTCCTCTTCAGAACTGTCATATAATTCACCAATAACTCTTAAGTTTTCTACAACTTCAGGATTCTCCCCTTGTTTTGGTACATCTGAGGTCTTCTCAACCTCAGACTGCCCCTCTAGGGTTCGAATTTTCAGTAGAGCTTCATTCAGTGCATTTTCCAACGACGAGTTCCTTGCAGCCAAAATGGCATTCTGTTATTTTAACTTTATGTTCTCAAACTCAAGTCTGGCATTTTCACAAACAACATCATAAAGATTGGGGCTTGATGGTGGGGTTTCAAGAGTTGGCTTTGGGGCGGGATTAGAGAATGGTTCAGACACTAGGATTGGATTTGGTAGTGGGGTAGTTTCAGTGGCAGGTTGATCTTGAATGTGTGGGGTTGATTGAGGTGGTGAAGGAAGGTTATCTGTTGGTTCATTGTCAGATAAAGCAGGTTTAGTGGTGGCTGGTGAAGAAGGAATATCATCATTAACATCATCTAGCTCCACAGAATCTGTATCATCATGGTAAACCTCAGGTGGTGGTGATTCTGGTGGAGTTACCTTCTCGATTGATGCAGTAACATTTGATACAGCATCAGCTACAAATGTATCATCATCCATCTGCGCGGTAGCTGGAGAAGTTGGACTCACAATTGTGTCATTCACCTCCTCATGGACCTCCTCTGTATCGTCTGCCTTATATGCAACTTGATCAATCAAAGCAACATCTTCCTCGACTACCTCCTGTGCATCAACAGAATGATCAATAACCATGTCATTTCTACCTTCCGGGCCATCTCCTCCATCATCATTTTGATTATCATCATCTTCACCATCACTATTTTCAGCATCACTATTTCCTGGAGTCCGTGGTACATCAATAGCTTCAAGTGCTGGTACGAGCAACCATGGGAGTAAATCCCATTCATCATTATCAAAGAATTTGCTTTTAGCATCTTTCAATCCTTTTCAAACGTTTGGATTCTGCAATCCCAACACTTCACCAGTTCGTTGAAGATCAAGCAAAACCCTGCCTATCAAAATCTATAGAAACCTCGGATACATGAGGAATCTTTGTCCTTCTGCCTTCTCTGCATTGGAAACCAACCCTTGAAAAATAAGTCTTGAAACATTAAAGGGTTGCCTGTAGAGTATTGCCACAGTGAGAGTCCCAAGATCTCTGCTTAATAAAGTCCAAGTCCCCCTCCTAGGAGATAAGGACTTGATCACCTGGTGAATCAAGAACTTGTAGACCAACAGATCCATAGAACCTGTGCACAGTAAGCAGATGCAACAATATACTCAGCTTCAGCAGTAGAAATTGACACTGTAGTTTGCTTCTTGCATTGCCAAGACACTAGCCTATTCCCAACAAAGTGACATCCTCCAGAGGTTGATTTTCTACTCATGTTGCAACCATCATAGTCACTTTCTGTGTAGGCCATCAAGTCAAAGGAAGGGTTCTTTGGATACCAAATCCCCAAATTTGGTTTTCCTTTCAAGTATCTGAATATCCTCTTCACTGCTAGCATATGTGCGACCTTGGGGTTAGCTTGAAATCTTGCACAGACACACACAGCAAACATAATATCTGGCTTAGATGCTGTGACATACATCAATGATCCTATCTTGGCCCTATATTCATGCTGGTCCACCGGCTCCCCCTTTTCGTCAGGTACCATTTTCTCATGTGTGTCCATTGGTGTGGACACTGTCTTGAAGTCTTGGCACTTGAATTTGTTAAGAATCTCTTGTACATACTTTGATTGATTTATGAAGATTCCATCAGCTTTCTGTTGCACCTGAAGTCCAAGGAAGAAATTCATTTCCCCTATAGAACTCATCTTGTATTTGGATTTCATCACTTGCTCAAACTCTTTGCACATTTGTTCATTTGTAGAGCCAAAGATAATGTCATCCACGTACACTTACAGCAGCAGCAGATCTTTGTTTCTTTGCTTGTAAAATAAAGTCTTGTCAATGGCTCCTCCGCAGAAACCATTTTCCAGCAAATGGGTTGACAGCTCATCATACCAGGCTCTTGGTGCTTGGTGCAGTCCATAAAGTGCTTTGCTGAGCTTATAAACATTGTTTGGATGTACTGGGTCTTCAAATCCAGGAGGTTGAGTGACATAAACTTCTTCATCAATCTTTCCATTCAGAAATGCAGATTTTACATCAAGTTGATAGACTTTAATGTTCATTGATGCTGCATATGCCAGAAAGATCCTGATAGCCTCTAATCTTGCAACTAGAGCAAAGACTTCTTCAAAATCCACTCCTTCTTCCTGTAAGCATCCTAGAGCTACCAATCTTGCTTTGTTCTTGATCACTATCCCCCTTTCATCTTTCCTGTTCCTAAAGACCCATTTTGTTCCAATAGCATACTTGTCTCTAGGCTTGTCCACTAAGTCCCATACATGCAAGTTTCTGAACTGGGCTAATTCTTCCTACATAGCTTTTACCCTGCTGTTGTCCTTTCATGCTTGATTGATGTTCTTTGGTTCAACTTGGGATAAGAAGCAGGCATACAGGCAGATATTGGCTTTTTCAGATGAACTTCTGGTAACTCTTTCGTTTATGTCTCCTATGATGTTCTCTGCAGGGTGATTTCTTTCAACAGAGGTGGTCTGCACAACTTGTTGTGTAGACACTTCTGTCTCTAGATTTGTCATGTTTAACATAGCAGAGTCATCTTCAATTCTTTCTTGACTTTCATCAAATTCTTGAGGTTGATTGATTTTAGATGTTGATGCTTCATTTACTCCAAATTGCATTGAGTCAAACAAAGATTGAAACCTATCCTCAAATTGTTGTATTACTTCAGTCTGAGCAGGTTGTTGACTCTGAATAGGTTCACTTACAACATCACTTGGACTTTCATTTGAGACTTCAACAGCAGCCTCCTGTCCATTCCTTTCAACTTCGGCTACTCCTTGGGTGCTTCTCCCAAGGTTAAATCCATTTGCATCAGAAGTAACTGATGTCCATAGCTTGTCCAGATCAACTTATTTATCTTTTCCTTTTTCTTCAAAGCTGGTTCTGTACATACTGTCATCCATATCTTCATTGTAAATTTTAAATGACTTGATCATTTTCTCTAAATCAAACAGCCATTTGGGACCATCAACATTGTTAAAATGATTTTCATTGAAAATTATGTCTGATGACTCAATGACTACCATGTGCTCCTTCACATAGACTATATAAGCTTTTGAATGAGTTGAATAGCCCACAAAGAAGCATTCCAGTTATTTGGACTGAAATTTGTTCAAATAATCCTTTGTATTCAAGAGTGAACATCTGCATCCAAAAGGCTTCAAGAACTTCACATAAGGGTTTCTTTTGAAGATAACTTCATATGGAGTCTTGTTTTGAGCCTTGTTTAGTAGAACCCTGTTCTGCACATAGCATGCAGTATTGATTGCTTCTGCCTAAAAAGTGACTAGCAGTTTGGCATCAGCAATCATGGTCCTTGTAGCTTCAATCAGTGTTCTGTTCCTTCTTTCTACAACACCATCCTGTTCAGGAGTTCTTGGTGCACTATATTGTTGAAAAATCCCAATAGAATTGCAGAATTCATCCATAATTCCATTCTTGAATTCTGTCCCATTGTCACTTCTAATGACCTTCACCTTCCTCTCAAGCTAATTTTCCATCTTTAGCACATAGGATCTAATCAGGTCTGGTGTTTCATCCTTTCTGCCCATGAAGTATATCTAAGTAAATCTTGAATAATCTTCAGTGATCACCAGGCAGTATCTCTTCTTTCCAATACTTGGAACACTTACAGGTCCAAATAGATCGATGTGTAACAGTTCCAAGACCTCATCAATTGTGTTAATCATTTTGCTTTTATGTGAGGATTTATGTTGTTTCCTTTTAGGCAAGATGTGCATTTCTCTTCCAATTTGAACTCTCTTGTGGGAAGGCCAACAACATGTTCACATTTTACTAGCTTGTTCATGTTCTTTAAGTTCACATGACACATCTTCCTATGCCATAGCTTGGTTTCATTTTCACTTGCTTTAGAAACAAAGCATGAACCACCTCTTGAAGTTGCAGTATTCATTCTTAGTTCATAGAGGTTGCCATTTCTTGGAGCCATCATCATGATCATTTCAGTTGGAATCACAAACTCAGGCTTCAAAATCAGGCAGTGTTCATCATTGAAAGCTACTTTGTATCCTTTATCACAGACTTGAGAAATGCTGAGCAGGTTGTATTGCAGTCCTTCAACATGTAGCACATTCTCAAAGGATACCTTGCCATTTGTGAGTGTTCCTCTTCTAACAATCTTTCCTCCATTCTCTTCACTCCCAAAGGCAACTGGTCCTTCATATTTGCTTTCATAGTTTATCAGTGCACTCTTATCACAGGTCATGTGCCTGGAACATCCACTGTCTATGTACCATAAGTCATTGCCGTTCAAGGACTGTTCCTGCACAAATACATGAATCAGAATTAGTTAAATTCTGATTTTCAAATTGCATCAGTTTGTAAGTCAGTATCAGTTGATGATTCAACAGGAGTTGTAACTGAAACTGGGAGTGGATCTTCATACACAATTTCACATTCTTCTTCAGTGTCAGAATTTGATCCATCCTTCACAACTTGTGACTTGTTTAAATTTTCAGTTTGTTCAATCACATGGTTCTTCTTCTCAATCACCTCCTTCTTTGTCTTCCATTAGAACCCTTTAGGTTCAAACCCCTGCTTTAACAGAAACTTTTCATCACCGTTAAGAACTCCTGGTCTAATCTTTACTTCCTTATCAGATGACCTTTTGTTCTTCTCAGCTTTATGTGACTCTTTCACATTTTCCTTGATTTTCAGAATGGTCTTGAGTTTCTTTTCAAGGATCTAGTTTTGTTCTTTGCAACCAGATGGTTTTCTACTTCAATTCAAGTATTTCTCATACATTTCTTTGTAACTCTTCATGTCAAATCCACTCACCACATCAGGAATTTCAAAGCTGTCCTCAATAATCCAGCAAGAATCAGTATGATGACCATATACATCACATTTCTTGCACCATACCTTGGCAAAACTTCCCATATCTTCAAGTGGTTGTTGGTCTTTGATTTTGTCACTAGGTTTGGGAAAGTCAAATCCCAAAGAGGTCTTTGGACACAGAGTGTTAGAGAAATCCATCCTGATTGGCTCACTGATGTCAATTGTTTGTGGATACTTTTCTTTGACAAACATAATTTTCTTTAGCTTGGAGGGAGTTCTTGATGAGCTTCTTTCTTCTTGTCTTGAATTTCTTCTTATTGACACATAATCAACATTCCCAATATCAAATAACTCATGGTTAGAGAAAACTGGATAAATTGATGGATGTGACTGATCATAGGAAGATTTCACAGTTTCTTCTGTTCTTTTCTTGATAACAGGCTGTGGTCTTGCACATATGTCAAACACTACATGTTCCCTTCTCATCTTCTCATAGTGTTTTCTTAACTTTGGAGTCATCTTTGGTAGAAGAGGAATCTGATCACTTTTCTTTTTGCTTGATCTTTTCTTCTTTTTACTTTTAGATGACTTAGAGCTTCCACAACTGCAGTTACTGTCTTCACTGGAGTACTCACTCCACTTCTTCTTCTCATCTTCAATTTTCTCATTTCTCTCAATCTCTTGCTCCTCACTCTTTTTTATGGCAAATTCTCCATCTTTGCCCACAATTACATTAGAATACTACTCAACAAACTTAGCCTTATCATCAAAGACATTCCTAAATTGTTTAAGATACTCACTTCTGTTCTCCTTGTCTATCTTCAGTGGGTAGCTATCACAAAAAGGTGGTGGCACCTTTTTATACTTCTCTTCATCAGACATTTTATCAACATGACCCACAATATTGCCTGTGGAAACAAGGTTCTTCAAGAATTCCATTTGTATCAGTAATTCAGCATTCTTCATCTTCTTCTCTGCATACATCTTTTTCAACCCTTCAATTTCAATTGTCATTCTTGATTGGGTTTGGTATGCCATCATACAATCCTCTTCAAGTCCCTTTATTTGACTTTCATACGTTGCTTCACTTGCTTCATAGACAGTCAAGAAGACTTCCTTTCTTCCACACTTAGGTTTCCACTTTCCAATCTCCTGATTTAATTCATCAATTGTAATAAGAACATCAGAAATTGAGATATCAGATTGTACCTGGGTGTTTGAGGATTCAGGCTTCTCATTCACTATGGCCATGAATGCAACATTTGCCTTTTCCATCTCAGCAGCATGGTTGCTCCAATCAAATTCTCCATCCTGTGGCACCCTTGTAATAGCTACATTTCCTTGATCTCTCTGCTGGTTCACAGTGTTTTGACGTGGTCTATTTTGATTTGAGTGAACCTGCATTTGATTGTTTCTTTGTGGTTGAAATGTTTGTTGCTGGGTTCTGTTCTGATTTTGATAGGGATTTTGGTTGGAAATCTGATTTCTCTGCTGGAAATTCTGGTTCTGGTTCTGATAGAATTGATTTTGGTTAACTTGATTGCCAACTTGCTTGGGCATGTTACACTCTCTAGCAAAATGACCTGGTTGTTGACAGTTATAAAAGATGGCCTTTGATTTGTCAAACCCAATTCTTTCATTTGGTCCATTGAAACTTGTTCTGCCAGTTTTGTTATACAACCTTTTGCTTCTTACTGCCAACATAGCTGCCTGCCATTTTATATCCATGTCCTCTAAATCATCAGCATCTATCTGTTCCAGATCTTCTTGCACAATGCTTGTGTTTATCATATTCTTGGCTACAAAAGCGTGATATGACTCAATAAACATTGAAAATAATGCTTGATAATCTGTTCCTTGAACATTATTGTTCTGTAAGAATGTTGACTGCCCATTTGCTGCAGAGGGAGTGTCATCTTCAATCAGCTGAACATTGAATCTGGATTGGCCACTGCAGGTTGAACTTGTGTTTGATAGTTCCTCAATGATAGGCTACTGGTTCTTAATTGAGAGGTTGCCCATTGGTGCTACAAGAGCATTGTTTACTTGAAAGCTTGGCTTGTCCTCCATAATCATATGGTTCTCTATCATCTCATGTTATGCAGCCTTGAGAAAGGCAATCACATCATCTAACTTGAAGTTCGGAAAACTGGCCTTTTCTTTGATAAACTTGCTAGCAGTGTACCATTCCCCGGACAGTGATGATAAAAGCTTTTTGTTCAGCTCAAAGTCATAGATTTGTAAATAAGTTGTTCTTATATCATTCACAATTATCATAAACCTCTGTAACACTGATTTCATTCTTTCCCCGTCCTTAAACTTGAACCTGTCCAGTTGCTGCTTCAGTCTGTCTTTCTTGATGTCTCTAAGTTTAGTATTTCCTTCAAACATTTCGATAACTGCATCATACATACCCTTTGCGGTCTTATGGTGATTGACAGTTGTCAAAATTTCCCAAGAAAGCCCTAACTTCAGCATAGACAAAGCCTTATCGTCTCGTTTCTTCATTTTTAGCTCAACGGTGGCATTGTTGTATGGAGCTGTTGAAGGAACATAGTTTCCTTCAATGATGGAAGTTCAAAGCTCTGGGTCATTGTAGTTTACGGCTGCTTCGAAAAGCACCTTCCATTTGATGAAGTTTTCCTGGCCAAGCAACCTTGGAATCTTATTGGTAGAAACTTCCTGGTCTTCCATTCTTATCAGATCTGAGATTTGTAGTAGTAAAAACAGAGTAAAGCTTCAAGCTTAATCACACACCTTCAGTCCCGTGGCCTTTAGCGAGCTTACTCAAGCTCTGATACCACTTGTTGGATTCAAGAGCGAATTTAATCAAATTCAGCGGTTAATCTAAATGATTTGGTAACCCGCTCTGATACCAACTGTGAGAACCGAACCCCGGTGCAGAAGCGTGAATAGTCCCAACAATCTCCCCCTTAGACCGATGCCATCGAATTTCTTTCATGATCACCTCAAAAACCATTGTCTTTCATTGAAATTCTCCCCCTCACGTTAAGCGTTTCCCATTGTTCATTTCGAATTATCATTCTTATATCACTTTTGGATATAGTTGTATGGGCATATGAACAAGGCTTTAAGCTTCAAAGATCAACTTCAAGTAACAAGGTCATCACAAAAAGAAATAAACTCAATGTGATCATCAAATAATCTTCCATTCTTCAAATATGTTTCTTCCCTTGTAAATCATCATCAAACCGTACTAGGAAATCTGAAGACTCATGCTCGAGCAATAGATAAGATACATTTCGGGTAAACATATCAATGCTCGAACAACAGTCATTCCGTTGTGCTCGAAGGACTTCATTAAAGTTTAAGACTTGTCTACTGTGCTCATGCAATAGATAAGATACCTTTCGGTAAACATATCGATGCTCAAACAACACAAACATTTCCTTGTGCTCGTAATACTTCATGAAAGACTTGTCCATTGTGCTCGTGCAACAGATAGGATACCTTTCGGGTAAACATATTGATGCTCAAACAACAAACATCTCTAAAGCATCTTGGATTATTGATCTTGAGCAACTTTTCCTTAACTTGAGTCTTTTCACTTGATTTGAAGCAAGCAATTTGCAACGAAAATCAAGAATTTTTACTCCCCCAATTTCGTTGCAATTGTCTTTAACGAACGTGTCTTTGTGGTTGATAGTTGACATTTGACTTGGTCAACTACTGAAATGATCCGGAAAAATCAACCATCTTGATATTGTAAGGACCTTGTTGAAGTCATGAAGTTTTGGTGAATTTTGCCCAATTTTTGCTCAAAAAGTCTTTAAAAATGACCAAAATGCCCCTCGTTGACCCGACACGGTCAACAGCCGAGTTGACCAGAAAATTACTTCCAAAAGGTCACTCATACTTGGGCAAATATTTTTCGTTAAGAGCACATGGTCAAAAAGTCAACGGGTAAGCCAATATTAATCTTTTCTCCATCTTGGCACGTTTGACTTTAGAAAGTCAACTGCATCAGTCATGTCCCAAAAATCTATCAAAAATTGAAATGTTTCACATACACAAACTTTTGTTCACGAGCACACATATTTCCTTTAAGTCCCTTCTCGAGCATGCCCAAATAAAGATATGCTCTTGAGTAAAGTTGTGCTCGAGGGTAAAAAGATATGCTTAGTGAGTGATCATTAATGTTTTCTCTCGTGAGCAAGGTGTGCTCGAGACACAAACATAAGATTACTCCTTTCGAGCATGTATGCTTAGAATATTAAATTCTAATTGTTCATGACAAAACAAAAGTGTGCTCGAGAAGGCATATGCTTGAATAAAAACAAGATGTACTCGAGAAAGGATTATATGCTTGGGGTAAAAACTTCACTTTTTCTGCACGCATACTACTCGTTTCAGCTTCAAAATCATCAATTTCAGCACTAAGGTAAGCATTTTCAGCACCAAAATCAGCACTAAAATCTGCAGCATCAATATCTCATTAACAGCACTTTATAGTCAGCAAACAATCAGCTCGTTAACAGCATGTTTTAATCAGCACTTTTGGCCCGTTAACAGCAATTTTGGCATGTTTTAACAGCAAATTCAGCACGTTTTTCCAGCAAATAATCTGCTCATTAACAGCACGTTTGTTCAGTAACTAATCAGCTCATTAACGACTCGTTTTAATCAGCAATAATGGCCCGTTAACAGAAAATTTCAGCAACAATTGTTCGTTTAAATCAGATTATATCAGCAGCAAACAGCCCAAAATACCTCAGTATAAAACTCATTTTAATTGTTCGTTAAATAGTGCAGCAACTACAACCTGGCCATTTTACCCCTGCCACATTCATATCAGCAGCTGCACCTGTTTAAACTCAGTACGAATCTGCAGCAAAATGTACCAAAATACCCTTGAAATTAGTTGCAAATTTACCAAACAACCATTGTCTAAATAGTGCAGCAACAACAGTAAACTAACATAATTGTTCGGGAATAATTCATCAGAATTTAAGTTGCAGCCACACAAAACCAACTCGTGCAAATAATTCAGCTACAACAACTGTATAAAGCATTATCATATCAGCAACAATGCTTGTACCTTTTCGAAGTTCATATCAGCAACTTAACTACTTAATTGCCCTTGCTGCACTTTTGCAGCAGCAACAACTTGATCACTTAAATTCATATCAGCAGCTGATTATCTATTCTGCTCTTAACTGTCTGTGACATATAAATTCAGCCGGCAAATGAGTACTTGAACACAACACTATGCAATTAACAGCTTTAGCAGCAAAATTGCTATAGTACACATGCAGCCCATGTTAATTGCCTTTCTGCCCCTGCACCAGAAACTAAATTAATTGCTCGTTTATAATCATCGCATCAGCAATCCGCAGCTAATGTTCGTGAATCAGAGAACCAAAACAGCATCAATCGTTTGAGACATGAATCTGCAAACTGTACCAGCTGCATATCACTTTGTACCGGATATGAATTGACATAAATATCACTACAGTTCAGCTTAGCAACAGTTCAAATATCAGTAGTATACTCAAACATATAACAATCATATCAGCAGCTAATATCAACTCGAACCCCAACTAACTGCCCATGACACTCGCGGCTACAGCTCCTTCTAGTCATGAATATAAATTAAGGCAAAATGTTCGTGGGTAAGCACTAAGTAATCGTGAATACAACAATCATCTTGAACACATGTAACTCGTTTCCCCCAATTTGAACATATGAACCCTAAAATCTTATATCCGAAATTAAACCTTTGATACACAAATGGACCGTTTAAAGTTCATCAATCCGTCTTAAAATCATCATTATATCACCAATCTATCAACAACTTCATCACACAATCAAATCTAGGACATCAAATATAAACAAGTTCGACCTAAAACGAACCGAAAACTGAAGATCTAGACGAAACTGAACAAATAAACGTGAAATCGATGTTGAATCTCCGAACTAATCATCAACTCAAACATCAACTCACATGAATCATCTTCGAATCATCAAACTTCATCTAAATCCATGCAAAAACCCACAAAAACTTCATCAAACTTCAATCTTTAACGTCCATGGCGGATTCAAGGGCGAATTTAATCAAATTCAGCGATTTGTCTAAATGATTTGGTAACCCGCTCTGATACCAACTGTGAGAATCGAGCCCCGGTACGGAAGCGTGAATAGTCGGTATTAACGGAGGAGCTCGGATCTGAGCTAGGATCGAATCAACAACATGTATTCACTCTTGAATGATAATATTGGACGGGTGTGGAGAGTTCGATTCAATTAACAATCAACAACAGGATGAACAATTGCAATCGAAACACAAATAGATAGATGTAGTAGAGTATGATTTCATTAACCAAAAGATTGTCACAAAGAACACTCATACATACATACATAATTATAAAGGCTCGCCACCCAGGGAGAGCTCTTCCCCGGGTGGAAATTCTCAATACAAACACATACACCATGAAACACATGACCTAATCGTCTATTTATAGTGGTCTTGTGCCTTGGTCTTCACTCCATCCGCCTCTTGGATAAGACCAATAATATAAATATATTTTTCACCCATAACAATAATAATTCGATGCGTCGGTCTAAAATATAAGTCCCAACACATTCTTGATGTTCTAATATTCCAACAGGTTCGTTAATCACGAAGTCATCGGTTTTTATCAAAATTGAATTTGTATAATCTTTAGATTAGCACAATTAATTATCCGTTTATCTTTAAATTATGAAAATTTAGTCACTTATCTATTAAAATATGTAGATTTTTACAAAAATATTTCTGGAATTATTTACTGATTTATAAATTTATAACAAAATTATTTTATATACAGTATTTAGCCCGAAAATCGTCCGTTTATAACAAATGATTTCCGAAAAATCCATCAAAATTTATGAGTGATCAAAATACCTCCCAAAACAACCTGGAAAATTTTCAAAAGCTAAAAGTCATGCCAAATACCTCTTTCGAGCAGAAAACAATCATGAAAAGTCAATTAAACGCGAATGCACAAAATGTACTTAGGGTTTTCCAAATAACCCTAAATTTTATATGTGATCATAATATACCAAATCTAAGTTTTCCACAAAATTTTATACTTTTTCAAGTAATTTAACTATTTTTCCCCATTTAATGCCCCAAATCGGTAATAAATTCGCCAAATATTCTCGGATGGTCAAAAAATTACCAAATTTGGATAGTGACTCAATTATATGGTCCCTGATGTCTTTGAAAATTTCATAACCTAACAATATGCGCATCACAACCTTAACCTAAACAGCCTGTAATCGAACATTTCGGCATTACCTTTGCGATTTTCGCCCGTTTTCGCTTTTCTAATCCACTTTCAGGGTTCTCAGACTTCTATATAAGCTAGGTACAGGTCCTATATCACCATCCCTGCTGACAATCACATTTTATGTGAACCTGAAGAGTTTAAAAAAGCAGTGTATGGTTCAAAATCTTCAGGCGATTTCCTAAGGTATCACCTAATGTACCTAAATCAGACAAACCCTCTGTTTCTGATGAGAAGTTGATGAGGTTCATCAATCCTCAACCTAAATCTTCAAGTGGGAAGATATTTAAGTTAAAAGGTTTGTCAAATGTGTTTTCAGATAAAGAAGTTCCTTTGAATCTTCTAAATCCTGAAATGATTGACAGTGTTTCAAGATGACACATCAAAAGTTGCTGAGCTTGAACAAAAATTTATCAAAACAAAACTTGAGAATGTTCAAGAAAAGGCAAATGATAACAAGTTTAAACCTATAAAATTTGTAAAATCATCTGGGATGGGGAATTCTTTTAATTCTACCAACCTAGAGTTTTATCAAAATAAAAGGGGATTCAAACCCACTGTTCCAAAGAAAGTAACTTCTGAAAAGTCTAAGATAGATATTCCTCAACCTGTGCATGAAAGTAAACCAAGTGTTTCACCACATAAGTCATTAGACACATGTTTATGCTTTAAATGTGGTGAACCAAGTCATGTTCGAAGAAATGTAAAGCAAAGGTTGATGATATCAAGTTGTCATCAAACCGAAAGACTGAATTGAATCAGAATATGAAAGAAAAACACATTGATGAGTGTATGATAATGTATTCAAATGTTAATCCGAAGAAAGTAGTTCGGTGTAACGCCCGCTAATTCCGGTTTCAAGAATTAAAGCTTGTAGATTATGTATAATTCTCGGGATTTATTCGACGTTTCTCGGGATCCTTCTTGTCACCCCGGTACGTTATAATCACTTAACTTTCTCCCCAAGTTGCTAAACACTTCATACTGAAGGGACTAGGGTGTAATATATTTTATATCATAATATATATAAAAAAAAACCTAACCCTAATGTTATTCAGCGCCGATCGCAACCAAGACCCCCCCCCTGCTCGAATTTCTTCTGTACAGCCAAGTTTGATTCGTAAAAACTTCAATTCAAGGTCGGTTTTATGATCCCCATGTCTTTTACACCTTAATTGATCATATTAACGCGCTTATTGTGCGTTAAATTCGAGTTTTGATGATAACAGTTTGCTCATATTATACCTTTCGTATACGTTTATTGTATGGTCTGTAACGCGATGATAATCCATTGTTTTTGATCGATTATTGATTCCATGATGTTCTCCTTTGAGTCCAGTTTCCAGAAAGGTATAATACGTAATTTTTGGACGAGATTTGAATAGTTTTTATGAATTTATAAAATCAAGTGTCAAAGCTGATGCGGGATGACGGATTCTGGTCTGTCTTCCCGACGTCATAACCTTTTTTAGACAGGTCCAAATTGGTTGGTTCCACTTCTGAAAGTTAGTATTTTGAGTTAGGAACCAAACCCAATTAGAATCGTTTAATTTGGTTCGGTAATGAATTTGATAAAAATAAAACCATTTTGTTGCACACTGAAATAGCTGCACGTACCTCGCTGTGTTGGAGGAATTTTTATAATTTTTTTGTCCAATAGAAAAATATAATAAAAATATTTTTATAAACCTAAGACATTTATTAAAGTCTAGTAAATATTTAATAATTTATTTCAAAAGTTATCCTATGTAATTAAATGTATCTTCGCATGCTAAAATCTACACGTTTTACTCGTTATTGATCGATAAGTTCGTTTGAGGCTTAACCGGTGGATGTTCAATTGTGTTCTTGTCGGGGCTGTTTGAAGTGAGCTTTTGCACCACAATATTCCTAGGTATTTCCCGTATATCATACTTAAAGATCATTTTCATAGGTGTTCGTTAAGTTGATCAACTAGTTGTAGTTTGATTGTTATGTTCGGTTGTCTAGAATTGTAGTTTGGCGCGTTAACGCGAGGGTTGAACTGACTAACGACCAATTCAGATCGGGGACACTTGGTTTGATGTACGGGCTGTTCAAAATTCATTTTTATAAGTTATGGGGCTGAATTGGTTGTCGGTTACTCCAACGGGTCGGTACAACGCGCAATTGTGTTTATTGAATAGTTGGTGCGTTGTACTTGCGGGTTACCGACCCATTTGACTCGTGTGGCGTCGTGTGGACTAGTTGGCTGTGATTTTATCATAATGGGTCCACACGGGGCTGAGTTGGATGTTAACGGCCTAAACGACTCCTAAACGCGCGTGTTAGTGTCACCTAGTGCTCCCGGGGACAAATTGGGAATTTTTTATTCCCGGGAGTACCTAAGGTACGTTTTGGTGAATGTGAGACCTCGGGGGCTGTTGTGATTAAGTTTGATGAGGTCGAGGGTTTAGGTAACTCGAACCATGTTAGAACGTCTCGTAGGATAAACGAGTCATCTTGATGTCATTAGTATTGATTGAATGTAAACCGACAGGCATTTGAGTTTTGGGATTTCTTAGGGGTTCTCTAGCTCGTGGTGAATCCGCATCTTGTGTCAGGTGAGTTCTTGATTCCCCGTTTAACTCTTTTTATGTTTTGGGCTAGCATGCACACCTAAACGATTTTGCTTAATGAAATGTTTTAAAATATTTTGCATAGGCTTGCTAGTATTGGTAGGCCTTGGAATGTTATAGAATGTGTGTATGTATTTATATATATATATATTTTGGAATGGCCAATATTTGGCGAATGTTGTAGTCGTCTCGGCCCTGAATGTTATTATTGAATGTTATATATATATATATATATATATATTTATAGATATAGGAATGTACGTATAGAGATGTTCATACGTAAGGATGATTATTTATTGAATGTGATGACCTAACTGATGTAATTCCGTTTACAGTTTTAAAACTGTTGGAATGATTATTAAGACTTTTGTTACTTATTTAAAACTTGAACTCACTCAGCTTAAGCTGACTTTGTGTGCATGTTTGTGTGAGTTTTAGGTTAAGAAGAGGATGCCTTATCGCTTGGATGTGCACGAAGCTACTTGGATGGTGAAGGGCATACGGGATTTGAAGATTTTATTATTAAACATTTATTTTTAAATTTTTTTTATTTAAAGATAATTATGTTAGTTTTGGGCAAAATTCCCGGGTTTTGGGAACTTATTTTGTTATTTACGTTTTCCGGCGAATTATACTCTGTGATGCTTATTTTAATGAAAAGAATTGTTTTTTAAGTTTAATTATTTTTACGAGTGTTTTGAATGATTACCAACTGTGGGGTTCCCGGGATTCGGGGCCTTACAAGTTGGTATCAGAGCCATGGTTCAAGGGATCCGAGCATCCCCGAATGCTTGGACTCGAATTATAAGAAATGAGACCAGTATGCCCACCGCGAGTAGCTGCACGCCAAGAGGTAACTTTAAATTATTAGTCATTACTTTAAATTTAAGGTTTCTAGTATGTGATTAATTGTTAAGTGTTAGATAGAATGCTAATGTGGTTAGGGGCAGGGGGTGCTTAGAACGGGCCGGTGAAGTAAACGACTAATAACACTTGATCAACGTTATTAGCAGTTTACCTTTACCTTTCATGTTTTAAATACCACTTGTGTCTGACTATGTTAGGGTTCCGTCTTTGTAGGGATAGGATTTGGCTAACTCTCGAGCCGTTTGCGTTAAAGTTTATCTTATTCCCTAAATTCTCCTATTCGTTTCCCATCCTCTCGAATGCTTTGCGCGTAATGGTTTAGCTGAGGCGTAGCATACTGTCACTCTGGCTTCCTTGGTACTTGACCGCTTAAATTCCTCGCTCCTTCAAGAATGTATGAGCAACTGTTTAGCTAAGTAGGAGCGTGATGTTATCCCAGATACCTTTCTACATGATAAATTACCGGCGTCAGTCTTATTTGATTCGGGGCGCCAGTAGAAGTTTTGTGTCTACCGCTTTCTGTTCCTCGTTGAATAAATCACCCGAGCGCGTAGTCGATGTGTTTGAGGTTGAGGTCGCCGTAGGAAAATCTGTTTCCGTGTCTAGGGCTACCGTCGGTGATGTTCCTATCGTTCGGGATTTCTCAGATGTAATTCCAGATGATTTGTCAGATGTGCCGCCAGACTGCGAGGTCGAGTTCTAGATAGATCTTATGCCGGGCGCAAAACCCGTTACTCGAGCCCTTATTGTCTAGCACCGAATGCGATAAAAGAACTTATGGCCCAGTTGGAAGACTTGCTCGACAAGGGCTTCATTTGACCGAGCATCTCACCTTGGGGTGCCCCGGTCCTGTTCGTTAAGAAGAAGGACAGTAGCATGCGAATGTGCATTGACTACCGTGAATTGAATAAGCTCACTATTAAGAATCGGTACCCTCTCTCAAGGATCGACGACTTATTTGATCAGCTCCAAGGAGCTAGTTGGTTCTCGAATATCGACCTTAGGTCCGGGTATCATCAGTTGAAGATTCGGGAAGAAGATATTCCTAAGACTGCCTTCCGCACTCGTTATGGGCACTACGAATTCCTCGTGATGTCTTTCGGTTTGACCAACGCACCGGCTGCGTTCATGGATCTTATGAACCGGGTGTGTAGACCGATGCTTGATCGCTCTGTTATTGTATTCATCGACGACATCCTTGTGTATTCCAAAAGCGAATCCGATCACGCCGGTCATCTCTCAGAAGTTTTGGAAGCTCTGCGAAAGAACAAGTTGTATGCAAAATTTTCTAAGTGTTCCTTCTGGTTGCGTGAGGTTCAGTTCTTGGGTCATGTTATTAACCCGAGTGGCATTTTGGTTGATCCTGCAAAGGTGGAAGCCGTGAATGATTGGGAGTCTCCTAAGTCTCCATCTGAAATCCGTAGCTTTCTGGGCTTGGCGTGGTATTACCGCCACTTTATTCCTGACTTTTCGAAAATTGCTTCTTCGCTGACCAAGTTGACTAAGAAGAGTGTTAAGTTCGTTTGGGGTACTGAGCAGGAGGAGGCTTTTCTCGAGTTGAAGAACAGGTTAATGCATGCCCTGATTTTAGCTCTACCTGATGGCACCGATGATCTGGTGGTTTATTCTGATGCCTCTTATCAGGGGCTTGGGTGTGTTTTGATGCAGCGAGGTCGAGTCATCGCTTATGCCTCACGGCAGTTGAAGCCTCATGAGGCGAATTATCCTACCCACGATTTGGAGCTGGCGGCAGTGGTGTTTGCGCTCAAGTTGTGGAGACATTATTTGTACGGTGTTCCTTGCGTTATCTATACCGATCATAAGAGCTTAAAATATTTCTTTGAGCAAAAGGAACTGAATATGCGACAGCGTCGATGGTTGGAGTTGCTTAAGGACTACGATCTGGAGATTATGTACCATCCGGGTAAGGCTAACGTGGTAGCCGACGTGTTAAGCCGGAAGGAGAGACGAAAACCTATTCATGTGAAATCCTATCAGCTTATTCTTAAACTCGATATTTTGAAACAAATAGCCAACGTTCAGAATGAGGCTTTGCAGGTGGAATGGATTATGTCAGAGCGTGTTTGGGGTCAGGAGAAATTGTTGGAAGACGTTGGTGACGGGGTGAAGTATAAGGATGGTCGTTTATGGGTACCGAAGTATGGGGGATTCAGAGATAAAATTTTTGATGAGGCACACAAGTCGCGCTGTTCTATTCACCCGGGCGCGACCAAGATGTACCAAGACCTGAAGAAGAATTATTGGTGGCCTGCGATGAAGTTTGAGGTGGCTCAGTATGTGAGTAAGTGTTTGACGTGTCTACAAGTTAAGATTGAGCATCAAAAGCCGTTCGGGAAGCTTCAACCTTTAGAAATACCTGAGTGGAAGTGGGAGCATCTTACTATGGATTTTGTGACTAAATTGCCTCGTACTCCTAAGGGTAGTTATGACACCATTTGGGTAATTGTTGATAGATTGACCAAGAGCGCTCATTTCTTGCCGATCCGAGACACTTTTAATTCCGAGCAGTTGGCCGATGTGTTTATTCGTGAGATCGTTTCTAGGCACGGGGTGCCGGTATCTATTGTTTCGGATAGGGATACGCGTTTTACCTCCAGATTTTGGAAAAAGTTTCACGAGGAGATAGGTACCAAACTCTTCATCAGTACTGCCTATCACCCACAGTCGGATGGTCAATCCGAGAGGACCATTCAGACTCTTGAAAATATGTTGTGGGCCTGTGTAATCGATTTTGGTGGTAGTTGGGATCATCACTTACCGTTGGTAGAGTTCTCGTACAATAACAGTTATCACGCCACGATTGGGATGCTACCGTTTGAGATGTTCTATGGTAGGAGGTGTATGACTCCAGTTTGTTGAGGTTCCATTGGACAAAAACAGTTGGGTAGTTTTGAGGTAGTTGAGGCTACGACTGAGAAGCTCGATAAAATTAAGGCGTTTATGAAGGCCGCTCAGGATCGTCAAAAGTCCTATGCGGACAAAAGGCGAAGGCCTATTGTGTTCGAGGCTGGGGATTGGGTTATGTTAAAAGTTTCTCCCTGGAAGGGCATTATTCGTTTTCATAAAAGGGGGAAGCTCAGTCCGAGGTTTATTGGTCCGTTCCGTATTTTGGCTCGAGTTGGTGAGGTAGCTTATAGGCTGGAATTGCCCGAGGAGCTCACGGGGATTCATCCTACGTTTCACGTGTTCCATCTGAGGAAATGCTTAGCGGAAGAAACCCATGTGCCTCCTGATGATATTGAGCTCGATAGTAAGCTGAACTACGTTGAGCAACCGATTGCTATTCTTGACCGTCAAGAGAGGCGTCTGAGGTGAAGGTGCAGTGGAGACACCGTAGGGGTTCCGAGGCTACTTGAGAGTCTGAAGACGAGATGACGAAGCACTACCCGCAGTTGTTCCTGTCGCATCGGGATTCAGTGACGAATCCCATTGTAAGGGGGGTGGACTTGTAACGCCCGCCAATTCCGATTTCAAGAATTAAAGCTTGTAGAGTATGTATAATTCTCGGGATTTATTCGACGTTTTTCGGGATCCTTCTCGTCACCCTGGTACGTTATAATCACTTAACTTTCTCCCCAAGTTGCTACACACTTCATACTGGAGGGACTAGGGTGTAATATATTTTATTTCATAATATATAAAAAAAAACCTAACCCTAATGTTATTTCTTCTGTCCAGCCAAGACCCCCCCCTGCTCGAATTTCTTCTGTCCAGCCAAGTTTGATCCGTAAAAACTTCAATTCAAGTTCGGTTTTATGATTCCCCATGTCTTTTACACCTTAATTGATCATATTAACGCGCTTATTGTCGTTAAGGTCGAGTTTTGATGATAACAGTTTGCTGACAGATTCGTATACGTTTATTGTAGGGTCTGTAACGTGATGATAATCCATTGTTTTTTATCATTCTTGATTCCATGATGTTCTGCTTTGAGTCTAGTTTCCAGAAAGGTATAATACATAATTTTTGGACGAGATTTGAATGGTTTTTATGAATTTATAAAATCGAGTGTCAAAGCTGATGCGGGATGACGGATTCTGGTCTGTCTTCCCGATGTCATAACCTTTTTTCGACAGGTCCAAATTGGTTGGTTCCACTTTTGAAAGTTAGTATTTTGAGTTAAAAACCAAACCCAATTGGAATCGTTTAATTTGGTTCGTTAATTAATTTGATAAAAATAAAACCATTTTGTTGCGCACTGAAATAGCTGCACGTACCTCGCTGTGTTGGAGGAATTTTTATAATTTTTTTGTCCAATAGAAAAATATAATAAAAATATTTTTATAAACCTAAGACATTTATTAAAGTCTGGTAAACATTTAATAATTTATTTCAAAGGTTATCCTATGTAATTAAATGTATCTTCGCATGCTGAAATCTACACGTTTTACTCGTTATTGATCGATAAGTTCGTTTTAGGCTTAACCGGTGGATGTTCAATTGTGTTCTTGTCGGGGCTGTTTGAAGTGAGCTTTTGCACCACAATCTTCCTAGGTATTTCCCATATATCATACTTAACGATCATGTTCATAGGTGTTCGTTAAGTTGATCAACTAGTTGTAGTTTGATTGTTATGTTCGGTTGTCTAGAATTGTAGTTTGGCGCGTTTAACGCGAGGGTTGATGTGACTAACGACCAATTTAGATCGGGGACACTTGGTTTGATGTACGGGCTGTTCAAAATTCAATTTTATAAGTTATGGGGCTGAATTGGTTGTCGGTTACTCCAACGGGTCGGTACAACGCGCAATTGTGTTTATTGAATAGTTGGTGCGTTGTACTTGCGGGTTACCGACCCATTTGACTCGTGTGGCGTCGTGTGGACTTGTTGGCTGTGATTTTATCATAATGGGTCCACACGGGGCTGATGTGACACCCGGTAAATTCCCAATCCCTTAAACCAAGTAATCAACCTAAATATTAGGTAATTATGTTATATGCGCCTTGCGCGAGCGCGCCATATTAGAAACAGCGCGTACATTTGTTATGTGCGCCCTGCGCGAGCGCGCTATGCTAGAATCAGCGCGTGCATTTGTTATGTGCGCCCTGCGCGAGCGCGCCATTTTAGAATCAGCGCGTGCATTTGTTATGTGCGCCCTGCGCGAGCGCACCATGTTAAGAACCAGCGTGGGCATATGTTATATGCGCCATGCGCGAATGTTTTGGCTTTATGTTTTCATGTACCTTAACGTTATGTTGTCTAATGGGTTGACCATCCCGCATGATGCTAAGGCGGGTGCATCCTAAATCGTTTATGCGCGTGCGGAAGGGAACTAACCTCCCCGCATGGCGGGAACATTGAGAGCTAGTTTGTCTGAAGCTCCAAGATGGAATTGACTTCAACATAACTGATCACTATGTTGAAATACCAAGACCACCTGGAGAATCTACAAATGAAACTCAATGTCCCTAACTGCGAGAAGGTTACGTGCCTACCCGCAGCAAAAGAAATGTCCTTCACGCAGAAAGCTATGCGCACAAAGTGATACGCACAGAACACTCAGTCTATCCTCCAGACGTAAGAAGATTACTCCCGCCCAAAAGAAAACAGTAGCGTGTTTCAGAGATTTTCCACTTTTTACTGTACACTGACAAATGTACCTGAAAAAGCACACTGTAACATGAAAAGTCAACTGTCAGCCACCCTATTCTCACCAACCCCAGACCTGCATGTCCTGACCAAATCAAATCAAAATCTTTTATCCACTACTCCACTTTTAAATAAATAATAATAATTCCCATACTTTATCATCATTACACCTAGATATGAAAAGATTACAATCCCCTAAAGCAAGGGATTGTGTTCCCTTGAGTTTGACTATAAATATGTAACCTAAGTTATCACCCAAACACACTTCAAACTTCTCTCTTAAGAACTGCAAACTTGCACTAATCATCTCCCAAGCATCCGATCCTGTTACTAGACCTTCAATTCAAAGGCCAACACCAAGAAAACCCGAATCTCGATTAATCCCTTAACAAGAACCACAGGTGAGTCTCACAGCCCCTATTTTCACTATTTTTAAACTGTTTTCGGGGCGAGGGACACGTACTTAAATAATGTTTTATCATGGTATACTTACAAGCTATGCAAGCGATTATGTGTTTAAGTTATGTTTCATGATGAGCAATGCGAACGGTTATCTATGGTTTTTCGATGTTAGTGCACCAGGTTCGAGTAAGTGATCACTTTACCATTGGAACTCTAAGGGTAGGGACTGCTGGTTTGATCCGCCCACTCGTAGGGGTCGCACCTCTTACACAGACGAGTGCCTAGTATGGTCATGGGGCAGTACTATGGGTTTGAGCCCGCTCGTAGAGGTCGCTCCTCTTACGCAGACGAGCGCCTTGTTTTCCGGCACAACGTCTGCGCGTAACCCGCGGGACGGTATTATTCGCTCGTAGTGGCAGCGCCACTTACACAGACGAGCACGGTTTTTCAGATGTGTCCGCGCGTAACCCGCGGGACGGTATTACTTGTTTCGCTCGTAGTGGCAGCGCCACTTACACAGACGAGCACAATTCCCAGAAATGTTCGCGCGTAAACCGCGGAACGATTTTTATCAGATTATGTTTTCAGAACTGTTTCACTAAGCATGTGTTTCAATGATGCTATTATGTTTATGACGCGATACGATTTATCAAGTTACTAAAACTTGTGAACTCACTCAGTTTATACTGATTCAAATGTTTTACGTGTCTTTCAGGAGATAACTAGGTAGCGCATGGAGTCACACTTAGAGCACCTCACGCTGAACATCTAAAACTAGCTTTTTGGAAGATTTTAGTTCTATCCCTTTGATGCGCATGGTTGTTCCCGCCGCGCAAGGGGATATGGCGTGGAAATCTTCAACAGTTTTTATACTTGGATGTTTTATGTAATTTTTAAACAATGTAATGTATTTGTATTAAACACTTTATGCGCAATGAAAATCTTTGAATGTTTGCAATGGCCCGTGCTTAATTATCAATCCCCACTCGCGCGCGCCCGGCTGTTTCCGCCGCTCAGGGCCGGGTGTGACAGATTGGTATCAGAGCACTGGTTATAGCGAACTAGGAAAAGAAGTTTTAACCTAGACTATAACCGTTGGGGAATCGCATGAAATATTTTTTCAAAGAAAATATTTTCAAAAGAAACTATACACACACTTAGGAACACGGGTCACACAGTGTCTAGTGAATAAAGATAAAGAACATTATGTGCTTAGAGTACATTCGCTAAGTTTAATATATTTTCATTCTCTTTTAATGCGAGAATGCCTCCAACCAGAGCCAAGGGAATTACCATGACACCCGAGGAACTCGCGGAAATAATCGCGCAGGCGATTGCGACACATGAGGCCAGCAAGGCCGAATCAAGTCAGGGTCGTCAGAACGAGACCCCAGAACCCGATTCAGGAGCCTTGGACAAAGGGTGCTCCTATAAGACATTTATGGCCTGTAGGCCTTGGCCATTCAAGGGTACCGAAGGGGCCATTGGGCTCTACAACTGGATTGACAAGATGGAGACAGTTCTCTCCATTAGCAGATGTAGTGAGAACCAGAAGGTTCTTTACGCGACATGCATGTTCCAAGAAGCAGCTTCGTCTTGGTGGAAACTTCAAGTGAAGACTTTGGGGCGAGAAGTTGCTCTTCACAAGACCTGGGAAGAACTGAAGGAAATGATGATGAGAAAGTTCTGCTCTCGCGCAGAAATCCAGAGTCTGCAGCAGGAATTCTGGAACCACACCATGGTAGGAACGGATATCGACGCCTACAACAACCGGTTCAACGAGCTTTGCCAGTTGGTACCCGACATGGCAAACACGGAGGAAAAGAAGATCGAGAGGTATATTTTTGGGTTACCTCCTGTCGTTAGGGTTCCGCTCAACGCCGCAGCGCCTCCAACCTTTGATGAGGCGGTAGCGCGGGCCATCACCCTTACAAGGGATACGGTCCGTGCGGGTATGTTGACTACGCGCGGAAACGAGCAGCGAACCTCTGACTCCAAGAGGAAATGGAACTCTCACCACCGAGGGTCCGACTCCAAGCAGCCACCGTTCAAGAAGCAGGAGAGCGCAAGGGTTTACGCGATCCAAGCCGCGGAGCCATCAAGGAAAGGATACAGTGGGCCTTACCCATGGTGCAACAAATGCAAGTTTCACCACGAGGGTGAATGCGCGAGCGTCACGTGCGCCAAATGTAACAGGCCAGGGCACAAGACGGTGAATTGCCGTGCTAAAGAAGCTGGAGCCAGTGACAACTGCTACGCATGCGGAAAGCCAGGGCATTTCAGTCGGGATTGCCCGCAAAGGGGAAACCAAGCTCGCGGGAGAGCTTTTGTGATCGGCGCGGGTGAAGCTAAAGAAGAGCCGAATGTGGTAACCGGTACGTTTTTGCTTAACGGCCATTTTGCATCTGTCTTATTTGATACTGGCGCTGACCTAAGTTTTATATCTGCTGAGTTTAAAAACTCCCTAGGCTTAGCAACCAGTAGGCTAGACACGCCTTATACTATAGAACTAGCCAATGGAAGGCAGTTATGCGCGAACGAAAGAACTGAACTATGTGTTATAGTCATGGGAGGTCACGGGTTCAATATTAACTTGTTGCCAATAGACTTGGGAAGTTTTGACATCGTGGTAGGTATGGATTGGTTAGTCGAGAACCGCGCGGAAGTTATTTGCCATGAGAAGCAGGTTCGGATCCCACTGTTGAACGAAGAAACCTTGGTAATTCAAGGGGAAAGAAGGGGAGTTGCGACAAAACTGATTTCGTGCCTAAAGGCGCGCAAGTGCCTAAGGAAAGGGTGCTACGCCTTCCTGGCGCATGTCGTAGAGAAGAAAGGAGATGAGCGAAGAATTGAAAACTTACCAGTAGTGCGCGAATTTCCAGAAGTTTTTCCTGAAGATTTGCCCGGATTGCCGCAGCCGCGACAAGTAGAATTTCGTATTGATTTAGTCCCAGGAGCTGCGCCAGTAGCTCGAGCGCCTTATCGACTAGCTCCATCTGAGATGCAAGAGCTATCCAATCAGTTACAGGAACTATTGGATAAGGGTTTCATACGCCCAAGCTTTTCACCTTGGGGAGCTCCAGTACTGTTTGTTAAGAAGAAGGATGGTTCCTTCCGGATGTGTATTGACTACAGGGAGCTGAACAAGCTGACAGTCAAGAATCGGTACCCCTTACCAAGGATTGACGACTTATTTGACCAGTTGCAGGGATCCAGTTATTATTCGAAGATAGATCTACGGTCAGGATACCACCAACTTAGGGTCCACGAGGAAGATGTGCCGAAAACAGCCTTCCGAACTAGATACGGCCATTATGAGTTCTTAGTGATGCCCTTCGGGCTAACTAATGCGCCGGCTGTATTCATGGATCTGATGAACCGCGTGTGCAAACCATACTTGGACAAGTTTGTGATTGTGTTTATAGATGATATTCTGATTTACTCTCGGACCAAGGCCGAGCATGAGCAACACCTGAGTTTGATTTTGGAATTGTTGAGGAAAGAAAAGTTGTATGCGAAGTTTTCCAAGTGCGAGTTTTGGCTTAGAGAAGTTCACTTTCTCGGTCACGTTGTAAACGAGAAAGGAATACACGTTGATCCTTCCAAAGTCAAGGCCATCGAAAACTGGGAAGCGCCAAAAACCCCAACTGAGGTGAGGCAATTCCTAGGACTAGCTGGCTACTATCGACGCTTCATTGAGAACTTCTCCAAGATAGCTCTACCTCTGACCGCGCTAACTCAGAAAGACAAGAAGTTTGTTTGGGGTGAAAATCAGGAAACAGCATTTCAAATGTTGAAACAGAAGTTATGTAGTGCGCCAATTTTGTCTTTGCCCGAGGGGACGGATGACATCGTCGTTTACTGCGACGCTTCACATCAGGGACTTGGATGTGTCCTTATGCAGCGAGACAAAGTCATAGCGTATGCCTCGCGCCAACTCAAGACCAATGAAAAGAACTATACAACGCATGATCTGGAACTTGGAGCGGTTGTCTTCGCGCTAAAGATTTGGCGCCATTACCTCTATGGTACAAAGTGTATAATTTTTACGGATCACAAGAGCCTTCAACATATATTTGATCAAAAGGATTTAAACATGAGGCAACGAAGATGGGTGGAGTTGTTGAATGATTATGATTGTGAAATTAAGTACCACCCTGGAAAGGCGAATGTGGTAGCAGACGCGCTAAGTAGGAAGGAGCGAATAAAAACGCTGCGAGTCAAGGCTCTAAGGTTGACCATTCACGCAGATCTCTCTACCCGCATCCGAGACGCTCAGCAAGAAGCCTTGAAACCAGAGTTTGTTAAAAACGAATCCCTTGGGGGTATGATTAAGAGTTTGGAACTTAAAGAGAACGGCAATTTATATTTTGCAAACCGCATATGGGTCCCTCTCAAGGGAGGACTGCGCGAGCAAGTATTAAACGAAGCTCACAAGACGCGGTATTCCGTACATCCTGGCGCAGACAAGATGTACCAAGATGTTAAAGCGCTGTATTGGTGGCCCAATCTTAAAGGCGCCATCGCAACGTATGTCAGTAAATGCCTGACGTGTTCGAAGGTGAAGGCTGAATACCAGAAACCATCAGGGTTGCTTCAGCAGCCAGAAATTCCCATGTGGAAGTGGGAACAAATATCTATGGACTTCATCACCAAATTGCCAAGGACACCGGGGGGTTACGACACGATCTGGGTTATTGTGGATCGGCTAACTAAGTCAGCGCACTTCCTGCCGATCAAGGAAACCGATAAGATGGAAAAGTTAGCCCGATTGTATATTCGAGAAGTAGTTTCAAAACATGGAGTCCCAGTGTCCATCATTTCTGATAGAGATAGTCGGTTCACCTCAAGGTTTTGGAGATCGTTACAAGGAGCTCTAGGTACTCGCCTTGATATGAGTACAGCTTATCATCCTCAAACGGATGGGCAAAGCGAGCGAACAATCCAGACATTGTAAGATATGCTACGCGCGTGCGCGATCGATTTCGGAGGTAGCTGGGATACTCATCTCCCATTGGTTGAATTTTCTTACAACAACAGTTATCACACAAGCCTCAAGGCTGCGCCGTTTGAAGCTTTGTATGGGCGCAAGTGTAGATCCCCACTGTGCTGGGCTGAAGTGGGTGACAAGCAAATGACTGGTCCAGAATTGATCCAAGAAACAACAGACAAGATTTTTCAGATACGGGATCGCCTTAAGACAGCGCGCGACAGACAGAAGAGCTACGCAGATGTGCGAAGGAAACCGTTGGAGTTTCAAGTAGGGGATAGAGTACTTTTGAAAGTCTCTCCATGGAAAGGAGTCCCCCGTTTCGGCAAGCGAGGAAAGTTGAATCCGCGCTACATTGGACCATTTGAGATCCTGGAAAGGATCGGTCCGGTTGCTTATAAACTCCGTTTACCCGCCGAACTCAGTGGAGTTCATGATACGTTTCATGTGTCCAACCTCAAAAAGTGTTTATCTGACGAAACGTTGATTTTGCCGTTGGAAGAGATTCACATCGACAAACAGCTGCACTTCGTAGAAGAACCTATAGCAGTAACCGATTGGAAAGAACAAAAGTTACGCAGAAGCAGAATCAAGTTAGTAAAGGTTCAATGGAACTCGAGGCGTGGGCCTGAATTCACTTGGGAAAGAGAAGACCAGATGCGCATGAAATACCCACACCTCTTTCAGAGCATGGCTTCTGCCAGCAACGTCTCCTAAATTTCGGGACGAAATTCTCTTGACAGGGGGAGAATGTGACACCCGGTAAATTCCCAATCCCTTAAACCAAGTAATCAACCTAAATATTAGGTAATTATGTTATATGCGCCTTGCGCGAGCGCGCCATATTAGAAACAGCGCGTACATTTGTTATGTGCGCCCTGCGCGAGCGCGCTATGCTAGAATCAGCGCGTGCATTTGTTATGTGCGCCCTGCGCGAGCGCGCCATGTTAGAATCAGCGCGTGCATTTGTTATGTGCGCCCTGCGCGAGCGCACCATGTTAAGAACCAGCGTGGGCATATGTTATATGCGCCATGCGCGAATGTTTTGGCTTTATGTTTTCATGTACCTTAACGTTATGTTGTCTAATGGGTTGACCATCCCGCATGATGCTAAGGCGGGTGCATCCTAAATCGTTTATGCGCGTGCGGAAGGGAACTAACCTCCCCGCATGGCGGGAACATTGAGAGCTAGTTTGTCTGAAGCTCCAAGATGGAATTGACTTCAACATAACTGATCACTATGTTGAAATACCAAGACCACCTGGAGAATCTACAAATGAAACTCAATGTCCCTAACTGCGAGAAGGTTACGTGCCTACCCGCAGCAAAAGAAATGTCCTTCACGCAGAAAGCTATGCGCACAAAGTGATACGCACAGAACACTCAGTCTATCCTCCAGACGTAAGAAGATTACTCCCGCCCAAAAGAAAACAGTAGCGTGTTTCAGAGATTTTCCACTTTTTACTGTACACTGACAAATGTACCTGAAAAAGCACACTGTAACATGAAAAGTCAACTGTCAGCCACCCTATTCTCACCAACCCCAGACCTGCATGTCCTGACCAAATCAAATCAAAATCTTTTATCCACTACTCCACTTTTAAATAAATAATAATAATTCCCATACTTTATCATCATTACACCTAGATATGAAAAGATTACAATCCCCTAAAGCAAGGGATTGTGTTCCCTTGAGTTTGACTATAAATATGTAACCTAAGTTATCACCCAAACACACTTCAAACTTCTCTCTTAAGAACTGCAAACTTGCACTAATCATCTCCCAAGCATCCGATCCTGTTACTAGACCTTCAATTCAAAGGCCAACACCAAGAAAACCCGAATCTCGATTAATCCCTTAACAAGAACCACAGGTGAGTCTCACAGCCCCTATTTTCACTGTTTTCACTATTTTTAAACTGTTTTCGGGGCGAGGGACACGTACTTAAATAATGTTTTATCATGGTATACTTACAAGCTATGCAAGCGATTATGTGTTTAAGTTATGTTTCATGATGAGCAATGCGAACGGTTATCTATGGTTTTTCGATGTTAGTGCACCAGGTTCGAGTAAGTGATCACTTTACCATTGGAACTCTAAGGGTAGGGACTGCTGGTTTGATCCGCCCGCTCGTAGGGGTCGCACCTCTTACACAGACGAGTGCCTAGTATGGTCATGGGGCAGTACTATGGGTTTGAGCCTGCTCGTAGAGGTCGCTCCTCTTACGCAGACGAGCGCCTTGTTTTCCGGCACAACGTCTGCGCGTAACCCGCGGGACGGTATTATTCGCTCGTAGTGGCAGCGCCACTTACACAGACGAGCACGGTTTTTCAGATGTGTCCGCGCGTAACCCGCGGGACGGTATTACTTGTTTCGCTCGTAGTGGCAGCGCCACTTACACAGACGAGCACAATTCCCAGAAATGTTCGCGCGTAAACCGCGGAACGATTTTTATCAGATTATGTTTTCAGAACTGTTTCACTAAGCATGTGTTTCAATGATGCTATTATGTTTATGACGCGATACGATTTATCAAGTTACTAAAACTTGTGAACTCACTCAGTTTATACTGATTCAAATGTTTTACGTGTCTTTCAGGAGATAACTAGGTAGCGCATGGAGTCACACTTAGAGCACCTCACGCTGAACATCTAAAACTAGCTTTTTGGAAGATTTTAGTTCTATCCCTTTGATGCGCATGGTTGTTCCCGCCGCGCAAGGGGATATGGCGTGGAAATCTTCAACAGTTTTTATACTTGGATGTTTTATGTAATTTTTAAACAATGTAATGTATTTGTATTAAACACTTTATGCGCAATGAAAATCTTTGAATGTTTGCAATGGCCCGTGCTTAATTATCAATCCCCACTCGCGCGCGCCCGGCTGTTTCCGCCGCTCAGGGCCGGGTGTGACAGCTGAGTTGGATGTTAACGGCCTAAACGACTCTTAAACGCGCGTGTTAGTGTCACCTAGTGCTCCCCGGGGGCAAATTGGGAATTTTTTATTCCCGGGAGTACCTAAGGGTCGTTTTGGTGAATGTGAGACCTCGGGGGCTGTTGTGATTTATTTTGATGAGGTCGAGGGTTTAGGTAACTCGAACCATGTTAGAACATCTTGTAGGATAAACGAGTCATCTTGATGTCATTAGTATTGATTGAATGTAAACCGACAGGTGTTTGAGTTTTGGGATTTCTTAGGGATTCTTTAGCTCGTGGTGAATCCGTGTCTTGTGTCAGGTGAGTTCTTGATGCCCCGTTTAACTCTTTTTAAGTTTTGGGCTAGCATGAAGACCTAAACAATTTTGCTTGATGAAATGTTTTAATCTATTTTGCATAGGCTTGCTAGTATTGGTAGGCCTTGGAAAGTTATAGAATGTGTGTATGTATATATATATATATATATATATATATATATATATATATATATATATATATATTTTAGAATGGCCAATATTTGGCGAATGTTGTAGTCGTTTCGACTACTGAATGTTGCGTATGCCTACTTTGTGTTTGCATGCGCTGAATGTTACATGTTTGGGTTGTACGTTTTCTCAGCCCTGAATGTTATTATTGAATGTTATATATATATATATATATATATATATATATATATATATATATTTATTTATATATATAGGAATGTACGTCTAAAGATGTTCATACGTAAGGATGATTATTTATTGAATGTGATGACCTAACTTATGTAATTCCGTTTACAGTTTTAAAACCGTTGGAATGATTATTAAGACTTTTGTTACTTATTTAAAACTTGAACTCACTCAGCTTAAGCTGACTTTGTGTGCATGTTAGTGTGAGTTTCAGGTTAAGAAGAGGATGCCTTATCGCTTGGACGTGCACGAAGCTACTTGAACGGTGAAGGGCATACGGGATTTGAAGATTTTATTATTAAACACTTATTTTTAAAATTTATTTTTATTTAAAGATAATTATGTTGGTTTTGGGCAAAATTCCTGGGTTTTGGGAACTTATTTTGTTATTTACGTTTTCCGCCGAATTGTACTCTGTGATGCTTATTTTAATGAAAAGAATTGTTTTTAATTTTAATTATTTTTACGAGTGTTTTGAATGATTACCAACTATGGGGTTCCCGGGGTTCGGGGCCTTACATTCGGGTTGAATCGTTTAATGTATCAAACAAATTTGTTGACCGTGTTTAACCAATTTGTAGGAACACTGATTCGGGAATCATACGTGACGGTTAGTTAAAGAAGAAAAACAAGAAACCGGTCAACTATTCTCAAGTACCGAATTCTAGTGTTAATTTATCTTTAGCTCTGAAAATATCAAAGGGAGAGCTCAAGAATGAGGCTTGGGCTGCCTTTTTGAACTGATATCTTTACCTTGTTGTGCAGAATTCATCTAGATCCATGTTAAGTTACAAGTGGATATTGGATAGTTGATGTTCTCGGCATATCACTGGCAACCTGGATCTTCTGAATAACGTCAAAGATATTCAAGGGGGGTTATGTGGCGTTTGCTGGTAACAACAGTGGGATGATTACTAAGGAGGGAGAAGTTTCAAACGGGAAAGTGACGTTTGAAAAGATTAATTATTGTTAAAAAGTTGATCATAATCTGTTTAGCGTATCACAGATATGTGATAAGAAGTTTACCACAATTTTCACAGATACGGAATGTGTTATCCTTCAACCGGGATACACGATTCCTGAAGACATGGTTGTCATGCGATCACCTAGATCAAATGATATTTATGTACTTGACATGAGTTGTAATGTAAATGTTTCGCCCTCGGATACTTGTTTCGTATAGAAAGCAACAGAAAAGGATTCTATTCTTTGGCATCGATGCATGGGACACATTCACATACGCAAGATGAATTTCCTCATTTCAAATGAGTTGGTGGATGGTGTTTCTCTTAAGAACTTCAAGATTAATGATCATTGCGTTGCATGCAAGAAAGGGAAACAAAAAAAGAAGTCACATCCGAGCAAGTCAATTAACTCGATTGATACACCACTAGAACGACTTCATATGGATCTCTTTGGTCCAGTGAATCGTGCTAGTATCGCAGGTGATCTGTACTTCTTGGTGGTTACTGATGATTTCTCACGATACTCATGGGTTCTATTTATAGGTTCAAAAGATCATACGCCTATCTTAATTCAGAACCTTATCACGAAAATCGAATCACATTACAAACTGAAAGTGGGACAAATACGTAGTGATAATGGAACTGAGTTTAAGAATAATGTATTGGATTTCTTCTGCATTCAAAAAGGAATTCATCGGGAATTCAGTGCGCCTTATGTTCCTCAACAAAAAGGCGTATCTGAAAGAAAGAATCGTACGTTAATTGAAGCTGCGAGAACGATGCTTGCTGAATCTAAGATACCCGTTCAATTCTGGAACGAAGTTGTGAATACAGCGTGTGACACCCTGAATCACGTGCTAACTGTAAAGAGATTCAAGAAGACTAGTTACGAGCTTCTGAACAATAGTAAGCCGAACTTAAAATATTTGGAACCTTTCAGGTGTCCGTGTACTGTATTGAAGAGAGATGCTGGAAAGTTTGATGAAGAAGCTTTTGAGGGTTACTTTTTGGATACAATTCTCCTAACAAGTGGATCTTCAATATCTCTTTAGGATGTGTGGAAGAATGGTATCACGTTGATTGCCAAAGTTATACTACTCCTCCAACTGGTACGGGTCCCGATTGGATGTTCGTCTACGACGGGTTATTTAATTCATTTACGTCCATGGTTGAAGAAGTTCTTGAAGATTTTATTAGATCATATCTGGAAGAACAATGACTTCCTATTCCAAGGTCTTCTTCGGTTGGTGTAGATGACTCTCCTAATGTATCGGAAACATCAAATGAAGTTTCTGAGTCTTCCGATGATGCTGATTTTGTTGATTCATCGTCAGTTCAATTAGATGAAACTCCAGAAACAAACGGCAGTGTAAGAAGCAGACGACGGTCTCAACTTCAACACCCGAAGCAGAGTATGTGGCGGCCTCGAGTTGCTGTTACAAGTTCTCAGGATCCAGCAACATTTGAGGGATTACGGTTTGAAGTTTCCTACCATTCCTATTTTTATTGACAATTCGGCCGCTATATCTATCACCAAAAATCCGATTCACCATTCGAAAATCAAACACATTGAAATATGTTATCACTTTATACTTGATTGCTTTGAAAAGAAATTAATTTTGATTAATAAAATTCACACGGATTTTCAAAAGGCTGACCTTTATACCAAAGCGTTTGATAAAACACGTTTTCAATATTTGTTGGGTATAAATGGTTTAAAAACTTTAAAAGATATTCAAAAGCTTGGTTAAATCATTTTATTTATTGTTTTAGTTCAATTTTTGTTGATTTTAGGGGGAGAAAATATAAAATCCAAAAATATTGTGTTTTCAGTTTATACAGAGAAAATTAAAAACTCCAAAAACATTCAAATATTAAAAAAAATTCAAAAACAATGAAAAAATGCTCCTCAAAATGAGTTTAGAAGCAAAAAGAGAAAATAATAGTACATTGATCATTTGCTCCTAAGTCCAGTAAAAAGTAAGTAATAAAAGACTGTATGCTTAATTGCATTGATGTATTGGTAGGTCTTTTAACAAACAAGTATGTTCTAGTAAGTGATATAAACCTAAATGTTGATGCATGTTTTGTACGTCTCGATCTTTATCAGGGTTATTAATGTAATCGATTAAAGTATAGGGGTTATAATGTATTTATGGAAAAAGGCCATTTGCTCTTTTGTAAGTTACATTCCTTACTCCGTAAAGAATGTAACACATTCGTTTAAGTGTAAGCTCATTCGTTAACCAAGTTTAACGAATGAGATAACGAATGAGGGCCATTCGCTATCATTTAATGTAATAACGAATAAGCATGTTTATTCGTTAAAGTAATTGTAACGAATGACCTATTTGTTAAGCTTATCTTAACGAATAGGGTCATCTCCTATATATACCCCCTGTAATGTATTACTTTATAACAGTTCTGATTATTTCCATCTATCCTCTCGTTACTCTGTCCGATTGCCATCTCAATATACACACTACACCTACTAACGTAACCATAGCCTAATCGTATAACGAATCAACATGAACATCAATGTAATCACTAGATCTAGATCCATATACGCTCTCACAAGTGGTATCAGGGCCTGAGATCTGATCTTAGGTGTTAATTCGTTGATTAACCAGTTATTTCATCAAGTATTGGATTCATAATATGAAGAATTTTTCAAATTGAAGTTTAATTGATTCTAATTGAAACAAAGATTCATGATTGGACTATTCTAAGTGTATAGATTCGTTATTAAGGTATTACGTGAATGAATTATGAAGGATTGAGATTGATTTGAGATTGAATTGAGGATTAATTGAACGATTGATTGTCTGGTATGATTTTGAAATGATCTTTTAACAAAGAAATACGGATTAGTAAGTGATATAAACATAAATTGCTAAATATTCAGGGAGATTAGTTCTATAAAAGCTCTCGATAAAGATGGCAGAAATGTAATAATCCGGTCATACTCAAGCCTTCTAATCGATTTGAAAACAATTTTAACAAAAGGGTCTAGTTGGTGGTTAACGCTTCAACGATGTATGGTCTTGTGGCCTTAAATCCTGTATTGATGGGATGCTTTAAGGTTCCGGATTTCATTGGGACTTTATGCGGTTTTACATATGGTATTCATTTCGATAAATATTAAAAATGCTTGTAAAAGCGAACCCGAAGTGTAATTGCTTAAGTCTTTAAACTTGATCGCAAAAAGTACTTCTTGTACAAAACGAATTACAGACTTGATCAAACAATGCTGTGAGTCATACATTGTCCCCTTGCTCGCGTCTTATTACCATTAAGAAACGGACCACAAGGGACACAATGTCTGTAAACCGACAAATAAAATCGTGCATACTCATCCATGGGAACGGACCTTAGGGTATTGCTTGATAACTGGGGTATGTCTTGTAGTGGGGATTACGGACTATGATTGCTTAAAATAATCACTTTTCATCAAATTGGTTCTAAGGTTTAAGTCAAGTTGGGGTGATTTGGAGAAAATCAAATTACGCTTGAATCAAGACCTGAAATAATTCTTTCTGATATCTGTGCCTAATTGAACAAATTAAGAGATATCACCGAAAATTCTGAAAAATTTGTTAGAAGATTTAAGTGGACAACAATACCAATAATCGACTTAACACCTGTCATAATAAAAGCTGAAAATAAAAATGTGATGGACGGAAATTTTGATCAATATGATTTCCTGCTCGACTCACAAAAATATGTACTGCTTTGATAAGTTTAGTTGTCTACTGTTTTACGTTGTTTGTTAATTGAAAGTTTTCAAAAATACAAAAAGGTTTTAAATTTTCTTTTTCAATTCTGCATTATTTTAGATTTACCAAGCTAGCAAATAATCCAAAACAAAAAGAAAAAGTTTAACTTCCAAAAGTTTTAAGTTAATCGTGCTTAACATAATTCACAACTGGTATCGGTTGAGTGTTAACGTAAAAAAATGTTTAATTTAAACTGTATCGATCGTTGATTGGTGATCTAATGTATTCATTAAAACATAATTGGTTTTAATTTTATTTAATTCATTAAAACCCTAATTGGTTTTAATATTATTTAATTCCTTAATGAGATCTTTATCTCATTCGTTAAGGATCTTTGGTAGTTCGTTAATTGGTTTAACGAATGTAAAGCCATTCGTTATTTAGAACATAACGAATAAGTTTGTTATTCGTTATCTTGATATTCGCTTCCGTTGTGCATAACGAATGGAAGTCATTCGCGTAAACCTTTAACGAATGCAATGATTTGAAAGTATCATTTCGTGAAGATTTTAACGAATGACTCCTATATTCGTTAAAAAGTTAACGAATAAGAGGAATTAATGTAAGATTCGTTAAAATTTAACGAATGGACAACTTATTTGTCTAAAAGGATGACGAATCAGGTTCTTAATTTAACGAATGAGACCATTCGTTAGTTCAAATTTGAACGAATGACCTCGTAATTCGTGAGATAATTGAGATTTATAATCCCAAGGACAAACAAATGGACTTACATTCGCTTGTTCCTATTTCTTCATCAACCCAACAGAACTTTAGGTATACGATTAGAGTCGATATACGTTATGGTTGATATGAATGATGTGAGAGAATGAATTGGCAGAGTGACGAGAGAGAATTGATAAACAAGCTTGAAAAGGCTTACATTAATGAATAATTTACAGCATATATATAGGGGGTGACCACATTCGTTAACATAACAGTTAAGGAATGTGTCATTCGTTACATTAACCACACGAATGAACTCTTCATTCGTTAATACATTTAACATATAACGAGTAGCCCTCATTCGTTAATCTGGGTTAACGAATGAGCTTACAGATTAGACGAATGTGTTACATTCGTTACGGGGTAACGAATGTAACATTACATTAGAGCGAATGGCCCATTTAGCCATATTTACATTAAGACCCCTAAACTTTAGATTAATTATATTAATGCCCTGATAAAGACTGAGACGTACAAAACGTGTATCAACAAACTCCCCCTCGTCTCGAGCTCTTTATCATACTTTAGCGTTGAAATATCTTTGTCTTCCAATCAACGCAGCTATGAATCTTGTATGCAAAGCACACACGAACAACCCTCTGAAACTCCACTGCAAGATCATAATCCTTTACATTAGCGAATCTGATCTGATTTGTGAATAACGCGTCGTTGTCAGACATAGATAGATTGACCAGCCACATCGAATCAAATACACGTAACGTCTTCGTGCGTGAACCCTGGCCATAAACAATAACCGCTTCACCTGTACGATTATCATAATACCAATAATTAAATGAGGTGAAGAGACTCTGAGGGAATATCTTCATCGGAGCCCTCTTCATCGTCTTTGGCGGCCTCACTATTAAAATTAACTTCCTCCATCCTGTGCGTGCATCTATCTCGTCAATATATTTGTGTTTCAGCACCTGAGGCTGGAAGAATTTGAAACCAAAGCGGGTTTCATGCAATAACTGCCTGTAGAACCAGCTAGCCAATTTATCGTCTCACGGTTAACAAATGGACGATTAGCTAAGGTTCATACATCCCATCGAGGCATAGATAAAATATCATGTGGGCGTCTGAAATAATATATACCGTGCTCCCACTTAACGATATATACCTTAAGATCTGAATCGTACTGCCAGGCCACCATATCACCTTTAACGTCTTTAGCAGGATTGTACTTCTTCATCTGGTATGCAAATTCCCGAGCTTTCTCAACTTTCACATTTTCTCGGTCATGATATCTGAAAGTCTCGATCATCTTATTCATCTTCTCAACGTTATATTCAAACATACCATCAAAAGCACGTTTCCGCTTCTTCTCTGTAGTGGACACATAGCTCGATTCAGCAGCTTTTAACTTATCTTTCTCCTCCTGTAATCGACGTTCTGTCGCATTGAAATGCTCAGTTATAAAGAACGGAATACCCGAGTCATTGTTATTATCTGTGTAAAACTCCGGATATTCTTCAGCAGTAACATCTTCTATTTCCACTTCTTCAAAATCAGGTACATTCCCGTGAGGAATACCTATATTAGTACGATCTTCCATTTCCACATCCACATTCTTACCCAATTCCTCAATCTCATCATCATTTAGATCCAGAAGCAAGGCAATTTGTTCTTTCCTTAACGAATGATCAACAAATTCACCTTCTTCGATCTCATCAGCATTCACCATACTGTATACAATCCCATTCATTCCTACAAACAGAAGCATGTTAGCCGGAATAATGTCTATTGGCTTGGCTCTCGTGTAATCTTTATATGGAACAATCTGTAGATTACTAGCTTCTGACCCACCACCAACACTCGCATTAGTCTTATTAACCGCTGACGGTGTGGAACTTCTGCTCAGTTGCTGATCTACCCCACCCTCTGCACCATCCTGATCGTCTTCATTATTCTTCAACTTCTTTAATTCATCTTCTTTGCATGTTAGTTGAAGAATAATCTCCTCCTGTTTGTCTAACCTCTCCCCCTGAGCAGCAACTAGGGCTCGAAGTTCCTTATTATCACGCTGAGCCGATAGAAGATGCCTCAGCAAATTTCGCTGTGCCAGCTCATTTGCAGCTCGATCTGCTTGCATTTGAGTGTGTTGTAAATGCAGCAGATTCATCATGAAATTCATCATGAAGAATAAATTTAGCAGTGTTCCAAAATTCTTGTATTATCTTCTGATAAACAACTGTACGGGTAGAAATGGCCTTGTAAATTCTGGAACAGATGAGAAAGCTAGTCATACCCCCAAAGATAGGAGTATCTTCAAAGTTCGGCTCTAAAAACGCACATATGTTGTGGCTTTTATTCCAAGTAAGTGCCATATCTGTTTAGAACAAACATACATTAGTCAATATCTGAATATAAACAAACTATTTAACACATGACAATCACATTCATTAAAACTGGAAACGAATGGGACATTCGTTATACATGAAAAGGTTCATTCGTTATGTTTAACGAATTATCCTTAATCGTTAACCTATTCGTTACAAGTAACGAATCAAATTTAACGAATCACTCTTAACGAATCAAGCAATCCATTCGTTACTTTAACGAATCATACAGTCATTCGTTAACTGTCTTAACGAATCAAGCTACATTCGTTATAAAGATAACGAATCATGCTTCATTCGTTATAAAACTAGCGAATCAGTTTAAAGTGTCTGTTTGACTAATCTGAGAGTCAAAATACAAACAATTTTGACTATTTATAGTCAAAATCGTCATGTTCATATCAGAAACTGTTAAAATTCCAAACAATCTGTACGATTAACCATTGAGTTTGTGTTCGGAAACTAAATGCATGTAATCATCCATCAATTTACCAATACAAAAGTAATCTGATATATGAATATTATCGATTTCTTTATTCAATTAAGGTTCAATTTTTTAATGAATCAGTTTGACACTTAAACCACTGATAAATCATCGTGAAACACATATGATGATTATCGTAGCTACCTGCTGAACACAAAGATAACAACCAATTAGGCTAATATGCAAGTAATGAATTCTGATGAAATTTTGGCAGAGTTTCGTTTAGAGAAGACAATAGAATAGGAATTAGGCAAATGAACCGTCATTCGTCTAACCTTGGGATTATATCCAATACTTTTACGCGAACCAAGGTCATTCGTTCAAAATTTGAACTAACGAATGGCCTCATTCGTTGACTGTTGAATCTCATTCGTTAAAATTTTTAATGAATCTTCTCTCATTCGTTAAATTGTTAACGAATAACTAAGTCATTCGTTAATCTTTAACGAATAATACATTAACCATTCCTATTCGTTAAATGTTTAAACGAATGTCTTCCATTCGTTATGCACAACGGAATCGAATGTCTTTATAACGAATGAGAAACTCATTCGTTATGTTAAAATAACGAAAGGCTTTACATTCGTTAAACTTTTTAACGAAACACCATATTCCTTAGCGAATGAGACAAAATTCTCATTTTAAGGAATTAAATAATCAATTAAATCCAAGTTAGGTTTTAATTGCATACATTAAAATACCCGATCACCGTGGATCGGTAATACTTAACTTAAACGGATTTTTACATTAAAACATCAATTGTTACCAATTGAAAATACGTTAAGCACGATTTAACTTAAACTTTTTCCGGGGTTTAACTCTTTTTCCTTTTCTCAATGATTAATTCGCTAGCTTGGCAAATCGAAACTAAAGCAAAAAAATAAAAAGAATATAAAATCTATTTGTATATTTTGAAAATTATCAAGTAACAAAGAACTAAACACAGTAAATGAAAAGCAGTACATATTTTTTGTGAGTTGAGCAGGGAATCATATTGACTAATAACGTCCTAGACTACACTTCAATTTTGACATTATTATGCACGTAATCCAAAGAAGATTGCAGATATAATTATCCACTTTAAACTTCAGACAGATTCGTCCGTAACTTTACGATACATTTTAAGGTTCAATTAAGCACAAATCTTATGTGGAACCCACCTGTCAGACATAGTTTCATATCTCTTATACATTGAATTTCACATGTTTTTTTTTTGTTCTTTTAATTTAATTAGCTGTGACTCATAAAAAAATAACGAAAAGAAAATAAAGCAGAAAATTAAAATTTTCCCTTAAGATCGGTATTACTACACGCGGATAAGGTTCCATTTTAACAAAAATAAAAAGATAAAAAATAAGCAGAAGTTGCATAAAATCTTAACTCTCAATTTGGATAATCCCGTATTATCGCGCGGAGAAAGTCCAAGATTTTATACGAAACACCAAGAAAATAAAGCAAAATATCCAAATCTTAACCCTCAGGTCGGATAATCTTATCGCGCAGGAGAGGATCCAAGATTTGAATAAAAATAAAGAAAAAATGAAGTTGAATTTCTTTGAAAAATTAAAGATAAAACAAAGCAGAATTTTCTTCAAAAATGAATGTATGCACACGCAGCAATCTTTAAAGCTTTTTGATACTTAATACAGATATTAACTATGCATCAAGATGTAACACCACTAGATTTGGCAAGCATTTAGGTTTATATCTTTTCAGCACTTATACGATCTGTTAAGCCTATCATACACATCATACAATTGATCTTACAACACTTTTTAGTCTACTTTATTCATGTGTTAGGTCCGCTAAGTCAATGTGCTATCATTTTCCCTTTTTGCATCAAAAACTCAATTTTGAGGAGCATTTTTCAATGTTTTTGTATTTTTCAATATTTGAATGTTTTTGGAGTTTATAGAGTTTTTCTTTACAAACTAAAACACAATATTTTTGTATTTTTTTATTTTCTCCCCCTAAAAACAGTAAAAATTGAAATAACAAAACAACAAAAATTAAAAAATGATCTAATCAAGATTTTGAATTTCTGTGAAAGATTTTAAACCGTTTATACCAAGCAAGTACTGAAAACGCGTTTTGTCAAAAGCTTTAGTATAAAGGTCAGCCTTTTGAAAATCCGTATGAATTTTATCAATTGATATTAATTTCTTTTCATAGCAATCACGTATAAAGTGATAACGAATTTCAATATGTTTGTTTTTGAATGTTGAACCGGATTTTTGGTGATAGAGATTGCAGCAGAATTATCAATAAAAATAGGAGTAGTAAGAAACTTCAAACCGTAATCCCGCAAGTGTTGCTAGATCCAGAGAACCTGTGAACAGCAACTCGAGGCTGCCACATACTCCGCTTTGGCTGTTGAAGTTGAGACCGTTGTCTGCTTCTTACACTGCCAAGAAACAAGCCGGTTTCCCAAGAATTGACATCCCGCCGTTGTCGATTTGAAATTGATCTTGCAACCTCCATAGTCCGAGTCAGTAAATTCGGTGAGATCAAACTTATCGTCTTTGGGGTACCATAACCCGATGTCTGGAGTTCCCCTCAGATAATGTAAGATACGCCTTACTGCTACCAGGTGAGTCACTCAGGGACTCGATTGATACCTAGCGCATAAACAGACAGCAAACATAATGTCCGGTCGAGAAGCAGTCAAAGACATGAGTGATCCAATCATAGCTCGATATAGGGTCGGATCTACGGTATCCTCTAATTCATCCGGTGATAAATTGTGACCCACGGGAAGAGGAGTAGAGGGAATTTTGCCATCGGATATCTTGAATCGGCTCAAGACATCGTTCACATATTTTGTCTGATGGATAAAGATCCCGGCGTCAGACTGGTGAACTTGCAAACCCAGTGTCACACCCCGTTAAGCGAATTGCGGAAGCGTAAAACGGAAATGCAACAGATACAACTGGTATGAAATACATTGTTCATAAAGAAACATTACTAACTAATTTACAATATATTACATCGTTCTAACATCTTTTACAAACTAGGTGATACAATTAAACCTGTTCTTCAATCACTTTACTTCTAACTCAAATGCCCACGACATCAATCACCAATCAGACACGTAACGCACAGGAAATTACTTCTCATATCTGATTACTTGAAAAGCATGTTAAAATAGGTCAACTACGAATAGTTAGTGAGTTTCATAAGTTTAACGAAATCAGTTCTGCGTACCACACAGTCATAGTTTGTATGTACGCGCGTATGTAAAATATGTATTTACGTTTGTATAAATATGTGCAGCCATATCCTTGTGTGTGCATATGCACACATGTATATTTATAATATAAATTCGAAATTTCGGTAAAATCGTGATTGTTTGTTCGTACTACCTGTTTCCAATTTCCGTGTTTAACCAACCACTGTGGACCCCCTTCCTCCCACAACGGTTTCACATAAACTCAAACATTATATAGTGTACACGCAAATAATTAGTATATTCTACACATAGTATTTCCTACGGCTAATCACATAGCATGTATATAGACACATATACACATATAGTATTTATCACGTATCACCAAAAACTGTGGCTCCCCATCATCCCACAATACGCATAATCACATTATTTAGTTAACATTCCTGCCATAATCAAGTTAGTTCGTTTAATAAGTTGCAGCAGAACTAGGCTCATAGGCCATACTCAACTTTAGTTTAGTAAGTTGCAGCAGAACTTGGCTCATAGGCCATACTCAACTTTAGTTTATAAGTTGCAGCAGAACTTGGCTCATAGGCCATACTCAACTTTAGTTTATAAGTTGCAGCAGAACATGGATCATAGGCCATACTCAACTTTAGTTTAACTTGGCTCATAGGCCATACTCAACTTTAGTTTATAAGTTGCAGCAGAACTTGGCTCATAGGCCATACTCAACTTTAGTTTATAAGTTGCAGCAGAATTTGGCTCATAGGTCATACTCAACTTTAGTTTAGTAAGTTGCAGCAGAACTTGGCTCATAGGCCATACTCAACTTTAGTTTAGTACTATTGTGGCCCCCCTTTCCGCCCACAATAGCCCCATGGTCATTACAGACCACGTTATTTCCTCAACCTGTTGTGTTTAGCATTATATAGCATATTTGTATAAACAGGTTGTCACGTATGATTTCATTATGTTTTGGCATTCGTAGTGTTTCCATTTAATATATCAATCACGATAATAATCACCTTTCCTCAGTACGTAGTTTATCATTATGTTTGTAGGAAATTTTCATATATGAAGGTTCAGGTATTTTTCTTTATGAACCGTTTTCAGATAGATAATGCATATGAACATGCTTTTCACCAGAAAAGTTTGTAAACAGTTTGAAAAAAGGGGTCATGAAACTCACAGTTTTGTAGGCACTCAGTGCGAGGTCAGCTCGGGGTTCGTTTCCCTTGCTATCACTTAGTCCCTATAGTCCATATTATAATAATATTAATATTTTAATATTATTATAATCTCAGTACTAAACTGGGCTATATAACTAATCTGGGTATAGCTGGAACACCCAGAAAGTGGCAATAGGCTTAGGTTGTGATGTTGTTCAATGTATAATACTTAAAACCGAACTTGGCTCAGATTCCCGTTTTCCCAGCTGGGCCAAGTTGTTCGTTTACACGTTCAGAAAATAGTTATGGGGAAACAAGCTTGGGTAAATGTATTGGTTAATAAAATGATTAAGTTATAAAGAAGGATCACATACTGGGGTCCCGGATTAGCCACGGGCCCGTTTCTGTTTATTCAGTTTGATTTGAGAAGAAACGCGCACAATCCACCCGGATTGTCCAGGTTTTTCATAGAAAAGTTCGTTTTTACTTAATTAATCTGAAAATATGATTTTTGATCACTCTTGGTGTTTTGATATTCCCGCAGGTTCGTTAGTCGCGAACTTACCGGTTTTTATAAAAACTGAATTTGCTTAATCTTCAAATTAGTATAATTAATTAACCGTTAATCATCAAATTATGAAAATTTAGCTGCTTATCAATTAAAATATGTATATTTTTATAAAAATATTTCTGGAATTATTTATTGATATATTAATTTATAAAAATTCATTTTATCAGCTATATTTCGTCTGAAAATCGTTCGTTTATCCCAAACAATTTCCAAAAATTTCACCAAAATTCCTGAATACTCAAATCATGTCCCAAAACAATCTATATCAATTCCAGAATGTAAAAAGCTTGTTTAATATTCTTTTCGGCCCAAATTCGGCTATAAAAATTCGCACGAACGCATATGTACAAAACACCTTTAGACTTCTCCAAATGATCTCAAAATTAATATGTGATCAAAATACATCAAATTTGAGTTCCCAGAAAAATTTCATAATTTTTGAAGTATTTTAGATATTTTTCCCAAATAAACGTCCTAATTTGGTAATAAATTCGCCAAATATTCTCGGATGGTCAAAAAATTACTAAATTTGAACAGGGACTTATTGACATGGTCCCTGATGTCCCTGAAAAATTTCAAGTCCTAAAAATATGCACATCACAACCTTAACATAAATAGCCCGTAAGCGAGTGTTTCGGTATTACCTTAGCGGGTTTGGCTCGTTTCCGACTTTTTAATCAAGTTTTCAGGTTCTTGTGCTTCTAAGAGAGCTAGGAAAAAGTCCTATATCACAAACCAAGCAATTTTTCATCAACATAACAGCCCTTAACTTAGGGTTTCGGCTAGTGCACAAAAACGAACTTTTGAACCGTAAAAACGCCGTTTCAACCCTTTCATCCGTGTTTATGGCCAAAAAAACTATCAAAACAGGTTCCTTACCGTGTTTATGATCAAAAAATGTTTATGAACCATTTTTAGGATTTTTACACGGTTAGGAATGATTTTTAGTAACCAAGACATGTTTTTATGGTATTAAACGACTTTAAAGAAGTACAAAAGCTACTTATTTTAGCTCCTTACCTTAGGGTTTGAAGGTTTTCTGGCTGGAGCAGAACTTATGTCCAGAATTCTCATGAAAAAGATATCACAAAATATCTTAGAACTTGTTTAAATATGAAAAGGGTTTAAGGGGGGAAAAGTCTTCTTTGGCGGGCTGGGCTTGTTGGGCCCCTTTTTGGGCCCATTTGGCCCAATTTTCTCGATTTACGTGTCCGAACATGAAATGCCGAGTCTAAATTTATTTCGGGTTTGGTTTTTGGCGTGAAAAATATAACGGGTACGACAAACAGTGCGAAAACGAGTGTTTTTCGGCTATTTTTGTGTAAATTTATAAAAACATACCATACGTTTGTAAAAATCGAAAATATTTTCACGGATCGCTTAAAACATTTCAAATAAGTGTTTGGTAAGTCTTTTTCGGCTTAGCGGATGATACAATGCTTGGTTTGTAACTGTCTTTCGCGTTTAAGTCCATAGCGGGAAGTTAAACGAGCATGTTTTCGTTTAACTAGTTTGCTATCATACTAAGGCCTTAATATCAGTATGTTGGCTTATAATAGACATATATCTCGTATAGATGGCCCCTCGGGATATCTGGGTCATAACCAGACCCTTTCGGTTAATCGTTTGTTCGTTACGCAATAAGCGGTTAATCGCTTATTCGCTATATAAATACTAAGGTGTACTTGGTTTTGTCACGGATGTCACACCCAGAAAGAAACTCATTTCTCCCATCGAACTCATTTCGAATTTTGTCTGCATCATTTTCTCTAATTCTTTGCATAAACTATCGGTTGTCGAACCAAAAACAATATCATCCACGTAAATTTGGACGAGGAGCAGATCATCACCCATATTCTTGTAAAATAACGTACAATCCACAGTTCCCCTCGTGAATCCACTTTCAATCAGATGGTCAGCCAACGTGCTGTACCAGGCGCTCGGGGCCTGATGCAAACCATACAGAGCTTTGTTTAAACGGTAAACACGCTCAGGAAAGTCTGGATCCTCGAAGCCAGGAGGTTGTTTTACGTACACTTCTTCATGAATTGCTCCATTCAAGAATGCCGATTTCACATTCATTTGATAAATTTTTGAAGTTTTTGTAGGCTGCATAGGCAAGAAAGATTCGTATAGCCTCCATTCGTGCCACCGGAATCTATGCCTTCCTGTTGATTGTAACCAAGAACGACCAATCGTGCCTTATTTCGCACGATAACCCAACGATCGTCCTTCTTGCACTTAAAAACCCATTTTGTAGGAATCGCCTTTTTAACACAATCGAGTTTGTCAATTAAGTCCCATACACCCAGTCTTACAAACTGTTGCAGCTCCTCCTGCATAGCCTCAACCCATGATGGTTCCGTGAGTGCCATTGTGACACTTGTTGGTTCTATCTGTGATAGAAAGCAGGTGTATTGTGCGATACTAAGGATACCCGAAGAGTGCAAATCCGCATAAGCACAAACAATCGAATCCTCAGTAGGAGATACATTATGATCAGATTGATCATCACATATGTTAGCCAATTGGTGCCTTGTGCGAACCCCGTCGTTCACATTACCAATTATCTGATTATGTGGATGTTGCGAATGAATCTGTAAAGTAGAATTCGCAGGAACAGATACATTATCACCCAAATTGGTGATATTCTCCGCCGTAGTGTCTAAAGAGACAGATGATGAATCATCACTGATTAGGATAGGCTCGGTAGTTTCTTAAGCTTCATCTATCATTACAGATGATAAATCAACAAAATCAGTATCATCGGAGAATTCAGAAACATCGTTTGACGTTTCAGATACATTAGGAGAGTCACTTGCATCAACCGAAGAAAACCTTGAACTTGGGAGACATTGGTCCTCCAAATACGATCTAACAAGATCTTTAGGTATGTCATTAACTGTTGATGTAAATGAGTTAAATAATCGATCGTCGTCGAACATCCAATCAGGACCTGTACCAGTTGGTGGAGTCGTATAACTTTGTCAATCAACGTGATACCATTCTTCCACGCAACCAGAAGAAAGATTGAAAATCCGCTTCTTCGGAGAGTTATAACCCAAGAAATAACCCTCAAAAGCTTTCTCATCGAACTTTCCAACGTCTTTCTTCAACACGGTACATGGACACCCAAATGGTTCCAAATACTTTAAGTTCGGCTTACAATTATGTAGAAGCTCGTAACAAGTCTTCTTGAGCTTCTTTACCGTTAGTACGCGATTCAATGTGTAGCAGGCGGTATTCACAGCTTCATTCCAGAATTGAACAGGTAGCTTTGAATCAGCCAACATTGTACGTGCAGCTTCAATCAGTACACGGTTCTTTCGTTCAGACACCCCATTCTGTTGAGGAACATAAGGTGCACTGAATTCCCGATGAATTCCTTTCTGTATACAGAAGAAATCCAATACATTATTCCTGAACTCAGTTCCATTGTCACTACGAATTCATCTCACTTTCAGTTTGTAAAGTGATTCGATCTTTGTAATAAGGTTCTGAATTAGCACAGGAGTTTGATCTTTCGATCCCATAAATAATACCCACGAGTAACGAGAGAAATCATCCTTCACAATTAAACAATAAAAATCTCCAGCAATGCTAGCACGGTTCACTGGACCAAAGAGAACCATATGAAGTCGTTCCAGAGGAGTAACGATATCGTTTAGTGATTTGGTTGGGTGTGATTTCTTCTTTTGTTTCCCCTTCTTGCATACGATGCAATGATCATTAAATTTGAAGTTCTTGAGGGACACACCATTCACTAAATCATTTTTCATCAAAAAGTTTATTTTTCTTAAGTGAATATGTCCTATGCGTCTATGCCAAAGAATAGAATCTTTCTCCGTTGCTTTAGACACGAAGCAAGTAGATGAAGGCGAAACTTTGACATTCTAACTCATGACAACCAAGTCTTCTGGAATTGTGTATCCCGGTTGAAGAATAACACATGTTGGTGAATATGGTGGTGAACATCTTATCGCAAATCTGTGAAACACTCAACAGATTGTGATCCACCTTTTCACAATAATTAACCTTTTCAAACGTTTTTCTACCGTTTGAAACTTCCCCTTCTTTTGTAATCATTCCTCCTTGATTACCAGCAAACGCCACATAACCCCCTTGAATATCTTTAATGTTGTTCAGAAGGTCTAGATTGCCGATTATATGCCGAGAACATCCGCTATCCAATATCCATTTTTGACTTGATACGGACCTAGATGTACACTGCACAAACAAGTAAAATGATTAGTCCAAAGAGGCAGCCAAGCCTCAGTCTTGGGCTCTCCCTTTAACACACGTATTTGGTACTTGAGAATAAGTGGTAGTTTTCTTAGTTTTCTTCTTAAGATAACCATCACGGATTCTTTCCGAATCTATGTTTAAACAGATGGGTTGAGCACGATCAACACATGTGTTTAATACTTTAAGAGCATCAACCCGAATTACTTTCCTCGGATTGATGTTTGGATACATTATCATGGAATCACCAACTTGATTTTCCTTTGTGTTTGAAAAAGATTTAGTCTTGCAAGTTGAATAATCTTTGATATTTTTGATCTTTGCCTTGCATCGTCTTGAAACATGACCCGGTTCACCACACTTGACACACAGTCGAGAGTCTAAACTTTGTTGTGATGATATACCGGTCGGTAGTAATATCAAAGTTTTAAGATCAACAGATTTAGGTATTCCACAAGTGGCCTTCTTTGATGACTCATGTTTTAAACCCTTCTTTGTTTTGTAAAATTCAAGATTTGTCAAATTCGATGAATTTTCCACACCTGACGATTTTATGAATTTTATAGGTTTGAAAACATTTGTTTTTTGTTTTTGAATATTACTGGTTTTTGATTGAAAGAATTTCTTTTCAAGTTCAGTCATTTCAGTAGTTTCATCTTGAAATACACTTTCAATCAATTCTGGTTTAAGAAGATTCAATGGAACTTTTTTGTCTGAAAACACTTTTGAGAGACCTTTTAATTTAAATACTTTTCCAGTTGATGTTTTCAGTGGAGGATTAATGAATTGCATTAATTCCTCATCAGACACTGAAGGCTTGCCTGTGGAAGTTACATTAACATGTTCCTTTGGAATTACTTTAGGAATATCCTTAGGAACACGTGAATTGTTTGAAGAAACACTTGAGGATTTTGCACCATAAACAGCTTTTTCAAAATCATCTGGTTCACACAGAATGTGATTGTCAATTGGAATGTCCTTATTTTTAACAATCACATCTGTTTCAATTAGCTCCTCAATTGAACCGTTTATTTCATTTTTGGTAAACACCATTTTGCTTTCAATATTAACTGGTTCACTAGTCAGTTCAAATGAATCAAAATTTTCAGGTTTATCAGTAGACATATTCAAAGAATTTTCTGTCTTAGGAATGCTATTGTAATCCTGATTAAATGGAGGAGGAATTTCGACGTATCCCAAACCTGCTTTTCCGTTCTTTTTATGTGAATGATTAACCTCGATTATTTCATTCAACAAGAAAGAAGAATCTCTGAATTTACTAAGTTTATGATTTAATTCCATTTTTTCTTGTTCGAGATTGGAAATGCAAGTTCGAAGACGAAGAATCTCCTTTAAATGTTGATCCACTTCAATAATTTTACAATGGACCTTAGCTTTAAGATCATGATTATTATCTGATAATTTCTGAATTTTCAGATTTGCTTGCGCAAGCAATTTTGTCTTTTGCTTATAGCATTCCTTGATAGTAAAGTAATCATTAGTAAATGTATTGTTTTGTGTTAATGCTGTTTCAAGTTTGGCTTTTAACACAGCACACTCAGAACACTTCACCATTATTGATGCAGGATCATTTACATTAATTTGAGGTGTAGGACATACCTCATCAATCTTAGCCATGCAAGCATAAGATTCAGTTTTCTCAGGAGTTGATTCTGGTTGAGATAACAGAGATTGATCACTGTCAGTTTCCGAGTCAGATGAATCACTACTCTCCAACACATTATCGCTACTGGCATCCTCAAAATTCTCCACAGGCTCAACAATAGCAACGTTTGTCTGGTTTCCCAATAAGCGCCGAGACCAATCAACTCCATCATTTACCAATAAAGCTTGAGTAATAGGAGATTTGTCTTGATCACCAGAGCCAGCAGTGTTACTTTTATCTCCTCCAGATGAAGACTTTGTAGAAGCACGGTCAGAATTGCGTGAGCCAGAATAATCTTTCTTCGGCTTGTCACGCTCTTTGGCAAAAAATCCAAATTCACTGCAATTATAACACTTGACTTTTAACTTATCAAACCCAACCCTATTGTTCAACGTGGGAAGATCTTTTCCCGTTTGTTGCATGAATCTTTTAACCTTTCTAAAAATCATGGCCATGTTCCACTTCAAATCCATAAGCTCAAGATCATCTGTGTCGATTTGATCGTAGTCCTCATCTGTTAGATCACTCGTAGCAATCTTACATCCCACCAGTTGTTCATATGAAGTCATGAACGCACATACAAAAGCGAACTGTTGTTCAACTTCTTGTAAATTGACCTTAGGTTAGGTTGAAGTATGAGCATTTGAGTTGCCAGTTGCACCACTCGCCATGAAACATACATTATGAGGACTGTTTACGTTAGGATCCTCTTGGGATTGAGCAAAGAATGCATTAATAGGCATTGAACTTGTCGCATTATTTGCTGGTAATGCACCACCATAAAGTAACGGGTTTTGAGTTGACGACTGCCGATGTTGATTTTCTTTCAAAGTAGATTGACATTTAAGATCGAATTCCCTTTCTTCGATCTTGTTAGTGAATTCTACAGCAGTTAGTTCAGGTTTCTGAAAGAATCCATTCTCTTTAGGCACAAACAGGAACGTTGAATAGTCTGTAGGTAAAGCATTCTTCAAAGTATCAATCTTGTCCTGTTCTGTTGGCTCAAGATCAACAGAAGACATTTCAACAATCAAGTGGCTAAAACAGTTGATCATTTCTTCTACAGTTTCATTTTTCATAAGAATAAAGTTTCTGAATTGGAATTTCCCCAAAGTCTTCTTGCTTTCGAGAGTATTGCCCAAACTTCTGGTTTTCAAGGTAGTAAACAGTGAAGCACAGACTTTGATCGTACTATATTGATGAAAAATATGTTCCGGTAAAGCCATAGTGAGAGTAGAATAAGCTTTCATCTCACTTTCAAAGTCCTTCAACTCATGTGTCTCATACTCTTTAAACGGTTTCGGAGTCCAACTCGTGTTGTCATTACCAATCAGTGGTGCAGCATAAACATCATCAAGGAAACGAACACTGCTAGGATGCACAGATCCTAGATGTGCACGGAATCTTGGTTCCCAACGGGCAAAGTCCGATAGTTTCAACAGCTTGGGACATTTATTATGACTGCCTATCTCGTTATCCATCGTCAGCATTTATTGCAATAAGACATTCGCTACTGACTCATTCATGTGAACAAGTAAACCTTGTTAAATCTCTGAAGTTTATCAGTTGGTTTATGTATTGGGACATTTATTATGATTGCCTATCTCGTTATCCATCGTCAGCATTTATTGCAATAAGACATTCGCTACTGACTCATTCATGTGAACAAGTAAACCTTGTTAAATCTCTGAAGTTTATCAGTTGGTTTATGTATTGGGACATTTATTATGACTGCCTATCTCGTTATCCATCGTCAGCATTTATTGCAATAAGACATTCTGTGATGCTAATGCATAATAAGATGAATTCTAAGCAGCCATCATAAACCAACTGATAAACTTCAGAGATTTAACAAGGTTTACTTGTTCACACGAATGAGTCAGTAGCGAATGAACAAGTAACGAATGGGTTTAAATGAATCTCTTCACATTCGTTAACAGATTAACGAATGAACGAATAGGTTTTAACGAATATAATATTCGTTAAAACTAAGATACTTTAACGAATGGTATATTCGTTAAAAGTTGATTACTTTAGCGAATGTCTAAGATATTCGAATGAAAGTTAACAAATATGACTTCTCAACGAATGTTCATTCGTACACTGTTCACACGAATAGGAGGTTTTAACGTATAAGCTCATTCGTTAACAGGCTTAACGAATGAAGATCACCATAACGAATGAAGGGAATTAACGAATATGGCTTAACGAATCAGGCTTTAACGAATGAAAGTTGAACGAATAAGGTTGAACGAATAAGATAGCATGACGAATGAGTGTAACGAATCAGTCTTCATCCTAACGAATAAGACTTCATCTTAACGAATCAGTCTTCAACGATTCAAACTTCCAATTTCAACTTCAAACTCGTCCGAATCTTACTGAAACTACTTAAAAACATATTCCAAAACCATCCAACACCAAATCCGAACCTATCTAGCCATGTCCGAATTCACAAACATTCTTCAATCAAGTTCAATTTAACAAATAACCAGACTCTGATTTTGAACTTCAATTTAAATCACAAAAATCAATCAATTCATGTTCAAAATTGTTCAATTGATTACGATTAAAACTTGATTATGTATCGTAGATCAGATCCAAAGCTCTGATACCACTTGAAAGAGCTTTGAGTTAAGACTAACAGGATCTAGATCTTATGATTACAACGATACATGATGTTTAGGTATACGATTAGAGTCGATATACGTTATGGTTGATATGAATGATGTGAGAGAATGAATTGGCAGAGTGATGAGAGAGAATTGATAAACAAGCTTGAAAAGGCTTACATTAATGAATAATTTACAGCATATATATAGGGGGTGACCACATTCGTTAACATAACAGTTAAGGAATGTGTCATTCGTTACATTAACCACACGAATGAACTCTTCATTCATTAATACATTTAAAATATAACGAGTAGCCCTCATTCGTTATCTCATTCGTTAATCTGGGTTAACGAATGATCTTACAGATTAGACGAATGTGTTAAATTCGTTACGGGGTAACGAATGTAACATTACATTAGAGCGAATGGCCCATTTAGCCATATTTACAATAAGAGCCCTAAACTTTAGATTAATTACATTAATACCCTGATAAAGACTGAGACGTACAAAACGTGTATCAACAATCTTATACCTGCTCATTGTCACAATTGATTAACCAATTTCTGTTCTACAGGTATTGGCGATGACCATGATATAATTTGTATGGATTTTCATTGGATGTTTAAGGGTTTACTGGTTTAGTTGATTATTGCATATTAACCGAATAGTTAAGTTCTATTAAACTTTATAATCGAATCAATTTTAGAACAGATGATCCGTGTTTAGTGTATTAAACCGATTATCTATCATCATTGTTATGGTTAATTGTTGAAGGATATAGAATATCAAACGTTCCGAAGATATTCATCGTCGTTTTTCACTTTAATAAGTCAAAATTAAGTGTAAACTTGACTTTTGTTAGTCAAAGTGGGTAATGAAGTCAGATTCGTTACTGATATAACGAATGATGGTCCGATTCGTTAATTTGTTAACGAATGACTATATAATTCGTTGAAAGTTGTAACGAATAAGAATAACGAATCTTAGTCAATTCGTTAAAGTATTAAGAATAAAATTCGTTAGTTTAACGAATGACTTAATGTATGTGATTCGTTATTGATATAACGTTTATTATTCATTAAATCCCGTGTATATTTTATCTATTATTTTATTAGTTTTGGTCGGTTTCTTGTAAGATTTGTATACTACTAACATATTGTTATGTCCTAAGTTTCGGTTTATAATTTCGGTGAAAAGAGGGCGAAAAAGGAGCAAAAACAAGCCGAACCGGAGAACCGATGCGACAGAAAACGAACCGGACCGAACCACGAATGAACCGGACCAGCAAAGTGGACCAGCCCCCACCCCCCTTTTGGCCGGTGCGCCACGCGACGGAGGAAGAGCCCGCCGCGCGGCGCGGCGGGTGTGGTCGCGGTGCATGCTTCCAGAATCTTCCTGTTTAACCTATTTTTGGACCTCCTGTTGCCTATATAAAGACCCCTAAACTCACCATTAATCATACCTTGAAGACCATACGAATTTGGTGAGTTCCGAGGCGAGTTTCTGACAGCTTTGGAGTCGAGGAATCAACAGGCGAAGTGCTTAATATTCAAGGACGAAGACTCCGGGTTTTATCGCCTTTATTCTTCCGTTCTTATTTATTGTCGCCATGATTTCGTCTATTATTGTTTTGTTTGTTTTTGAGATGCTAGGCTAAACGTTATAGACTGCCAAGGCTTATGATGAACCTACTTTGACGTTTTGTTTTGATTTGGGATTTATTTGTGTTACGGTTTTTATGGTTTAGTAAAAGGTTTACTTATATTAAATTGATGTGTATGGATATTTAGGATTGTTTGATTAATTGTTATTATTCCATAGTTGCCTTGGTTATTGTTTGTCATTATGATAGGTTGCTATTAGGCCATCTACTTTTGTGTTTATGATTATTTTATGATTGATTTCTAATAAGATCATAGGAATAATAACTATTAATTAAATAAACCTAAGTGTGCTGCTAACCTAAATAGTTGTAAGGTGCTAGGTTATCGTTAGATCTTTATCATTTGATCTTGCTAGATTTAGTTCTTCATAAGGAGTCCGTCTAGGTTTGATTATTTGTCTATTGAATCAATTTGATATATTAATCTGCCTTTGATTTCCGCACTGTAAGGTAGGATTTCGTATAAAGGAACTAAATTATAAACAATTAGGTGACCGTAAGCGAACTTGATTTTTAATATTGGTGTGCGTTAAAACTTGTTAGAAATCCATAGGTTTCTTGAGAAGGGTCAGGGGTTGTTGGTGCATAATGCCAGTAGTTCATAGTCTAGTGTCTGTAATCGAGTCTGTAATGTTTAATTATGTTTTGTATGTTTAAGGGAAGTTACTGACAAGTTCGCTTAACAGGCGAACTTGTTAGTCAAGCGAAGTTATGGACAACTTCGCCTGAACATGCCAGGCGAAGTTGTCGTGTATTTATATACCTAGCTTACGGCTTAGTGAAGTTCCAGTTAGTTGTTTGTGTTAGTTTGTTCGAGTTGTAACGAGGGCAGTAACGTGTGTCTGTAATAGTGATATCGTATCACGTGTTTGAGTTATTATATAACGTGTGTTCGTTTCGTGTGTTCGTGTGATTCGTGTTCAATACTCGTAACGATCTACGTAGGGATTCCGCACCTGAGTTAATCGAAATATCTCGTGCGATCCATCCAGGGAACCTACAATTGGTATCAGAGCTTTTGCTCGATTGTGTGGTTCGGGATATTCACGCGGGTGTAGAAATCGTCCCGTTTCGACTATTCGCGGGACGTGTTTTCTGTGTTTTTGAGTCAATCTTACCTCCTACCATCGTAATCAAGCCTTTGCACCGTCAAAAACCTCGTAAAATCCAGATTTCAGATCTGCAAAAACGTCCGTGTTCATCAGGCGAAGTTGCCGTCAGGATACGTAGGGTTTCGGCGAAGATATAAGGTTAAGCGAAGTTATCCACAACTTCGCCTACCTTCTCAAGTTCGCCTAACTCAGCGAAGTTCTCTACAACTCCGCCTACCTCCTAAGTTCGCTTACCTTAAGCGAAGTTAATCATCTGCGAAGTTCTTCAGCGAAGTTAATCAGCGGCGAACTTAAGGATTAAGCGAAGTTATCCGTAACTTCGCCTACAGTACTTTTCAGAAAATTTTTTGATTTTTTTTCGGGTTTCTTACTTTTCGGGAAAGATGTCGTCGATTAACATCTCTGAGTTAGTGAAGATGGAGGTTGAAGCAGGGTCAGCTACTAAGGCCCCAAGATTGCTGAAGGGAACCGATTTCGTTGCATGGAAGGATCGGTTCATACAATACGTCAGGATGCTAAGATGTGGGTATGCATCCAGGATGGTTATATTCCACCAGTTATGGAGTATGAAGGTCGTGATCAAATCAAAAAATATAGCAAAATGGAAGAAGAAGAGAAAAAGATGTATGAGGCCGAGAGCAAGGCTCATGCTGCTATTACTATGGCTCTTCCACAAGAGATCCTTCATACGTTTAGAAAGTATACGTCAGCAAGAGAGCTTTGGGAAGCTCTTGAGAACAGATTTGAAGGGAATGTAGGAATCCGTGCTTCAAAGATAAAATTGCTCAAAACCCAGTTCTCAGTCTTCAAGTATTTGAAGAATGAATCTTTAGATGATATTATCACTCGATATTACCATCTGATGACTGAATTGAGCAACTATTCAATTTCCTACCGAGAAGAAGAAATAGTTGAGAAGCTTCTAGATGCTCTCCCACCAAAATGGGAGATGTACACTGTGCTGATGAGGGAAGACAAAGATTTTCCCACATATGATCTAGAAACGGCAGTCAACAAGCTCAGAACCTTTGAGCTTAACATGGTCAGAAAAGAGACACCTATGGATCAGGTTCAAGATCCAGGTATGTATGGAGCTAAAGTCAACACTAGCTCAGGATCGAAGACTGAATCTGCTGCCTACTACTCGAAGGGAGAGTCGGGCGCAAACTCATCACATGAGGGTCATGTGTCAGTCAACACAAATGGTGATGTTTGCTATGTAGCAGGTGGATCGAGTGGTTCTCAACCCCAGGTAAGCAAGAGTAGTTACTCTCCAAGTATTCCCAGCAACAACTACTCCAAGATGCCTATGAGTGTCAAGTCTGCTGAAGAGCAGTTTGGTCTCTATGCTTCTTTTATTGCTTCCTATGAGAACTACATTCAAGGGAAGACTGTTGATCCAGCTGTGTTGGATGAAGACTATGACCAGATTGATGCTGATGATCTGGAGGAAATGGATTTGCAATGGCAGATGGCTATGATCGTAAGAAGAGTGAAGCGGTTTATGAGAAAGACCGGAAGAAAGTTTGTCGGTGGAAAGCCAGGGTTTGACAAGATGAAGGTGAGATGCTACAACTGTCAGCAAAACGGCCACTTTGCAAAGGAATGCATGAATGAGCGTGTGGAACGAAGTCAGGGCAGGTCTACACAGCAAAGTGGGGGTTCTAAAGATTATAGTGCAATGATTTCCAGAGGAGATGGAGAATACAACTGGAACTTGCATTCTGAAGAAACTTTTGAGCAGGCAAATTTGGCGAAGGTTGAAACTGAAGAAAGTGAGAAGGTTACCGGAGAAGAAAAAGCTTTTATGGCAGATGTTAAAGACCAGCTCTCCGAGGTATGTTCTAAACCTACATGTTCTAAATGTGAAAACTTGTCTGAGCAATTAGCAACTATAACCGATCAGTATGTTAGGTTGGATGCTGAATTTAAAACCCTAAAAGAAGATCATCATTTTACAAAAGCAAGAGAAATTAGCTATAAAGTCAAAATAAAAGCCTGTGAAAAAGATGTTAAAAGTCTAAAAACAAAACTTGCTGAAAAAAATTGAAGTGATTGATTTAAGCTATGAAGTTTTGGAAGAAAAAACCAAACTAATTGCTGATAGAGAAAAACAGATTGCTGATCACCAGGTAAAAGTGGTGGAACTGAATAGAAAACTAGAGCAGTTCAGAAATTCCTCTGCTATTCTTGATCACCTTGTTAGTGATCAAGCTTCCTCTGCTAAGAGAGGAGGAATCGGTTATCATGAGGTTCCACCACCTTATAATCACAATTACACTTTTAACCCTAGTGTTCAGAAATCTGTTGACTTTGAGGTTGCTCAGACAGTACCAGTTAAAGTAACTTGTAAAGAACCAAATGTTAGTGGTGGCGAAACAAGTTCGCCTGTTTCAAGTGTTAAAATTTCTGATCCAAGTCCAGTCTCATCGGATTCGGATAAGTCATCCGATTCTGGTAAGGCAAAAGAGGAGGTGGTATTACCCAATGGTGGAGAGAAAGATAAGACGAATAAAAAGAGTACTCCACTAAACCCGTACGTCCCACCATATGTGAGACGAACGGGTGGTAATAAAGCCTCGACATCTAAAACACCGGTTGATAAAAAGGTTGAGCATAGGTGTTGTTTTAGGTGTAATCAATTAGGGCACCTAGTTGCAGATGGCCCTCTGAAGCAGCGATTCAGAGGTGTAAGGCCTACTAAAACTGAGAATAAGCCTAATAGTAATTATCATACTGCTAAAAATGAAAACCATTCAAAATTCAAAAATGTGACTAATTCAGGTTTTCATAGAAACAAATCTCAGTTCTACACTGCTAATAACCAAACCACAAGCTATAATTCTTTCAATTCACAAAGGTTTGGAAGGCCTTACAATCAATCTTCAAGGAGATATCCTAATAGGACTTACAGGAATTATCCAGAGACTAACTTTGGAAAGCCAAAGTTTGGGATGTATAGATCCAAGACCAATTGGTCTTGGGTCCCTAAATTCTAATCTTTTGCTTTATTGTGCAGGAACAGTTGAACAGGGCTGCCAACAATCTTTGGGTTGTGGATAGCGGCTGTTCCCGGCACATGACGGGTAACAAATACTTGTTACACGATTTGAAACCTGTTCAAGGAGGGAGAGTGAGCTTTGCAGGTGAAAGTGGAGGAAAGATTACAGGAATGGGAACGGTGTCGAACGGAAAGATGATATTGGAGAAAGTTAACTTTGTGGAAGAATTGAAGCACAATCTGCTGAGTGTGTCGCAGATCTGTGATAAGGAGTACACCGTTCATTTTACAAAGAATGAGGCGATTGTGTTGCAACCTGGTTTTCAGATACCAGAGGAGTGGATTGTGATGAAGGCTCCATGTGAAAGAAATACGTATATTATGGATATGAGGTCGACTGAAATGGCCACGGAAGAATCATGCCTTATGACAAAAGCGAGCGAATCGGAGTCCGAATTGTGGCATAGGAGAATGGGGCACATTCATCTTCGGAAGATGAACCACATTGTCAAGAATGGACTTGTGCTGGGCGTTCCCTTGAAGAGTTTCAATTTTGAAGATAAATGTATAGCGTGCAAGAAGGGAAAGCAGCACAAGAAATCCCATCTCACCAAGAAAGTCAATTCAATTGCCAGTACCCTAGAATTGCTTCACATGGATCTCTTCGGTCCCGTGAATGCAAAAAGTCTAGGAGGTACTTCTTACTGCTTGGTGATCACTGATGATTACTCACGATATTCGTGGGTATATTTCCTGAAATCAAAAGATGAAACGGCTCAGATGTTGAAGAATTTGATTACCAAAGTTGAGAACGTTATGGGTAAAAGGGTTAAGTTCATCAGGAGTGACAATGGAACGGAGTTCAAGAATTTTGAGATGGAGATCTTCTGCCTTCAGAAAGGGATCGAACACCAATACAGCGCTCCGTATACACCGCAACAGAATGGAGTGGCTGAAAGGAAGAACAGAACGTTAATTGAAGGAGCCAGAACAATGATGGCTGATTCGAAGCTTCCTGTGGTGTTTTGGGCTGAAGCTGTTGCTACAGCCTGTTATGTTCTGAATAGAGTCTTAACTGTTAAAAGACTTGGTAAAACGTGTTATGAGCTTATGTATGGGAGAAAGCCCAAGTTGAGTGGTCTTGAACCATTCGGGTCCCCTTGTTCGATTTTAAAGACAAATTCTAAATTTGGTGAAGTAGCCGATGAAGGAATCTTAGTCGGTTATGTTGTTGGGACTCCCACCAGATGTGTCTTTAATACATCGACCAGCAAGGTTGAGGTGGTGTGTAACACCGATATCACAAGTTACCAACCGCTAAAACGAAGCAACGGACCTGCTGAGTTTTTCGACTATGTTAAACTTTTTTAAGTCTTTTAACATACCGTATTTGGATATTGCTGAAGAAGAAGAGAGAGTTGCTACGAAGATGATCCTTGATGAGGAAGAAAACATATTGCAAAGACAGCTGATCGATAAATGTCAACCTTCCTCATCAAATGCTATCGATACCCCTGCTGCCTCGACTGAAGACGAATTTTTCAATCCATTTCACTCTCAGCATGAAACAACCATTGACGAGCTCTCTTCTAACTTGGAAGACAATTTGCATGTCGGTTCTGTTCCGACCACGAGAATTCATAAAGATCACCCTTTGGAGAATGTGATTGGTGATGTGTCCTCCGGTGTACAAACAAGACGTAGCTTGAATGAGCACACCTGTGTTTACACAAGCATCAAGGAGACAGGCATAATCAACGAATGCTTGTACACCTGCTTTATCAGCCAGATTGAACCGAAGAATTATCAAATGGCTCTCAAGGACAGCTCGTGGGTCGAAGCTATGCAAGAAGAGTTGGCTCAATTCAAGAAAATGGAAGTTTGGACTTTGGTTGAAAAACCGAAGCATGTGCATGCGATAGGCACAAAATGGGTGTTTAAGTGCAAGAGAGATGAGAAAGGGATTATCATAAGAAACAAGGCGAGGCTAGTCGTTAAAGGTTTTAATCAACAAGAGGGGATTGATTATAATGAAGTGTTCGCTCCTGTGGCAAGGTTGGAAGCCATTAGATTGTTTTTGGCGTTTGCTGCTTATAAGAAGATGAAGGTATTTCAGTTGGATGTGAAAAGTGCGTTTCTGAATGGGAAAGTTGATGAGGTAGTGTATGTTGAGCAACCTCCGGGTTTTCCTGACCCAGACTTTCCAGACCACGTGTACAAGTTAAGCAAGGCGTTGTATGGACTTCATCAGGCACCTCGTGCCTGGTACTCAACTTTATCAGATTACTTGCTTGAAAATGGGTTTGAAAGAGGGACGATTGATAGCACGTTGTTCTTCAAGAGAGAAGGAAGCGACTTCCTGCTGGTGCAAGTCTACGTGGATGACATTATTTTTGCTGCATCAAAAGTCTCCATGTGTCAGGAGTTTGAGTCTGTCATGAAGAAAAGGTTTGAAATGAGTGCTATGGGTGAACTAACTTTCTTTTTAGGATTGCAGGTTGATCAGAAGAAGGATGGGATGTTCATTCATCAGACCAAGTATGTCCATGATGTGCTCAAACGCTTCAAGATGGAGGACAGCACTCCATTCGACACTCCAATCTGCGTCAATCACAAATTGGGTGCTGAGTCAGACGGTGATGCAGATGTGGACCCAACTCAATATCGGGCTATTATAGGTTCTTTAATGTACTTAACTGCTTCTAGGCCTGATATAATGTTTGCTGTTTGTCTTTGTGCACGCTTTCAGGCAAACCCAAAAGAATCTCATCTGAAGGGTGTGAAGAGGATACTGAGGTATCTCAAGGGCAAGCCGAAGCTGGGGTTGTGGTACCCGAGAGGAGGAGACTTAGAGCTAGTCGCTTACACAGATTCTGATTATGGAGGGTGCAATCAGAGTCGGAAGTCAACAACTGGAGGATGTCAGTTTCTTGGTGCCAGATTGGTGTCGTGGCAATGCAAGAAGCAGACTTCAGTCGCAATTTCAACCTGTGAAGCAGAATACATGGCAGCATCCAACTGCTGCTCCCAGGTTCTTTGGATTCAACAACAGTTGCGCGACTATGGTCTGAATTTCTTATTTACTCCTATTTGCATTGATAACACAGCTGCTATCTCAGTAACTAACAATCCCGTGAAGCACAGTAAAACTAAACATATTGACATACGTCATCATTTTATACGGGATTGTGCTGAGAAGAAACTGATTGTGCTTGAAAAGGTGGATACGCTTGATAATTTCGCTGATCTTTATACTAAAACGTTTGACAAAACAAGATTTCAAAACCTTATTGAGTTGAATGGGATGATCAATCCCGAGTAACCATGCTTTTTATGTTTATTAAAAAAAAAAGGTCGCTATCGCTTAGAATTATGTCGGTTGCCTCAGTTTGAAGGACATGTCTTAGGATATGTTTGGTCCTCATTTTCTATTTGTAGAATTTGAGGATAGCCATTAACCAGATGACTGAAAGTGACCGGGGCGGTTTATGATGAGTTTTCATTCTTTCGCTTAAAATTAGTCGAACATACTTAGTTAGAAGGACACATACTAGTATGTGGTCGGTCCAGCTGATCCATTGGATCTTCGGGATAGCCGTTTACCTGAAGACTTTGTTTTGGTCGGGGCGATTAATGTTAAAATTTTTTAAAGGGAAATGAAATTATTTTTCAAGTCTACTACTTCGTAAGAAGTTCGTTTGCTATGTTTAACAGAAAATTGATCCAACTATGGAAAATGATAGATATACTGCTTTTGTGTGCTTAACTAGTGAAGTTATTAGGCTTAAAAGGCTTTAGAACAGTCATTGTATGTCATGGTAGCTTTTTATGGTGCGTAAAAATAGATGTGATACAAACTAAATCTCCTCGATTTTACGTGGAAACTCCTTACGAGTTTTGCATGTCTTCATATATATCTTTCCGAATGATAGGCAGAAAAGCGATTACCCAGTCATACACGAGCCCGTAAGTGTTCTGATTCCCGCAAAGATAGTGTGTGAAGAAACTGCAGTGATCCAGATTCGGGACTTGCAGTTGTTTACTACTCTGAAGTCTATGTAAATGTTTATCATAAAAAAAAAAAAAAAATTAGGAGTTATTGAAACATTCTATAGCTGAAAATGTCAAGACTTCTCAATCATGGAGTAAGAAAGAGAACGGGAATCACATGAAGAGTACTTACAAACTTAATCAGACACTATGGGTCGAAGTCAATTCGGGGTGACTTGGGAAAAGCCAAATACGCTTTGAGAATAGATAGGAGGCATCATAATCTCGGAGTTGTTGCCCACTTAAATTTTGTGGCATAATTGAACCTAACTCGTATCACAGAGATGATGAAAACCATTTTAAGTTATTTACCTGCCTACAACCTGTTTCTTTATGTCATAATACAGCTAAACACGGATCTATGTGACAGTCACGTAATTAGTATGATTCCTGTTCGGATCTTTTCTAAAACGTAGTAGTCCCTTGTAAAGACTGAAATTTGATCCCTTAAACTTTAATTGTTAAAAGTTTTCTTTTTATGTAGTTGTATGCTTTTATATCCGGTTACTTGGACTTGATCGTGTCATTTAATTCTTAGAGGGAAGTTTTAAAAATTAATTGAAAAATGTTCAAATTATAAGGTTTGATTTTGTAAATATAGGCGAAGTTGTTAAACAGGCGAACTTGTGAATAACTTCGCCTGTGTAACTCCGCCCCTATATAAAGAATACTTAAGGTCATTCGTTCAGTATTTTCAAACTCAGCGAACTTATCCTCCGTATTTATCGGCGAACTTATCCAGTTTTCCGGCGAACTTGTCGTTTATTCCGATTCCTTGTTCTTTTTCTCAGTTTCCGTTACGATTCAAGGTTCGTGGTGTCATTATATCGTATAATCATTGTTCTCCGATGTTAATCAGAGGTCTATTCGACCCGGTTATGGACCTCGGACCTTCGGACCGTTCAATCGGCTTTTTCATACTTGTTTTACGTGGTTCTAATCAGTTTGATCGTCTAAACAACCTAAAAATCATGTGTTTCGGATCTCTCAATCGTCAAACTAACCATGAAACATCAGATTTTTGAATTTGAATCTGCTTACTGTTGTCGATTCAGATTCAGGCGAACTTAGGGTTTGGGCGAAGTTATCCGTAACTTCGCCTGAGGCTTAACTTCGCCTGAGGCGATGTTGTGGTGAGGTGAAGTTAACATTAACTTCGCCTGGACCTTTTAACTTGTTAGTTATCAGACGAACTTAAAGATGAAGCGAAGTTGTTCCCAACTTCGCCCCAACTTAAACTTCGCCTATACAGATTTTATCACAACTTCGCTCATGGTAACAAGCGAACTTGTGCTATGCCTTAACGTTTATCTAACTTTGTTCGTTTGTTGCAGATATGGCTGCAGTAGCAGGTGCTGGAGGTGCTGGAGGAGATGACGGAGTTAATCAGAGGCAATTCTTCCCGGGTCACAATATGTTTATCACCTTAGACCCGGAAGCGAACGGAGTTGAAGATTACCGCGAGATAATCACTTTCCTCCTTCGCTCGAGGATATTCCATGCAATCACTACGACTCTGCCGATTTCCTTACCCAATATTGAGGATTTTTGGCAGACAGTGGAATACGATTGCCGCGTTGAGCCCCCGGTTATGCGAGCAACCGTCAACAATCAAGAAGTTCAGTTCTCTTCTGAACAAATACGGGTGACTTTACGTTTTGGAGAGGAGACTAGGGATGACCCTACAGAGTTTGTTGCTCCGTTCCGCGATGGAGCATTTCTAAGAATGAGCTATTCTGGTCCATTGGGCGATACACAACGGAGGAAGGGTTTCCTACTTGATCAGTGGCGCTTCCTCATGCACGTAATGATTGTCTGCATGTCTGGGAGGAAGGCGGGCACTGATGGTATGGGTGCGACCATGCAGTCAGCAATGACTGCTCTGACTTATAACAAACGTTATAGCTTTAGTCAGATGGTCTTTTACGAGATCGATAGACAGAGAAGAGCGATGGCCCGTGAGAGGTTCATCATGTATCCAAGATTCATTCAGATGATCTTGAATCATGTTGCTCCCACGTTGCCTCAACGACGTCCAATACGATACGTGGAGAGTGTGAGCAAACGTATCTTCGCTCAATGCCGAACATCCAGTGCGAGGAGCAAGCCTGAACTGCGTCCAAGGCATACTCCACTCTTTGGGTACTTGATAAACCCGGGGTATGTGCCAGCTCGTGGGGATGAGTTCAGAGACCCGGCACCACAACAGGCAGGAGCATCTCAAGCTATACCTGCTGCTCCTGTTGTGTCACTGGAGGAGGAAGTGGACCTTGATGCAGAATTCGGAGGTCAAGGATTCTTCGATATGGATCGGGTGGATCCAGAGGAGAACGTTCAGATCCCAGTTGACCGTGTCTCGACTGTGCGTGTTACTAGAGCAGCTACGACGGTGGCTGACTCAGATCTTGATGATGTTATGGATGAGGCGAGAAGGATGTTAGTGACTCAAGAGAGGACGTTTGGAAAGAGAAAGAGGACAGCTGATGATAGTGAGTCAGAAGAAGAAGAGGATATTCACAAGTTGATTAGACGTTCAAGACGGGAAAGGACAGGTGCAGGTATGGGAGCTGGAGAGACTTCAAGAGTTGTACGTTTCGCTCCGCCCGCACTGTCAGGTATGTCGATTGTTCCTACATCACTACAGGTCACAAGTTTAAGCGCCGCGGATGTTCCCGTGGTGGCTACATCATCAGCTTTCGGCATTCCATCTACTACTTTCCAGAGGACGACTCCGGAGATTGTGTCTTTACCACCTCCAACGCTTACTCCTTCGGAGGAGGTTGCACAATTTGTAGAGTCCACAGTCGTTGCAACTGCAGGGTTGTCGGTCACGATACCACCTGCGGTTACGTCCACAGCTGCTTCTGATGTCCCGGTTTCATTCGAAATCCCTGCTGAGTATACTCAAGACACATCTCACATGAGGTTTGATTTCGATGCAACCCTCTCAGACTCGGAGAGAATAGCTGCACTTGAGCGGGTCGTGGCAGAACAATCAAGGGTGAATCTTGTCCAGACCCAGGCTATTCAACGCCTAGTAGCAGAAAATCAACTACAGTCGTCCCTCCTGGTTGAACATGGGAGAATTATAGATGCTATGAAGGAGTTCTTGGCATCTCAGAGGGAGACAGGCTGTAAAGGCGACTAGTTAAGGACAAAGAAGAGAAATGATAGAGACGATGATCCCAATGCATCGAAAGGTGCAGGTGGTGAGTTGCCAAGAACTACTCAAGCTCTTGGGACTTCCACAGCTCAGGGGGAGTCTGCAGGTGCGGCTGGCAGTTCTGGTGGTGATGAAGTGGTGATGGTTGATGATGAAGAAATGGGAGATGATGTGATTGATGCTTTGAATGAATTAGATGATGATATGTTTAGTGATGATGTGTTGTTTGATGATGATGTATTGCCAGTCGAAGAGATTGAAAAGATTGGTGCTCAGATTGTGATTGAAGAAGATGTTGAAGAAGGTGAAATAGAAGAAGAGAATGTGGAACATGACATTCCAGGTGTGGAGAAAGCAGATATGGGTAATGAGACAGTAATCGATGAGACTGAATGGGAAGAGCAGCCTAGGTGGAAGGAAGGCTATGCTCAGTGGTTCGTCAAAACGAAGAAACCGGCGGTCCCTACAATGTTTAAGAAGAGTTACAATATTAAAGGCTATGCTGAAGCGAAGAAAGGGATTATTTGCTGGATCTATGATGAGCAGTTGAAGCTCTTTGTGATTAAACGGTATTACGGCGTTCAGTATTTTAAAAGAATGTTAAGGTCGTTGAATACACTGCCGGAATGTGAAGTGAAAGACTTAGCCAGATTGGGGTTAATCAATCGGAGTGACGATAATATGGCTAGATTGTTGAAGACAAGGATAGAGGTTTGAGAGCTGATGGAAAACCTTGGATGGTCATGAAGTATAAACCGATCTGGTGTTTGAAAGAAGTACCGATAAAGCTTATGCCCAAGGATGTGCTTAAAGACCTAAAGTAGTGGTTTGTGGATTGTGAGACAGCAGAGGCAGTGATGGAAGACGAGGATGAACAAGAGCTCCTAAGAGTTTACGATCCGATGCATTTGGTAAACTTATCGCAAGCTGATCTGCAGGTGCTAAATGAGAAGAAAATCTTTTATATTCCTGCTTGGAAGGACGAAGCGAGGAAGTATCAAAGAGTTGTGTCAGTTTGTGTTAGAGAAGGAGTGCATGCGTGAAGATACAAGGTTGAAGATTACAAGACAAGTGCTTAAAGATCAAGATATGAAGCTACTGCCAAGGGGGAGTCTGTTGGTGTATAATGCCAGTAGTTCATAGTCTAGTGTCTGTAATCGAGTCTGTAATGTTTAATTATGTTTTGTATGTTTAAGCGAAGTTACTGACAAGTTCGCTTAACAGGCGAACTTGTTAGTCAAGCGAAGTTATGGACAACTTCGCCTGAACATGCCAGGCGAAGTTGTCGTGTATTTATATACCTAGCTTACGGCTTAGTGAAGTTCTAGTTAGTTGTTTGTGTTAGTTTGTTCGAGTTGTAACGAGGGCAGTAACGTGTGTCTGTAATAGTGATATCTTATCACGTGTTTGAGTTATTATATAACGTGTGTTCGTTTCGTGTGTTCGTGTGATTCGTGTTCTATACTCGTAACGATCTACGCAGGGATTCCGCACCTGAGTTGATCGAGATATCTCGTGCGATCCATCCAGGGAACCTACAGGGGTCCTATTTGGTTTTTTCTTTTAAGTGTCTATTTTACGATCCCAGTCCATAACTAAATATTTTCCCGAGTCAATTCATTACCGATATTTAGGGGAGTCTAGCCTAGATAGTTTTCTCATCATCATCTTATTTTCATAACAACCTTTGTTTTCTTTTAATTTACTTGTTTTCTTAATTAGTTTTAATTATAGTATTAATTTAATATTTTAAATAAAAACCCCCTTAAACCAATATAAATAATAAGTCATGTTTTGTGGTCGAGTCTAATAAGCTAGTAAACGTAATTTAAAGAGACTCGTGGGTTCGATATCCGGACTTACTTCGCTGTACTAGAGTCGACCGGTTCACTTGCCGGTTAGTAGTATAGTTAAGTTTAAGAGTATAGAATATATTACTTACTGTCTAGATTAGTGTGTTTTTATATAACTACTTATAGCACATCAATTTTTTGGCACCGTTGCCGGAGACACTTGGCGATTGCGTTATTAGCTTTGATTAGATTTGTCTGCTACATACGTGCTCCTTGTTCTGTTTACGTTTTGTTTGAGTCGTAGGAGTCTAATTAATTTTAGTTTAATTTTAAGTCTAGTTTATTTTATTTATTACTAATTTTATTTTCGTATTTACATAGAGTCTACTCAGTTGGTCTGGTGTGCTTTGCAGGTTTATGCCACATCTTCGTTCTTAAGGACCACTTCCGTTAAAGTCAGAAGTTAGTTCACCAACCACCATAGATTCTCCACCGAAGTCATCACCACACAGTTCACCGCAGTCGAGCCCCAGAACCATTCCCAATATTCAAATGGCGGACAACCGAACCGTTTAGGACGTTCAATTTGCAAGGTGCCAATGAAGATGCCATTTTCCTCCATTTATTCCCGTTTTCACTTACTGGTTGTGCCGCCACTTGGCTCGATTCACAACCTGCTGGAGCATTCACTACATGGCAGGCGTTGCTTACCTCTTTCTTGAAGAAATATTTCCCGCCTGCCAAAGCATCTCGTCTCCGTGATCAGATTCATTCTTTCCATATGGAGCTGGACGAGCCGTACTATCAAGCTTGGGAGCGTTTTCAAGGTTTACTGGCTCGTTGTTCACAGCATAATCTTACTCCGTGGGCCCTGGTCGAGATGTTTTACAATGGGCTGACATATGAGACACAAGCTTGTTTCGACACTGCTGCTGGAGGTGACTTAATGGATAAGAAAAATGTAGTAGAGTGTAATGAGTTGTTTGAAAGTTTTGCCCAGTCCGAGTTTGCTAAAAAGCCACATAGCGGGAATTCAAATCCCGTCACTAGTACACCCTCATCCGTCCGAGGTGTGCACCAGGTTAATCTGGATACTAGTGTGGCTGCTGCCTTAGAGAGTCTAGCCAGTGAGATTAAAAACCTTAAGGCTAAGATAGATAAGTGCGAGTTGTGTAGAGGAGGGATTGGGACTTCCGGTTGTCCATTGATGAGTCAGGAGCAGGTAGAGTTCAAAGGAGGGCAGAATAGGGTTCCTAATGCATTTAATGGTAATAATAATTCAAACTGGAACAACTATAAGAATAATAATTATAACTCTAAATGGCGTTCTTCCGGTACACCCCCTAATTTTCAATCAAATTCAAATCTTAATCAGGGGCAGGATCAGTTGTTTAGTGGGGATCAAAGTAGTCATGGTGGGAGTAATGGACAGGACTTGAGTAGTGGTATTGGTAGGTTAGAGGAGATGATGAAGCTAATCCTAGTTAGAGATCAGGAAACTTAGAAAAAAATTGCCGATCATGATTTGCTTTTAAGGAATCACCAGTCCGCACTCTTAGATCTTCATAGAACCATAGGTGATATAGCCCGACGTTTAGATGAGAGACCCCCAGGTCAGTTTTCAGGTTCTACTCAGCAGAATCCGGCCGCTCAACTAAATGCCATTTCTACTCGTAGTGGTAGGGTTTTGGGTCCGGAAAGAGAGATTGAGGTAGAGGAGAGTGATAAGTTAGTGGATGAGGAGATAGTGATGGAAACTCCTGGGAGGGTGCAACCTAGGTTAGACCCAGCAAGTACTGCACCTACCAGTGAGCCCATAGCTAGAGGAAGTGAGGAAAAGAAACCGAGAGATGTTAGGCCTTCACCGCTTATAGATCATGCTCGTATCCGGTATCCAACCCGTGCTAAGAATCAGAAATTTCGTAGAGAGTACGGGAACTTCCAAGATATGTTTAGGCAGCTTAGGATTAATCTTTCATTTATCGAGGTCCTACAGCATATGCCGAAATATGCTAAGTTCTTGAAAGATATTCTTAAGAGAAAGGAAAGTCTGGAGGAGCTTTCGACAGTTCCACTAAACGGAGAGTGTTCGGCAGTTGTTCTTAATAAGGTTCCTGAAAAGTTACCCGATCCCGGTGTTTTTACTGTTCCATGGTTGTTTGGTAGGGATACCTCATGTCAAGCTTTAGCAGACCTAGGAGCTAGCATAAACTTAATGCCGTATTCATTGTTTGAGAAGCTAGGCCTAGGAGAACTTACACATACCCGCATGACCTTGTCTTTAGCTGACCGTTCGGTGAAGTACCCTAGGGGAATCATAGAAAACTTGCTTGTGAAAGTCAATAATTTGGTTTTCCCCGTAGATTTTGTGGTTTTAGATATGGAGGCCGACGAGAGAGTTCCTATTATTTTAGGACGTCCATTCTTGCGTACTGCTAGGGCACTCGTTGATGTATTTGATGTTAAGATCACTCTTAGAGCCAGTGATGATAGTGTCACTTATGTTGCTAAATCCATGAGACACCTGAGTGGTCAAGACGGTCTCATTGATCCATGTCATCCCGTTTATGCGATTGAGTTTTTTATTCCGAGCATGAATCCACGTCCTGAGCACCCCCGTTCCGTCAGAGTTTGTTTGGATGAGGAGAGAGAGGTCACGAGTTCTCGAGAGGCGAAGGAGTTTGATAGAGAGAAAGGCGGTGGAAAGTGGAAGTTTGTGGAGTTTGGAGGAGTTGGAGACAAGAGGAATATGATTGAAGATGACTTGTCGTATCATGATGCAGTTTCTTGGAGAACCATGGAGTTTGACCGTGGTCGAGGAATCTCCACTTGGGCAGCTTATTAGATCACACATGAGAGTGTCTTGAGTGAAAACTTAAGTGTAGAGTTTGTATAATTATTCCATTTTTGAGTCTTTTTGCGTCACTAACATAGATTTTTGTAGTTCTTCTTTGTTTTTGTTTTTAAATTTTGTAGGTTTTGAGCTAGAAAATTGAGCCTCATGGAAGTTTAATGCAAAATTCAAGTGTGGGGATGGAGCAGCAGGAGCCGTATACTTTTATTTATCTATTTGCTGCTATTATTTATGTTATATGTTGTTTTTGGTGGGTTGGTCCGGTTGCATACTTTGAATGCTTAATATCTATCGAGGTTGATAATATGAGTTTTAGATATTGTTTGTGTTGTTGCCGCTTCTGCTCGTGTACAAGAGAAAACGTTGATACTGGTTATGGAGCACGTTCGGAGATGGAGGACATTTATGTATGAAGACTTTGGCATCATATCGTCATTTGCATATTACCAGCTAAGTCTTTTTCATTATATATCTTGCTTATTTTTATTTTAATTTTAATTTTTGTTTATTCTAGGTTTTTAGGTTTTTTGTATTTCGATTTTATTTTTATTTTTCGTCTTTATCCTTGCATTGAGGACAATTCTAAATTTAAGTGTGGGGATAGGACACTTGAGTCGTAGTTAAATTTTATATATAAAAAAATAATTAGAACAAGTTTTGAAAAATGTCCCTTGATTTTGTTTCTTTTTGCACTTTAATGGAGATGAGTATACTTATTGGGAATTGGTTTTTCAAACTACTAATAAAATATGAGATAATATTAAGAAAATGCGTACTTAACTTGGGATGTGTCGTTAGGCCCAACTAGTATTGAAAGGTTTTCCATTGCATATTCTTAATAAACCTAATTAAATCTTAGATTTTGTGGGTTCTCATCCTAAGGGGGACAGTGAAGCTGAAATTCGATTAGGTATAGGGAGTATTACCATAAGCTGATTACCCTAAGGTGGTGAGAATTGAATGCACTTTAAAATTAGCATGCCACTCCGTTTTATGAAAATAAATAAAGAGTGGTGGCGCCTCGCAAATGTCCAATTTTATACGAGCTTTAGTCTTTAGTTATATATTTTTAGGCAAAAGATGCCTAAGTGCACAATATAAAAAAAATAATAATAATAAATAAATAAATAAAAGAAAAAGTGAGAAAAGTTATGTAACGAAAAATGCCAAAGAAGCATTCTCAAAAATAGAAAAAGAGGCCAAAGTGCACATACTAGACAAGACTAAGAGTTTACGTGTTACCAAAGGGATGGCGACTCTGAGGATACACTATTGGGGCTTGAAAGTTTCTAGTCAATAAATATTTTCTTAGGGCATATATAGTACAAGTCCAACAATATTTAGGGCATGCTCCTACGACCTCACTTGTTATCTTATGGTGATATGTTGAACCAGTTTGCTTCAACTCGATTATTTTTAATTGTTTTTACTATGCTTGAGATGGGGTAGGTGGATCTTAACTCCAAAGGTGTGAGACCCATAGGTTTTTAATTTCACATAAACTTAAATGCTTAATGTGCGTGGGGGCTTGATAGGCTGGTGGCTGGGTTTAAGTGGACAACAATATCGGCAATCGCGGTTTTTACATTTATCTGAGCTTTAAGATAACCTTATATGTTTTTAAAACCGTATTTATCCGATTATGATCCCATTGCAATGAGACTTTTCAGGGACGAAAAAAGGTTAATGTTGGGATATTTGATATAACGTTTATTATTCATTAAATCCCGTGTATATTTTATCTATTATTTTATTAGTTTTGGTCGGTTTCTCGTAAGATTTGTATACTACTAACATATTGTTATGTCCTAGGTTTCGGGATTTAATTTCGGTGAAAAGAGGGCGAAAAAGGAGCAAAAACAAGCCGAACCGGAGAACCGACGTGTCAGGAAATGAACCGTACCGAACCAGGAATGAACCGGACCAGCAAAGTGGACCAGCCCCCCCCCCCCTTTTGGCCGGTCCGCCGCGCGACGGGGGAGGAGGAACCCGACGCGCAGCGCGGCGGGTGTGGTGGCGGTGCATGCTTCCAGAATCTTCCGGTTTAACAGTCTTAACCTATTTTTGGACCCCCTTTTGCCTATATAAAGACCCCTAAACTAACCATTAATCATACCTTGAAGACCAGACGAATTTGGGAAGTTCCGAGGCGTCCGAGGCGAGTTTCTGACAGCTTTGGAGTCGAGGAATCAACAGGCGAAGTGCTTAATATTCAAGGACGAAGACTCCGGGTTTTATCGCCTTTATTCTTCCGTTCATATTTATTGTCGCCGTGATTTCGTCTATTATAGTTTTGTTTGTTTTTGAGATTCTAGGCTAAACGTTATAGACTTGATGCGTATGGATATTTAGGATTGGTGCGTATGGATATTTGAGATTCTACTTTGACGTTTTGTTTTGATTTGGGATTTATTTGCGTTACGGTTTTTATGGTTTAGTAAAAGGTTTACTTATATTAAATTGATGCGTATGGATATTTAGGATTGTTTGATTAATTGTTATTATTCCATAGTTGCCTTGGTTATTGTTTGTCATTATGATAGGTTGCTATTAGGTCATCTACTTTGTGTTTATGATTATTTTATGATTGATTTCGAATAAGATCATAGGAATAATAATTTTTAATTAAATAAACCTAAGTGTGCTGCTAACTTAAATAGCTGTAAGGTGCTAGGTTATCGATAGATCTTAATTATTTGATCTTGCTAGATTTAGTTCTTCGTAAGGAGTCCGTCTAGGTTTGACTATTTGTCTATTGAATCAATTTGATATATTAATCTGCCTTTGATTTCCGCGCTGTAAGGTAGGTATAAAGGAACTAAATTATAAACAATTAGGTGACCGTAAGTGAACTTGATTTTTAATATTGGTGTGTGTTAAAACTTATTAGAAATCCATAGGTTTCTTGAGAAGGGTCAGGGGTCCTATTTGGTTATTTTTTTTAAGTGTCTATTTTACGATCCCAGTCCATAACTATATATTTTTCCGAGTCAATTCATTACTGAAATTTAGGGGAGTCTAGCCTAGGTAGTTTTCTCATCATCATCTTATTTTCATAACAACCTTTGTTTTCTTTTAATTTACTTGTTTTCTTAAATAGTTTTAATTATAGTATTAATTTAATATTTTAAATAAAAACCCCCTTAAACAAATATAAATAATAAGTCGTGTTTTGTAGTCGAGTCTAATTAGGTAGTAAACGTAATTTAAAGAGTCTCGTGGGTTCGATATCCAGACTTACTTAGCTGTACTAGAGTCGACCGGTTCACTTGCCGGTTAGTATTTTAGTTAACTTTAAGAGTCTAGAATATACTACTAAGTGTCTAGATTAGCGTGTTTTTATATAACTACTTTTAGCACATCGGTTATTAATAACGAATATGAGATATATCATGTATAATGAATATCTCATTCGTTTAAATCTTTTTAACTAATAAGATGGACATTTGTTAAATCATCATTATAGTCCTGAACAATTTACTAATGTTTTTGTTTGTTCTAACAGTAATGGCAGACGAGAATGTTCAAAACCCTGTTCCTGAGCAAAATCCCGAGGCTAACCCTGATCAACCGCCTCAAGCTGAACATGAACAAGCTCCAGTTTTATTATCATGGAACAAGAGCCACAATATATGTGCTTATCTAGAGTCGAAGTTTGAAGACTCACCGATATTCGGGGGCATGATCAGTTTCTTGATGCGTTCCAGAATATAAAAGGCTATCTCTACTCATGCTGTCGTTTATCAGAGTATTATACATGCCTTTTGGGATACAACTAAGTTTATCGAGGCCGAGAATCAGATAGAGGTAGTGATTCAAGATAAACGAGTAGTGATTTATGTTGGGGTGATTCGAGATTCATTGGGCTTTCGTGATACCATAGATGATAGATGTGAGTTTGATTGGTGGACGCAAAGGTGGTTTTGACGAGTGTAGAGTTATGTTACAATCCGCGTTTGTTGCCTTGGTGTTAAATAAACCATTCAATTTCTCTGAATTGGTTTATTATCACTTGAAGGAAAATCTCACGAGTCGTCACAAGTTTCTTATGTATCCGAGATTTCTACAGATGATGATCAATTATCTACAGCCTGATTTGTTTAAAGATCAAGATGATGTTATGAAGCTTGAGCACATGAATGACGAGACGATGAGAGGTTTAAGATCTTACCGAGGTCAGAGTCTGGAAGAACGACCGAGGTTTAAATGTTTGATTGGTCACCTTGTGAATATTGATTATGTTGCACCACCTAATGATCGTTGGGCTCATGATGATTCCGACTCTGAACGTGATGGTGGTGAGTGATGGTGGTGATGGTGGTCCAGGACCACAAGATGAGTTAACTTATGAGCAAAAACTTAAACGTAAAGGTAAAGAACCGATGGTGGAGAAGTGTGACATTTGAGCCAAAACGAGGTAGACCTCAGCTCGTATTTACCGTTTAAGCAAATACGCACGTTTTGTCATAACAAACGAACGATTAACCGTACGGGTCAGGTTATGACCCAGATATCCCGGGGGGGCCATCTATAAGTGATATACGTTTAATATGAGCCAAAACATTAGTTATATGGCCTTAGTTCGATAGCAAACAAGTTAAACGAAAACATGCTCGTTTAACTACCTGCTATAGATTTAAACGCGAAAGATAGTCATAAACCAAGCATTGTATCATCCGTTAAGCCGAAAAGACTTACCAAACACTTGTTTGAAATGTTTTAAGCGATCCGTGAAAATATTTTCGATTTTTACAAACGTTTACTATGTTTTTATGATTTTACACAAAACTAGCCGAAAAACGAGTGATTTCACACTGTTTAACGCACCTGATAAGTTTTTCGTGCCAAAAACCGAACACGAACTAAATTTGATATGGGCTTTTCGTTTTTGGGCTGGAATACTTTTTTAAATGGGCCAAATTAGCCCATTAACAGCCCAAATGTTGGGTCGGCCGCCAATATGGAAAAAGCCCCCCCATGTTTATATTTTTTTTATATAAATAAGATATGAGATATTTTACAACAGAAACTCTGGATTATTTCCTTCTTCAGCACAGAACTTCAAAGAAACCCTAGGTATGATTTCATAAAAACTCGGTTTTGATTCGTTTATACTCGTTTAATAGCATAAAAACATGTCTTGGCTAGTAAAAATCATTGTTGACGGTGTAAAACTCTCAAAACTCATCCAAAAAGATACTTTGATGTTAATAACAGTTTCAAACCAGAAACATAAATTTTTTGGCCATAAACACGGATTAAGGGGTTGAAACGGCGTTTTTACGGTTAAATAGTTCGTTTTTGTGCCGTAGCCGAAACCCTAATTCAAGGGCTGTGATTTTGATGATATATTGTTTGGTTTGTGTTATAGGACTTGTATTTAGCGTAAGTAAGAGCTCAAGAGTTGGAAAAGTTGATTAGGAAGGCGGAAACGCACCAAAACCGCAAAGGTAATGCCGAAATACGCATATACGGGCTGTTTAGGTTACGGTTATGATGTCCATGTTGTTAAGCCTTGAAACTTTTCAGGGACATCATAGATCATGTAATTAGGCCCCTGTTCAAATTTGGTAATTTTTCGGCCATCCGAGAATATTTGGCGAATTTATTACCGAATCGGGCCGTTAAATTGGGAAAAATATCTAAAATACTTCAAAAATTATGAAATTTTTATGGGAACTCTGATTTGATGTATTTTGATCACATATGAATTTTGGGATCATTTGGAGAATTTTAAAGTTGTTTTGTTTATATGCGTTCGTGTGAATTTTTACAGCCGAATTTGGGCCGAAAAGAATATTGCACGAGCTTTTTACATTCTGGAATTGATACAGGTTGTTTTGGGACATGATTTAAGTATTCAGAAATTTTTGTGGAATTTTTGGAAATTGTTTGGGGTAAACGGACGATTTTCAGGCGAAATATAGCTGATAAAATGAATTTTTATAAATTAATAAATCAGTAAATAAATTCCAAAAATATTTTTATAAAAATATACATATTTTAATTGATAAGTGGTTAAATTTTCATAATTTAATGATTAATGGTTAATTAATTATGCTAATCTGAATATTAAACAAATTCAGTTTTTATAACAACCGGCAAGTTCGCGACTATTGAACCTGCGGGAAAATCAAAACACCAAGAGTGATTAAAAATCATATGTTTGGACTAATTAAGTGAAAATGAACTTTTCTATGAGAAACCTGGACAATCCGGGTGGATTGTGCGCGTTTCTTCTCAAATCAAACTGAACAAACGGAAACGGGCCCCGTGGCTAATCCGGGACCCCAGTATGTGATCTTTCTTTATAACTTAATCATGTTATTAACCAATACATTTACCCAAGCTTATTTTCCCATAACTGCTTTCTGAACGCGTAAACGAGCAACTTGGCCCAGCTGGGAAAACGGGAGTCTGAGCCAAGTTCGGTTTTAAGTATTAGACATTGAACAACATCACAACCTAAGCCTATTGCCACTTTATGGGCGTTCCAGCTACACCCAGATTAGTTATACAGCCCAGTTTAGTATTGAGATTATAATAATATTAAAATATTAATATTATTATAATATTGATTATAGGAACTACTGATAGCGGACTGAACAAACCACGAGTTGATACAGCACTGAATATCTACTAAACCGTGAGTCTCATGACCCCACTTTTAAACTGTTTTACGAACTTTTGGGGTGAAAAGCATGTTTGATTACATATACATACCTGAAACATGTACTGATGTGAATTATCTAAGTGCTAACACACGAAAGTCCCCACGATCACAGTGATTAACTTCGAGCCGGTGGCTTGTGAATAGTACAATTGGTTTGACAAACCCAAATGGAATCGGCCTGGTTGCCGTGTCATATAGCGCCGTTTGCACATGACCATATTTATACAAACAGGCTATGTAGTGTTAGACATAGCTACCGGGGCATGTTGTGGGCGGAAGGGGAGCCAAAGTGGTTGATTGAGCATGGGAAATGGATGCACACAGCACATACAGTCAAAGCTTCACTGTAGCTTAGCATAATTACATCATTTACATACATACATACTTATTTCATGATTACAAGCGTTAACTTGTGAATACTCATTATTGTTTTCTTGAAACTCGTGAAACTCACCAACTCTAGTAGTTGACCCGTTTTAAACTGCTTTTCAGGTGTACCTAAATCGAAGTAATTTGGTGATTTGTTACTTGCCTAAAGTGTGTGGTCGATGCTATGTGAATAGAAGCAAGGGTGTTAGTAGTAAGAACGTTTAGTTAATGAATTAGTTTTGTTTGTACCTCCTAGACTGTAAAACAATGATAGAACAAAGAAATGTAATTTATTGTAAATTAGTTTGTAATGTTTCTTTATAAACAATGTGTTGATACTAGAGGTGTCTGTTACATTCCCGTTTTACGCTTCCGCATTGTGCTAGTCGGGGTGTGACAAGAAGGGAGAAAAACCAAAGAAGCAAAGGGTGCGACGTGGTTCTAGTATTGAGATTCCTAGTCAACCTTTTGAGAGATCGACTCCACCGGTATCTATTTCTGCTCTTATCCTACTTCTCCATTGCCTTAAAGTATTCCGAGATCTCCTACTCTTGTTTTTACTCGATATCCAACTCCTATTCAGATGCCTATTTCTCCAGTGCCTCCATCTATGACTTTGATTACTACTGCAAGACCGGATCCTTAATTTGGAGATGTATTGCAGACAGTGTTGGCTCGTATGCCTACACCACAGCCAACTACTCCAGTGACTCCAGTTACACCTACTCAGTTGCCACGACCTGAGCATTCGTTTATGACATTTACTCGTCCCGATGGTCCCTTGCAACTAGTTCATCCAAATTTCTTTGGTATGTCTCCTCAAACTCAATGGTTCCACATGATGAATCTGTTGCATCTTCAACAGACACAGATGCAAGCTGACAGAGCTGCCCATGAGCTAGCACAACGGAATTTGTTACGACATATTCAGTATATTCAGCGAGAGAATAAGGAACTGAAAGCCCTTGTTGCTGCTCAAGGGGAAAGGATTGATAGAGCTGATGAGATAATTCTTCAACTCACGTGTAAGGATGATGAGTTGAAAAGAGTGAGGAATGATGAAGAAGATTCGGATGCGGGAGGTGTGGGTGATCAGCAACTGGGCGGTGGTACATCGTCGGCTGGTAATGTTGAGAGTACACCAGTAGCAGGTAATCAAGTTGGTGATACAAGTATGGGTGGTGGTAGTGAAGGAGAAGGTAATCAATTGCAGATTGTGCTGTACAAGGATTACACAAGTGCGAAACCGATTGACGTTGTACCAACATGTATGATTTTATTTGTGGGAATGGATGGTATTATTGATAGTATGGTGAACGCGGATGAGATCGAAGAAGGCGAGTTTGTGGATCATTCGTTGACTAAGGAACAAACAGCCTTGCTTCTAGATCTAAATGAAGAGGAAGTTGAGGAATTGAGTAAGAGTGTGGATGTGGATGTTGAGATTGAGGAAAGTACGAATACAGGCATTCCACGCGGGAATGTGCCTGAATTTGATGAAGTGGAAGTTGAGGATGTTACTGCTGAGGAGTACCATGAGTTTTACACTGACAACAACAACAACAATGACTCAGGTATTCTGTTTTTCACTACAGAGCATTTTGATGCAGCAGAACGTCGTTTACGAGAAGAGATCGAGAAGTGGAATAAAGCTGCGAAGACAAGTCACCTGTCTTCTAGAGAAAGAAACAGAAGCGTGCTTTGGAGGGTACGTTTGAGCATGATATGAATAAAATGAACAAGATGATCGAGGCCTTTCGATATCATGAAAAGGAGGAAGTAAAATTGGCCAAGGCTCGAGCATCGGCATACCAAATGAAGAAGTACAAGACTATCAAAGATGTTAAAGGTGATTTAGTGGCATGGCAGTTTGATTCTGATCTTAAAGTATATATCGTGAAGTGGGAACATGGTATTTATTACTTCAAGCGCCCACACGATATCTTATCTATGCCAAGGTGAGATGTTAGAACACTAGCCAACAGACCGTTCGTGAATCGATGAAAAGATCAGTGGGATGAGTGGTTCTATGCTCATTTATTGCATGAAACAAGTTATGGTTTCAAATTCTTCAAGCCGCAGGTGCCGACTCACAAGTATATAGATGAGATTGATCCGCGCACTGGCTGGAGAAAGATGATCCTACAGGTGAAGCCGCCAAAGACGATGAAGAGGGCACCGATGAGGCATTCCCTCAGAGTTTATTCATGTCGTTCAACTACTGGTATTATGATAATCAAATGAGTGAAGCGGTTATTGTATTTGGTTCCGGTTCAAACACGAAGACTATTCTTGTGATTGATCCAATGTGGCTTGTTAACTTATCTGAGTCTGACAATGATGCTTTATTTACTAGTCAGATCAGATTTGCTAAAGTAAGCGACTACGAACTTGCTATGCAGTTTCAGAAGGTTGTTCGTGTCTGTTATGCATACAAGATTCATAGTTGTGTGGACTGGAAGACAAAGATGTTCCAGCGTTGAAGAATAAAGAGCTCGAGACGAGGGGGAGTTTGTTGATACATGTTTAGTACGCTCGGTCTTTATTTTGTCTATTAATGTAATAGTTTTATTTTATAGGGGGTTTAATGTAAATAGTCACATTCGCCTTTATTGTAAGGCACATTTGTTACCCCGTAACGAATGCGTCACATTCGTATTAATGTAAGTCTCATTCGTTAACTCTGCTTAATGAATGGAACATAACGAATGAAGGCTATTCGCTATGTGTAATGTAACACGAATGAGATGTTTCATTCGTTAGTTTTTAATGTAATGAATGGCCCATTCGTTAAGGCTATCTTAACGAATGAGGTCATCCCCTATATATACCCCTATAATCTATTTCTAATGTAACAGTTCTGATCATTCCCTTTCCATTCTAGCATAATCGTATAACTAATCGACGAATAACTCGAAGTAATCGTAAGATCTAGATCCATAAGGCTCAATCAAATCTGGACATCTATCATAGATGGAAACTATGTTGCTTCTACTGTTGCAAACAATAGTGCCACAGTTGAGCTGAAAATGAAGAAAAGAGATGACAAAGCACTATCTATGCTGAAGCTAGGTCTGTTTTGGGAAATATTGACGACTGTTAATCATCATAAGACTGCAAAGGATATGTATGATGCAATTATTGATATGTTTGAAGGTAATACAGAATTGAGAGACATTAAGAAGGCTAGACTGAAGCAACAGCTGGATAGATTGAAGTTCAAAGATGGTGAAAGATTAAAACCAGTTTTGCAAAGGTTCATGGTGATTGTGAATGATATAAGAACAACTGACCTGCAAATCTCTGATTTTGAGCTAAACAAGAAGCCTCTATCATCTTTGTCTGCTGAATGGTATACAACTAGCAAATTCATCAAGGAAAAGGCCAATTTCCCCAACTTTAAGTTGGATGATGTAATAGCATTCCTTAAGGCTGCAGAACATGAAATGATCGAAAACCATTTTCAAGTGAACAATGCTCTTGTAGCTCCAATGGGAAATCTCTCAATCATGAATCAGCAGCCAATCATTGAAGAGCCATCTGAGACAAGTTCAACATGTGGTGGACAGCCAAGATTCAATGTTCAGTTGATAGAAGATGATGTAGCCTCAACAGCAAGTGGACAGTCCACATTTGTGCAGAACAATACAACTCAAGGAATTGATTACCACACATCGTTCTCTATGTTTACTGAGTCATATCATGCATTTGTGGCCAAGAACCAGATCAAAACAAGCATTGTGCAGGAAGACCTTGAGCAAATTGATGCTGATGACTTGGAAGATATGGACATCAAATGGCAGGCTGCCATTTTAGCGTGAGAAGCAAGAGGTTATACAACAGAATAGGAAGATCAAGCTTCAATGGACCAAATGAGAGAATAGGTTTTGACAAATCAACAACCTGGACATTTCGCAAGAGAATGCAACATGACCAAGCAAGCAGGAAACCAAGTAAATCAAAATCCGTTTTACGAGAATCAGAACTAAAACTTCCAGCATCAGAGAAATCAGATCACCAATCAAAACCCCTATCAAAACCAAAATAGACACCTGCAACAACCCTTTCAGCCTTAAAGGAACAACCAACTGCATATTCAAAACAATCAGAACAGAGTCAATCAAAATGTTGGGAATCAAGTTAGAGACCAAGAGAATGTTGCAGTCACATGGGTACCTCAAGACGGGGAGTTTGACTGGAGTAATCATGCAGCTGAGATAGAAAAAGCAAATGCTGCTTTCATGGCCAAGGTGCAAGACGAAGCAGAATCTTCAAGTGCACAGGTACATTCTGATATTTCAATTTCTGATCTTCTTATTACAATTGATGAACTCAATCAGGAAGTTGGAAAATGGAAGACTTAATGTGGTAGAAAGGAAGCATTTCTGAATGTGTATGAAACTAGTGAAGCAACCTATGAGAATCAAATTAAGGGACTGGAAGATTTTATGCATGCATACAGAACTCAAGCAAGAATGACAGTTGAGATTGAGGGACTGAAAAAGATGTATACTGAAGAGAAACTTAAAAATGCTGAACTAAAAATTCAAATGGGATTTCCTAAAAAACCTTGTGTCTACTGGAAACATAGTGGGATTTGTGGCCAAAATGACAGATGAAGAGAAATACAAAAAGGTGCTACCACATTTTTGTGACAGTTATCTAGTAAGAGCAGACAAAGAAAAGTAGGAATGAGTATTTGAAACAATTTAAGAATGTGTTTGAAGAAAAAGCTGAATTTATAAAACAATATGAAGATGTGATTGTTGATGAAAATGGAAAGTTTGTAATGAAGTAAAATGAGAACCCAGAAGTAAAAAGGGATGAAAAGAAGGATAGTGAGAAGAAGAAATGGAGTGAATACTCTAGTGAGGAGAGTACTTGCAGCTGTGGCAATACCAAATCATCTAATGGTAAGAAGAAAAAGAAGGGATCAACCAATAAGAAAGATGAAAAGATTCCTATATTGCCAAAGATGACTCCCAAGATGAAGAAACATTATGAATAAATAAGAAAAGAACATGTAGTATTTGACATTTGTGCAAGACCACAGTAAGAAATCAAGAAAAGGAATGAAGTGCCAAAGAAATCTTCATATGATCAGTCCCATCCACCAATCTATCCAGTTTTTTATAATCATGAACTGTTTGATATTGGGGATGTGGATTATGTACCATTGAAAAGATTTACTGCTGATGTAGAAGGAAACTGTTCGAAACCACCATCTAAGTTGAAACCAATTGTGTTTGTTAAAGAGAAATATCATCTGGTACCTGATGTGAACAAGCCAATCTAAATGGACTTCAGCAACTCTTTATGTCCAAAGACATCCCTAGGCTTTGATTTCCCCAAACCACGTGACAAAATTAAAGACAAACAATTGCTTGAGGATATGGGGAGCTATGCCAAGGTATGGTGCAAGAAGTGTGATGCTTATGGTCATCGCACTGATTCTTGCTGGTTTGAAGAAGAAGAGTTTGTGTTCCCTGATGTGGTTTGTGGTTTTAACATGAAAGGATACAAGCAGATGTATCAAAGATATTTGAATGAAGAGAAGAACAGCTCAAGTGATGAAAAGAAAAGATCAGGTTTGGAAATGAGACTAAAAAAAGGTTCTGAAAATCAAGGATGATACAAAAGGATCAAGCAAACCAGTAAAGAACAAAAGGTCAAATGACAAAGGAAAATCCAAAATGAGACCTGGTGTTCTTAATGGGGATGAAAAGTTCTTGATGAAGAAAGGGTATGAACCAAGAGGGTTTCAGTGGAAGAAAAAAAAGGAGTTAAGTGAATGGAAAGACAATGTGATTGAACAAAATGAAAACCTTATCTTGTCACAAGTTGTGAAAGTTGGGTCAGACTCAGACTCAGAAGAAGAATGTGAAGTTGTCTATGAAGATCCACTTCCAGTTCCAACTCCTGATGAATCTTCACTTGAATCTGATTTGCAAACTAATGTAGTTTGTGACTCATAATCCAACTGATTCTCTTTTGTGTATATGTGCAGGAACAGTCCTTGAACAGCAATGACTTATGGTACATGGACAGTGGATGTTCCAGGCATATGACCTGTGAAAAGGGAGCTCTTGTCAATTATTAAGGTCCAGTTGCCTTTAGGAGTGATGAAAATGAAGGGAAGATTGTCAGAAGAGGCACACTCACCAATGGCAAGGTATCATTTGAGAATGTGTTGCATGTTGAAGTACTACAATACAATCTGCTCAGCATTTCTCAAGTTTGTGACAAAGGGTACAAAGTAGCTTTCAATGATGAACACTGCCTAACCTTAAAGCCTGAATTTGTGATTCCAACTAAAATAATCATGATGATGGTTCCAAGAAATGGCAACCTCTATGAACTGAGAATGAATACTGCTACATCTAGAGGTGGTTCTGCTTTGTTTCCAAAGCCACTGAAAATGAGACTAAACGGTGGCATAGGAAGATATGTCATGTCAACTTGAAAAATATGAACAATCTAGTGAAAGGTGAACATGTTGTTGGCCTTCCCACAAGAGAATTTAAGATTGAAGAAAAATGCATATCTTGCCTTAAAGGGAAACAACATAAATCCTCACATAAGAGCAAATTGATAAATACCATTGATGAGGTCTTGGAACTACTACACATGGATCTGTTTGATTCAGTGAGTGTTCCAAGTATTGGAAAGAAGAGATACTGTCTAGTGATCACAGATGATTTCTCAAGATTTACTTGGGTATACTTTATGGGCAGTAAGGATGAGACCCCCTAGTTGATTAGAACCTATGTGCTGAAAATGGAAAATCAACTTGAAAGGAAAGTGAAAGTCATTAGAAGTGACAATGGGACATAATTCAAGAATGGAATAATGGAAGAATTCTGCACTTCTAAGGGGATCTTTCAGCAATATAGTGCACCTAAACCTCCCGAGCAAAATGGTGTTGCAGAAAGAAGAAACAGAACACTAATTGAAGTTGCAAGGACCATGATTGCTGATGAAAATCTACCAATCACTTTCTGGGCAGAAGTAATCAACACTGCATGCTATGTGCAGAACAGGATTCTACTAAACAAGGCTCAAAATAAGACCCCATATGAGGTTATCTTCAAAAGAAAACTTTATGTGAAGTTCTTAAAGCCTTTTAGATGCAGATGCTCACTGCTGAATACAAAGGACTATCTAAACAAATTCCAGTCAAAATCTCTGGAATGTTTCTTTGTGGGATACTCATCTCATTCAAAGGCTTACAAAGTCTATGTGAAGGAGCACATAGTAGTCATTGAGTCTTCAGACATAATATTCAATGAAAACCACTTCAATAATGTTGAAGGTCCTAAATGGCTATTTGACTTGGAGAAGATGATCAAGTCATTCAAGATTTATAATGAAGACATGAATGACAGCATGTACAAAACAAGCTTTGAAGATAAAGGAAAACAAAAACAAGTTGATCTGGACAAGCTATGGTCATCTGTTGCTCCTGAACAGAATGGATTTAACTTTGAGAGATGCAACCAAGGCGTAGCTGAAGTGGAGATGAATGGACAAGAAGCTGCAGTTGAAGTTTCTAATGAATATGATCAAGTCATTCAAGATTTATAATGAAGACATGGATGACAGCATGTACAGAACAAGCTTTGAAGATAATGGAAAACAAAAACAAGTAGATAATTTGTTAAATGTACATTTGAATGTTAAAAGCATATACTGTGTTCAGGACACGTGATGTGAAAGTAATGTGGTCTAGTTATAGATAAAATGAATTGATTGATTAGAATATTATGTGTAAGATGGTCCAGTTATAAATACAATGGTAAGATGGTCCAGTTATGGATACAAAGAATAACATGATCCAATTATGGATACAAAAGATAATATGGTCCAGTTACGGATACAAAAGATAATGTGATCCAGTTATAGATACTATGGTAAGATGGTCCAGTTATGGATACAATGAATAGGTAGTCCAATTAGGGATACTAAGTACAATATCTATTAATTACGTGCGTATATGTAGTATGATTGCATGGCATGATAATTTTTGAATGCGTAGATATACGTTGTGTGAATGTATGGTACAGCTATGGATACTAGTAGCATGGATAAATGTTAGTTGATAGAACATAAAGAAGATAGGGAGCAAGCCCTACCAATACTTGTGTAGAATAACTATATGAATATAGATGTGAACTAATGTTATACAGAGAAGAATGGGTAAATGTTCATGCGTAGAGCCTTCAGGCCTCATGCATGCGCAACAAATTAGGATGGCAAATCCCTCTAACTTGATATGGCTTGGTTATGAGTAAGAATAGGAGGCTCTGCTGTGAGCAAGTGTGTATGAGACTAGTTATAGATTTGTTGATAGGCCAGTATAGAAACCGGTAAAGAACGAATGTCAAGTGTCGTGTTGTGTATGAATGTGTGAAGAATGCGATTTATTTATAAACCGAAATCTTATGAAAGAAAAAAACATAGAACTCACTCAGCGTGCAGCTGACTTTTAGTATGCATGCTGGTATTGCTGATGACATGGCAAGCTTGGGGTGTGTGCGAGGCTATCCATATTGAAGATTTAGCTAAAGAGAGAAGTATTTTTGTAAAGTATAAATTCCGCTGTAAACTGTGTTGGCTTCGGATATAACGAACTATGTTTATGAGTAAATCCAACACTGAATGTAGGGCACCCTGGCTCGGGGCGGGGCCTTACATGAGGACCAACTTTTAGTGATCTTAAAAGAGCAGTATCTATCAGCTTGATAAAGATTTTGAATCTCCATTTAAAATCATTGAAGTTCCTTTCTAAGGTCACGAACTTTGGAGGCTTAGTGGGTGTTCCCGTCTCATTCTCAAGTAAAAGACAACTCTTCAACAGCTTAGCATCACTGTCTATGGTACAAATCATTTTGTGGCTGCATGTATTCTTCAAAATAGGAAAATAATTACAAGTCCAAATTAATGGATCGCATGGGAATGCGACTGGAAAATTTTTTTCAAACAAATCGCATAAGAATGCAATGCGATTGGTTTCAGAATGAAACAAATAGCATGAGCATGCAATGCAATTTATTTGAAAATGCGATGCGATTAGAATTTCTGAATATGCGATGCGATTTCTGTTTTTGGATGCGATCCAATTCAAATCTTGTGCTATGCGAATGAAATTTTCTAGCAAGTTAATCTTTCTTGGAACTTGTGTTATACAACTTTTCACCAATTTTTTTTCAGTTTTAGGTAGCAAGTATAGTTCTTAACACTTCTTGAATGCTATTACAACACTTTGAACACAACTTTTCAACCTGTGAAGCATACAAGTTCACACACAAACCCGTAAACACAAGATTTTGACAAAGAACCCGAAAGCACACTTTATCTTTGCAAAACCCGTAAACACACTTGATATTTCAAGAACAAACTTTAAAACTCACAAACTATACCAAAATCATGATCCAAGAACCTTAACTAGTAGAGCCGAAAGCTCTTATACCAGTTGTAGGTCCTCTAGATGGATCTCACAACTTTATTCAGATCAATCCATGATGTTGGTTAGCGGAAACAAGTGGAGATGGTGCGCTCCAATGAGACGAACGCATGGATAGATTATCTGCATAAGACGGAGTTCGTTTGCTATGGTTTCAAGGTGCTCGACTGCTAGGGCGCAAAACCCGGCGAATTGAAAGGCTGTTTAGGATTCTGGTATCTGTGGAGGCTGGCAGCCAGCGACAGTAATTTTCCAAGGTCCGGCATGTCGATACACATTTGTGGATATGTTGATCGCATGAATCGGTGTTCGTATGGCCAAGTTATGACCATGTCAGTTTCTACTCATGCCAAAACCCTAGAATGTTAAGTTTATAGGTTCAGATCCCCCCTTATCAAAGGTATGACTCCGTGGAACGATTTATTTATTGATTGGTATGATTTTGGGTTATGGGAAAATTGTCGGGAAAGATGTTTGAGGATGTTTTTCGGTAACATTATTTATAGGTTGTTTATACTGTAAATACGCTATTGAGCCTAGGACCTAGTCGCAATACCGATACGTTAAGATCGGGATCAATCAATACGTTAAAGGAATACTTTATTGATGGAGGATGAATACATTAATGGTGAGGAGAAAATCCGGCAGCATAACTTTACAATGAATAAATATGGCACGGATGTCTAGGTAATTCTTTATGGAAGACCTATTTATAGGCAGGTCTCATTCGTAATACTGTATTAAGGAATGAGGCCTCTCATTTGTTAGAACAGTACTAATGAATGAGTCTTCCCCATAGCAAATGACCCGCCATTCGCTAAACACCCTTAGCGAATGGGTAAACCTTAACAAATAACCCTAGTCTTAAATGAAGGAGGCCTCATTCACTAAACATGCTAAGTGATGACATTCGTCTGATTTCACCATCCACATTCGTTACCCTAGAACGAATGGGTCTCATTCGTTAAATCCCATAACGAATGACTTATACGTTAAACCACATTCATTATAACCATTAACGAATGCCCACAATAGTTAAAACCCTTATTCATATGAACAGTTAGCGAATATGATCTCATTCGTTGTTCCTCATTCGCTATAAAACTGACGAATGTCACAGAAAAAATAACGAATGAGTATTGATAACGAATGAGCCTATGACGAACAAGCATGTAGCGAATGGCCCACATTCGTTGAAACTTTAATGAAAGAGCTCATTCGCTAAACTTCATTAACGAATCAGTTTAAATTAACGAATGAGCCATTAGAGCGGTTGCCGTGGCCGGAAAACCGATTTTTGCCGAAAAAAAAGCGGTTACAGTCGTCGGAAAATGCAATTCAAGCTCCATTAATGACGGATTCTTCAAATCTTCATCAAATCACCACCAGATTATACTCGAGAGCTTGGATTTTGATCAGGAACATGAATATATCATCGGATTCATCACTTATCCACTGAATCGTTCAAAATCATATCAAACTATAATTTAAACATCCATGGCAGATACGTCAATTCACCATATTTAGCCATCTAAACTGTACTGGAAGCTTCGGTTTCATCTTATAAAGTCAAATCAAGCTTCAATTTCATCAATTATCCATTGAATCATGCTCAATTTGATCAAGCATTTACTGTAAACATGAAGAACACGGATGAACGTACCACGAGCAACTTCCTGCTCTAATACCATTTGTGAATACGCTATTGAGCCTAGGATCTAGTCTCAATACCAATATGTTAAGATCGTGATCAATCAATACGTTAAAGGATTAATTATTGATGGAGGATGAATACACTAATGGCGAGGAGAAAATCCAGCTGCATAACTTTACAATGAATAAATATGGCACAAATGTCTAGGTAATTCTCTATGGAAGACCTATTTATAGGCAGGTTTCATTCGTTATACTGTATTAACGAATGAGGCCTCTCATTCTTTAGAACAGTACTAACGAATGAGTCTTCCCCATAGTGAATGCCCCCCCATTCGCTAAACACCCTTAGCGAATGGGTACACCTTAACGAATAGCCCGAGTCTTTAACGAATGAGGCCTCATTCGCTAAACATACTTAGCAAATGAGCCTTATACATTAAGTGTAAAGACTAAACTACCCCTATCCTATTCGAATAGTGTAGACACCAAATCTGTGCACTAACATATATGCGAATAGTGTAGACAACATATCGTCGGTTGTACGGATTGTGAACCTTGTGATATTCGGGAGTTAAGGCATTTAATTTTGATAGCTCCTAAGGTATGTCCTATCGTCATGCTTGAATTTCATAGTCATTATATTTGATTTTGTTGGTCAATTGCGTATAGTTTGAAATTGGGGTTTCGGTTTGTCTAGACGTGGGAATTTTGTTATTTGTGTGTTGTATAACCAAATTGATAAACTATTCGGTTCCTAAATTCTTATAATGACTTATTGTATTATTTTTTGAATTATTCTTGGTTCGGGGTTGAATTGGTTGATAATCAAGCTATTGGGTTTCTAACACGCGAATTAAACATCTTTGAATTGAACTGGTTAAGTTGTGTAGTCCATTGCTCACCGATTGTAACTGGTTGAAGGGTGAATATAAGAAAGTGGTATAAGGGCTGTTGCAAAGGAGTTGGATTGATAAAGGGCTTCGAGTCGGTTTAATCTTTTTAGAATGTTCCTTTAAGGTTTTGGTTCGGTTAAGTTTAGGGATTTTGCGATTCGCATGTTGTGTGATGAAGTTGACAACCAATTCAGTTCATGAACCCTTATGAGTGCCTATTGTATTATAGTATATTACTTTTTCATGATTCGAGGCTGAATTGGTTAACGATCACACAACTGAGTTTTTAACGCGTTAATTTGGTATCCTTGAATTGAATCAGGTGTAGTTTTGCACCCCATTGCTTCCCAATCGAATGAGTTGATGAACTATAATAGTAATGATGTAATCGGGGGCTTCTTATTAAGTAATTTGAATGAGGATGGGTATTGGAGGGGTTTAACTCTTGTTAAAACACTTATTGTAAACAAACAACCCGTTATGGTGTTCTTGAACTGTAAGTGGTTAATTAAAGTTGGAAAATGGGTCGGGTTGATATTAAATGGTTAAAGCAAGTCTTAGAGCACTTAAAATGGTTTCTAGGAACCCTTAGGCCATTAAAAGAAAAGTGGGTCGCTGGTTGTACGGGTTAGAACTGTACTAACTTCTGTTAGGAGTTGTTGGCCCATTTGACCATTTGAAGTTTCATAAGTCTAGTTAGTGGTATATTTACATATATTGTCACTAAGTTCCAGTTCTTTGATTGATTGTGTGTTTCCTGATGGTCACTTAGCTTATTGATAGACTGGATTTGAATGCAAGTGAGTTACATGATGCCCCTTTTTAGGTATTTTTATGTTTTGGGCTAGCATGCGCACCTTATTACGCTATTACCCATTTGAACTGTTTGGGTGATTTTGCATAGATTTTACTATATTTGCGTAATTTGTACTTATATATATATATAGAGAGAGAGAGAGAGAGAGATGTGTGTGTATATATATATATATATTGTCTATGCTTGAGGATTTTATTTAGTTGATGTTTGACTAAATTGAATGTGCGTGTGGCCACTGATGTGAATGTTTTGTTAAGCTGTGACCGGGTCAAACAGAGAATCAAAATTCCTTATTCCCTTTTTTTGCGAGTTAAAGTGAGGAGTCTCTTAACAGTTTAATTGTCATTGGGGCAAGAGGATATATTACTTAAGTTCTTGACTTCGTGTTTAGTGACTTAAGGTGAGGAGGCCCGCCTTACATGCTTGACTAAGGAAAAGATTATTTTTACTTACTTTTATGAAAGTTATATGTTTATTAAATTAATTGACTGCTGATAAATATTATTTATGAAAACATGAACTCATTCAGTCTAAGCTGACTTTATGTGTATGTTAGATTGATCGCACGTTAGATGGATACTTGGATGCGCTCAAGGCTACCCGGCATTTGAGGAGGGCATTTCTAGTTGAAAACCTTAGCTATTTATTTAAATAGAGTTATGGCATTTTTATATTGGCTATTAATTAAAGATTATCACATTTTTTTACTGAAAGAATTTTATGGCTCGCTGTTTATTTATATTTAATTTAAATCTTTCTGCTGCATAGATTTGAGTTTTGAATTATACAAAAGTACAATTCATTTCCAACTTAATTATTTTCAATTTAGATGCTTCTTGCGTTTTGGGAATAAAAACTTCCGCTGTTTGTATTTTGAGGTTAAATAAACGTGCCAATTATTTTTTTTTTATTTTTTTTGTAATTTTATGGTATGATATTCCAACTGTTGGATTGCCGGATTTCAGGGTCTTACATCTTGGAATCGTGAGGTCACTATCAGATTAAACTATTTAAGGGTACACTTGTAACACCCCGCCTTAAGTGGAAATGCCTGAGTGTGATGTACAGATTGTTCAAAACACATGTGACACTATTATGTGATAATAATATCATTAAATTATTCAAAATTCAAGTGCACAAGTTCAAAACAAAGAAATAGCATTTAATAAAAGAAAATTCAACAACTTGTCCAATTATTTTGAAAACCTAAGTCTAGTGTCTTCATCGAACTTCATCCTCTAATAATCATACCTGTAGCATGTATATAAAATAAAGTCAACTAACAAGTAGTTGGTGAAAATCACACAAGTTTGATATGTACGTAAAGAAAATCATGCAATTCTATGAACAAGTGTAAAAAGCAAGTAAGGTTCTTTCGAGTTGGTAACAACCAGCTTACTTAGATAATCACATGCAAAGTCCTTTCCAGTTGGTAACAACCAACGTTCTCGAATCAGGGGTCCCTTTCCACTCATAACACAATCGTCCTGAGTGCAAAGGGGGGCATATGATCATACTTATCAAAGCTACCACTTGAAATTGAAATTGAAATTGAAGCAAGTAAACACACAAGTCCATAATACGAATTGCAGTTTGAAAATGAATAACTATGTAAATGCTTTAAATAGGATATACATGCTACCCCCAAAATGTAAAAGCTTTTAAAAAGGGGTTGCGAGAAACTCACCTTGAAATTGAAGAAAACATGCAATAAAAGTCAAAAACACGATAACGAGACCAAAGCCACCGAACTTCACGAACTATAATTAAAAAAAAAACAAAATCTAACTAATTGGATTTTAAAAGTTAAATAATTTTGGTTAAAGGAATATTGTATTATTTTGATGTACTTTTGTGAGATTTTAAAGTATTTTATATTATAATATTATTTTTAAGTTTTAATGGAATTTAACGTTTTATATTATTAATATTATTTAATTTGTAACTTAACACAAATGTGAGAATTATGATACTTTAGGAACATCGAGTTTAACGGTTAAATTTTATCTCGAAATGATTTATTTTAGCGTATTATAAGTATTAACGATATAGAATTATAAAGTTAACGGAATGGAATTAATAAATAATATTAGCGGGCTTAACGAAACTTAACGAATATGAAAAAGTTGGTTTTTGGATGAAAATAGATAAATTTAATTTAGGAAAAGTTTTTTTTAGTTTAAAATAATTTTATTTAGTTTGTAATAATTTTTAATAATTTAATTTGATTTATATTAATGAAAGAAAAGGTTTAAAAAAATGAAAAAAATTAGTGTCCAGACCCGGGTTCGAACCCGGGTCTCTAGGACCATAGACAAGTGACTTAAGCACTAGACCAGGTTGTTATTTGGTTTAAGAATGAAAAATGTAATACATATATTATAAAACAAGTTCATCTTCTTCCTCATTGAAACCCTAGCTTCTAATTCATTTAATCTATTCCTTGTTTGCTTAATATATATTAGGGGTTTTGTTAATCGGGTAAAAATGATATGAACGTTTTTTGATTTCCGTCCTATTTATAGGTTAATTGCAACGTTTTTTGTAACACCCGTTAATTTCCGTTATAAATTGAAGCTTTCTAGAGTTTGTACATTTATCGGGTTTGATCCGGCATTCTTCGGGGACCTCCTTGTCATTTTCGTAAGTCTAATTATCTAACCTTTCATCCAAGTTATCACCATTTGCAAAGTTGAAGGACTAGAATGTAAATTAATTATTATAACATAAACTAAAAGAAAGAACCCTAACCCTCTCATAAATTCTGATCGGCAGCCATAGGAGGGTCTCCTCCTCGATTTTCATTCAGGTTCCAGCCATTCTCTGGCCTCCCGAGTCTAATTCAAGGTCGGTTCTATCATAATGGAACTCTTTTTCACCATTAAACCCTTAGTTGAACATGCTAGGGTTGAGTTTTCATTATAACAGTTTCTGAAAGATTCGTACTCGTTTATTGTTTGGTCTGTAACTCGATGATAAGTCATTGTTTTTGATCGATTCTTGTTTTCATGATGTTATAATTTGAGTCTAGTTTCCAGAAAGGTATAATTTGTAACTTTTGGACGAGATTTGAATGGTTTTTATGATTTTATAAAATTGTGTATCAAAGCTGATGCGGGGTGACGGATTCTGGTCTGTCTTCCCGACATCATAACTCCTTTTTGAAAGGTCTAAATTGGTTGGTTCCACTTCTGGAACTTCATATTTTGAGTTAGGATTGCAACCCAATTGGAATCGTTTAATTTGGTTTTGTAATGATTTTTAAAAAAATAAAACCATTTTTCTGCGCACTGAAATAGCTTCACGTACCTTTCTGAATTGGAGGAATTTTTATGATTTTTATGTGCACTAGAAAAATATAATAAAAATGTCCTTATAAAATAAGACATATATTAAACTCTAGTAAAAATTTCATAATTTATTTCTATGGTTTTCCTATTTAATAAAATACATCTTGCATTTTAAAATCTGCATGTTATACTCGTTATTGATCAATACGTTCGTTTTAGGCTTAACCGGTAGCTGTCAAATTATGTTCTTGTCGGGGCTGTTTAAAGTGAGGTTTTGCTCCTTCGTCTTCCTAGGTATGTCATACGTGTTATGCTTTAGTATCGTGAGCTATGAAGCTCGTTTGATTGATCAATTGTCTATAGATTGAAAAACTAGGATTTCGGTTGTCTAGTTTGTTGATTATTGCGTTTTGCGCGTTGTTTGAGGGGATTAAAAACCAATTCAGATTGTGTAGCCTCGGTGCGTTATACGGGCTATGAAAAAAACTTAATTTGTATGTTAATGGGGCTGAATTGGTTGTCGGTTCCTCAAACGGGTCGGTACAACGCGAATTCGCGTTTAATCGGTATTTTGTGTGTTGTACAAGTGAATTGCCGACCCATCAACTCATGTAGTTTCGTGTTGACTTGTTGGCTGTAATTAAACTTAATTTGGTCCACACGGGGCTGAGTTGGTTGCTAAGTGCATAAACGACTCGTTAACGCGCGTATTCGATACAATTAACAACTTTCGGGTGTAGTTTGGAAATCCTTTGTCCCCGGAATTAACTAAGGGTGGTGTTGGTAAATACATGTCGTTGGGGGCTGATGTAATTGAATTTGGTAAGGTCGAGGCTTTAGGTCAACCAAATCATGTTAGAACGCCTCGTAGAATAAACGAGTCAGTAAGGTTTAGTTATTAATCTTTGTGTGCAATCCGACAGGCTTGTGATTTGTGGATTGGCATACACACTCAATTACGTGACTCGTTGGTATTTGTGTGACTCGTGTCAGGTGAGTTCATGATGCCCTTTTTAACTCTTTTACGTTTTGGGCTGGCATACACACTCAATTACAATTTTACCTGATTTTACTCTTTAAAACAATTTGAAGGATATTGTATATAGCCTTTTTATTATTTGTGCATTTATGAAACCAGGTGTGGATTATATTCTATGCCTTACGATATTTTAGACTCGTTTGGTTATAAATTCCTTAAGGTTATATATATTGTTTATGGTCTAGACTCGAGGATGTTATTAGGCTTGGTGTTAATTGAATACGAGTAGACCTAGTTACTTTAGTTCATATTTTGGATTGACTTGTATATATTACCTTATAGCCTACGATTGTTGATATTATTTAGTTCCTTGTGACTAAGATTTATGTGAGTAGGCCTATTGATGTTTGTGTGCATGGTGATTATGGCTGGGTCAAATATATTATTCGGGTTTTTAAATCTCATGGTGGAGAGCCCCGTGTGGCGTAATCATCATTTAGGCGGGTCAAATATATTACTTGGATCCTTGACTTTGAGTCTCGTGATTCGTGATGGAGAGGCCCGTCGTTTGCTAAACTGTAATCGGGTCAAAAATATTACTCGGGTTATACTCGTGGTGGAGAGGCCCGTATCACGTGTTTAGGGTTGTAAGCCGTGACCGAGTCAAATATATTACTCGGGTTTTACTCGTGGTGGAGAGGCTCGTGTCACGTGCTTATGTCTTACCTTGTCCGGGTCAAATATATCACTCGAGTCTTGACTCGTGGTGGAGAGGCCCGTGTATGCGTGTTCGACCGATGATAAATTGTTTGGTATTTGTTTATTTAATTGCTTATTATTTCCTATAATGTTTTATATCTAGAGCTTTTGAAATGAATTATGAATGTTGTTTATGAAAACTTGAACTCACTCAGCTCTAGCTAACTTTATGTGTATGTTAGTTTGGGATTCAGGTTAAGGAGCAGATGTTACTGCTTGGACGTGCTGGATGCTACTCGGAGGGTTAAAAGCATTTCTAGATGAGAACTTTAAAATAAAACAAACATTTCACTTTATATTTGGTTTTGGGATTTTAAATACTTAACTTTTTCCACTGTTTATCGTTTGGTACTTCTTCCTGGTTTTGGGAATTTTAGACGCTTATTAATTTCCGCTGTTTATTTACTCTGAACTTGTTTTAAATAAAACGAATTGCTTTAGTTTTAAATTTTTGTGTAATTTTGGATATGATTACCAACTGTAGGATTCCCGGGATTCGGGGTCTTACAAATTGGTATCAGAATGAAAAAGAAAAACTTTAAATCCTTGAGTTTTGTTAGTTGAACAAAATGAAATACAAAAAGAACGAACGACAAACGTAAATCATCGTGACTATTATATTACTGATGAATAACAAATAAGAATTCATTGAACGACGAAAGAGTCGGTTTATCAAATACAAATTCAAATACCAATAAAAATGACGATGTCACATATAATATATATATATATATATATATATATATATATATATATATATATATATATATATATATATATATATATATATATATATAGGGGTGGGATCAAGAGAGAACTCATTTTAAAAAGAGAACTAGAGAACTCCACTAAAACCATTGATTTTACTTGATCAATAGCTAAAAAAAAAGAAGGGAAGAAAAAGAAAAATGTGGGTTTTTAATGAAGAAGGGTAAATTTGGAAGATGAACAAAAATACAATTAGTCTTTTTTTCTCAGCTTATTCACTCACCGTATGTGCCTACCAACAAACCTAGGGTTTTTTACATTCTTCCAATTGACTGTCTATTTCATCCAATCGACTACGAATTCAAGCAGAAAAATGAAGAACACCATCAGGTAAACAATCATATTAGTTAATTTTACACATTATAAAACATCATTTAGGCGTATTACACTAAAATCGTGTTCAACCGTCTCTGTTTTTTGTGTTTTCTGTTTAATCGAAGAGCATAGATATTTGTTCGTTGTATAAGCTTGTGTTAAGGAAATTAGGGTTTACTGGAATCAAGTGGCGAGTTAGAAGCAGAATTAGATGGAGATTTTGGTTCGTTTGTTAATTTTTTGGTGAGTTTTCATGTAGATCTTACTTGATGCGGTGATTTATTTGCGTTATATGATGTTTATATATTTGAAATATGGCTTTTATGATAGGTTTGATTGATTAGATTGGTGACTGAACCAATTTATGTGGATTATTGGCTTTAAATTGATAATTAGTATTTGTGTTATGGTTTTTATGATTGTTTTGGTACTCATGTGGATTTATTAACTGTATTTTGGGATGGAATCGTTAATCAGTTTCATTTCTTTTGTATATCAACTGTTATGAAAATGGCGAGGAGTATGAGTCTGGCCGCATGCAGTACGTGTGAGCAAGGAACGAATATTAGCTAATTCAGAAACGTTATTACAATCATCTATTTTGTCTAAACATGGCACGAAGTCAAGCATACATCAAAAGAAAAATAACAGGTAAGCATTTGTAATGTTTAATCTAACAAATTATGTCATCGTTTTGGTTTATTATGCACACAATTGAGCATAAATAGAGCTATCATAGTGGTTCAGGTTGCATATACGCAATACATATGTATTACATATATGCAATACATGCGTATTACATGTATGCAATACAAATATATTACATGTATATGCATTATTAATATATATGTAATACATAGGTATTACACGTATACACGGTACAAATGTATTACATATATGCAATACATATGTATTACGTATATGCATTATTGATGCATTGCATGTATGCATTACTGATGTATTAGACTTATACGCCACGTTTACACGGTTCTAGTTTATTACATATATGTAATACATATGTTTTACATATATGCATTACTGATATATTGTGTATAGAAATTTACAGTCGACTTTAATTTTAACTAGATGGTAAAGAGCATAGAGCAGAGAAGGTATCAAGAAGAAAGAAAACATGATGCTAGTAAAAATCATGAGTTACAAAAGCCAAAAGCGAGAGAATGCATATTTTAGAATACGTTGTCAAAGAAACAACGAGATGTTATTCGAAGCTTAAGATTTGGAATTGTTAGTGTCAACACAATATGAATATTTTACTACTTTAATATAGTGGTATTAACTATCGTATGAATGCATGTGTGCAATATTTTACGCGTATTAATTGTGAATGTTGTAGCACATATTTTGAATTAAACATGAATGTTATGTTCATTAAGAAGGCACTACAATAATTATACTTAGCGGTGTCGGATTGGATCATAAAGGCTTCTATTTTAAAGGTCATATTGGATTGGGCGAATCCCATGTTTGTAGTAGTGGCTATAGAGAATATGCAGTAACGAATTTAATAAGGTTCTAACTTCCAAGTCAAACGAATTGTAGAATGTGACATAAACCTAGGAAATAGTTAAGTTTTTTTACACAAGATTACAAAGATGGTTTACATAATTAAAAAACAAAAACAACTTGAATGACCACATAAGATGGTTTACATAATTAAAAAACAAAAAACAACTTGAATGACCACATGCATCACTGTTTTCAGAAAACATTTGAACCAAACTTGAACTTGCGCTTCCCTTTGCACTCCACCTCTATATCATCTTATATGAATGACACTTTCTTGCTGCAATATACAATTATGACAATAATGTTATACTTAGATGAAAAAAATGTGTAATATATATGTTTAAAATGATGGGTAATGTAATGTTGATGTCGATGCAGTATGTTACACATGTGCATTAGCTGTAAGGCCCCATTCCCGGAACCCTACTTTGGCGTTGGATTTACTCATAAGCACAGTTCTAAAATCAGAGTTAATTAAAACTTTTCGCGGAATACTTAACACTTCATTCATTACATCACAAAACATTAAATCTTTTCTTAAAAAAAGTTAACTTGTCGTAAAACATAACATAATAATTCATAACATTCTTTTCCAAGATGCCAATATTCCGATCCCTGCCACGTGCCATCCTTAAGCTAGCTCCCTCAATCTATTTACCTGCGTGCATACTAAAAGCCAGCTACGCGAGTGAGTTCTAGTTAATCATTTAACATACACTACATTCGCAATCGTACCCATACGTGTCTGAAGACACGTACTAATACTTTACTTACTATCATTTCTTTCATACGTACATACCTACAGACATTCAATCGATCTCTCATACTTTCTTTCATAATTCCCTATGGTATATCATAGGCTATTCTATCTCTACCATCCTAGAAGTTACTAGGGTCTGGTCCCTTCTGTCTCAGATATTATTATGGTCTGATCCCTTCTGTCTCAGATATTATTAGGGTCTGCTCCCTTCTTTCTTAGATATTATTAGGGTCTGGTCCCTTTGTCTCGAATAACCATACCTGTCTCGTCACTCTATCATACATTCATTTTCATACATGCATACTATACATATCTTCTAGTCAAGTTCATACATATATATATACATATTCATTCGTATAAACATTTCATAATAACATTCAATACTTAGTCATACATATATCATACACATATCATACCCTTACCACTTTAAGGTAAGTGTATTAACAACTATCACATAGGAGTATGCACACAACATAATAGATAAAGGGGCTAGAAACTCACCCGGGTCCTGTTTCTCTCTGAGTTAAGTGCAATACCTTTCCTTAGTTGTGCATGGCTAACTGTGTAACAATTATAAGTATTAATCAACTACTTCTAAGTCGTACTTGTAGATTAACGAAACCCTCAACTAACGGGGGTCCGGGGGCAGCGCCCCTGGTAGCGGGGTCTAGGGGCGGCAGCCCCTAGCAGGGTCCCCCTGGCTGGGGTTGAGAAAATGGATTTCATGAAATTTCATCAGAAAATGGATTTCATGAAATTTCGCATGGCCATTTCGCTTGGAAATTCGCATGAGAATTTCGGTTCGCATGCGATTTTGCTTCGCATGATAATTTCGCTTCGCATGGCTGTGCGATGCGAAACGTTGATTTCGCTTCGCATGGCCATTTCGCTTCGCGTGGCTGTGCGATGCAAACCGTTGATTTTGCTTAGCATGGCCATTTCGCTTCGTGTGGCTGTGCGATGCGAAACATTTGTTTCGCGTCGCATGGCCATTTCGCTTCGCATGGCTGTGCGATGCGAAATAGGGGTTTCGCATGGCTGTGTGATGCGAAATCTTTTATGCGAATGGAAATCTTCTTTTCTTCATTTTTACTATTTAAAGGCCATATTCCTCCGATACTTTTCCTTAGGACCCGATTCTACTCTTTTTATGGTTTTGGGTCGTACCAACTTTGTATACCCGTGTTTATGAGGTTCGAACATCACCTTTTTGTCATGCAACACACCCGTGAGGTTATAACTCACCAACTTTATGTTTTTCCTACATCTTACCGACCATAAAACTTAACATTTTTAAGCAAAACTCACATTTTTCTTCGGGTTGGGTTCGGAACTAAACAGTACGTAGATCTGGACGTCTTCTTGTTGTTTGAGACACTTGAACACCAAGGTCTTCCTTACTTTTATCCCAGACTTGGATTCGGGTTTGAGAGAAAATGTGTGTGTTCTTGAGTGTGTGTGTGTGGTGGAAGGAAAGAAATGGTGAAAAGGGTGGAGGGGTTGGGTTTATATAGGGGGTTATGGGCCCCACAGCCCACTCACAATTCCAAATCTAGATATTTTCCAAACATTCATCCACACAATCAACTTAACAGCACACACGTAACAATAAATTCTCTTTTATTTATAAATCTTAAAATACGGATGTTACATTAGCTGATTAGCATTTATTAGAAAACTAATAATAAACAATTAGCAGCAGCATAATAATATAGTTGTAATATGACACCATAGCTTACATGTAGTTTGTGCAATCATAAATAGGTTAATGACATACATTATATTACATATATGCAATACTTAACATTATATTGCATATGTGTATCATAAAATAAGCTTTTACCTTGTTTACCAAAATCACCAGATTGCAATAGTATACTGTTAGAATTACCATATATTGAACCAATAACACCAGATGAACTCAGTTAAGCCTTTCGATTAAACAAATTATGTTTATTCAACTAGTAGAAACTGTTTATAACGCCTAATTTTTGAATTACAAAGTTAATGTTGATTGTATAACTTTTAGACGAAGTAACACCTAATTGATTTAACAGTGAAATGACTATAAAATAGTTTAAAAGGACAAACAAATAAGGAAGGTAACGATCGAATTATAAGTACTTGAAATCAACATGTTGAATGATTTAAATAATTGATTATTAGGGTTCGAATTAACTGATTTGTCACGAACTGCTATTTGCATATATAGTTGAAATTGAATTCAAAAAAATATATTGAAATGATATATGCATTAGATGTAGGCATAATTTCATATAATTCCATTTGTGATATACTGATATAAGCATAAATATGAATATAAGCACTATAATAGCCAAAACTATTATTAATTTAACTGCATACGAATCAAATCTCCATTATTATATCGATCAAGGTGCCATTTATCATAAATGATTAGATCTAAACCTAAATTAGATCAAAAGTGATCATTCCGGTGTATAACATAACCTAATTGTGGCAATTGAACACTTGTACCAAAAATCATAAATCAGTCAAGTCAAATTCTGAATCCAAGAAAGCCTAACTTGAAATCAAATTAGGTTTTTACTCAATTGGTTTTTACTCGTTTAGGCACTCTAGTCAAACAAATTGGGTTTTTACTCAATTAGTACAAGTTTATGGCCTAGAATCGGTTGGGCACTGTGATAACCCAAATTAGGACTTGTCTAATTTCCAAAGGAAGCAATACCTAATCAATTGCATAGTAACACAATTGTAAATTAGTAAAAACCACGAAAAAGTAATAGCCCGACCATATATACATGATATTGACATGTTAAATGAATGAAATAATAGATGATTTTGGATCAGAACTAACCAGTTTGTAATGATTTACGATTTGTAGTTGTTAATTTCTCATTAATAGAGTTTTGTGTTGAGATCATTGCACAGGGGAAGTCGGCGATGAGTTCTTCGGAGATGAAGGCGACGCAGGCAAAGAGTTTTATGTTGGGAGGTAATTTATAAATATAACCCTACAATTAGGAGTTCTTTAGTTTCTTCTCTAAAAAGTAGTTCTCACTTGATCCTTCCCATATATATATATATATATATATATATAGGGTTGAGTTCAATGAATAAATCAAATTAAAGTGAGAAATTAGAGAAATCCTTTGAACCAATAAGATTTTTTCCTTTTATTTTTATAATAAAATTAATTATAGGGGCATATTAGTAATCCTAACATTATTCTTAAATATGGTAAATATTAATGTTATTAAAACAATATGATATCATTTATTTCTTAAACTTTATGTATTTAAAAATGTCCAGAAAATTCATTGATTCTTCCATCCCATTTAAAATCATTTGCGTTCAAATTTTTTAGATCACCACGTTTGTGTCACTCTCAACTCACAGATTTCATATAAACAAACAATCAAATCACTGAATCATTTACCTATAATCATTTAGTGTTTATCCTCAAGTTAGATTTGACTCCCCTGACTTTAAAATAAGCTATTTTAACATCCCAAATCAACTTGCATCCGTATTTTGCTTTTCTTTGAATAAGGGGTTCTTATTTTTTATTTGAAGATGTTCTAAAATCATTGACAATGGAATTTTATGCTATCATCATATGTTTGTTTTTAGTATAATGATTTTATATGTGGTGAATGAAGACCGTTGAATTGTACTCCTACACAGATTATATACAACATAAAATTCAAACCATACAAAATCATATACACCATCAACATTCAACAAAACATTACTTTTCATCCTTTTTTACCAAACAAAAAAAAATCCCAAAACAATCAACTAAATCTGCATTATCTTGAAAAGCATATCTATTATTTATTCTCCTTTAAACCAATAACCTTCAATATATCATCTCCTTCCATGTTTATGTTTGCAAATAAGATCTTCATCGCATATTTTTTACTTAAGCTCAATTGTTGTTAATCCTACTTCGTTGAGTCCTTTGCAAAACCGCAACCCAATTTTCTTATCGCTACTCCGTATAAGTCTCAATAGTTTGATCATACTTAGTTGAGTCTTCTGAAAAGACTACAATCACATTTTTATATACAGCTAAACATAATCTGAATTACCTACACAATTTATATCGTGAACCTACACACTCCTACACATAATACATAATACATATTACCTGTTTAGTTGAGTCTTCTCAATAGTTGTTGATCCTACATTCCTACTTAATTAAGTCTTCTGCAAAAACCTCAATCACAATTTTTTTATATACAACTAAACATTATCCCAATTACATATACAAGTTATATCTTGAACTTACACACTCCTACACAAAATACACATTACCTACACTGTTACACTATAAACTTACATATCCTATATATAATCAGGAAAGAAATGATAATATCAAGACAAATGTTACTTAAAAATACCAGTAAATTACAAAATTATATAAACCATATTACATAAAGAAAGTATGAAAATAATATGAAAATTTACCTACACAGGATAAGCTATAAATATACACAGAAAGAATTGTACCTACACTGAAAGATCGTTTAATACATTTAATACAAATTTGTGAGTTAATTACATGTATTTAACAAACAATTCAATTTCACCTAGCTTAAATGAATCACATAAGAACCAATTGTAGGCATGTACACAAACATTAAAATTAAGAAATAAAAAAGCATAGAATATCTTAAACACTACTATAAATTAATAAACATAAAAAGAAATACACTAAATTGACTAATACTACACAACCTACACTTAGAACAGGTTCCTTCTACAATCCAAGCTCACAACATCAGCAGGGATCTCGACTTTAAAATTCTGATTGCATGCATTAAACCAAAAACCTAAATCATCCTACATCATTGAAATCACAACGACAAACAATCGGAAAACCCTAACCTCTGCACGCCGCCGTCGCTTATAAGCCAAACACACAGCAGATCTTCAATAACCGATTTTGATTTTCTAGGCCATAAGTGAAGGAGAATCTTTTCGGATTTTCAAAATATTTCTTTCCCCCAACTAATACTATTTCCAGCAATACGCCGCTTGATTGTAGTGTTGGTAGATATAATCAGATCTTCGGAGGAATGACTGGCAATGGCGATGATATGGAAGATCTTCTGAATATATTGGTAAATGAAAAGTCAAGTGACGGGTTTAAATAGAAATAGGAAGTTGATAAATAACTAATCTAGATTCATATTTTAATTGTATGAACCAAAAGACTTTACTACCCTTTTCTTTAATTTAAACCTCATAAAAATCCAAAATTAATTAACAAAAGTCTAGATTTAATGTAGGCCTTTGACCAAAATATCTAATGGCCAGGATTCAGTTCTCCAATTTCTCACTTTAATTTCATTTCTTCACTGAACCGTCCCCTATATATATATAGGGGAGAGTTATCCTAAAAACAAATACTTTCCTATGAATAATAGAAATAAATCATAGCCATTGGATCATTTTAATTAATGGTTGAGATTTAAAATTACCAAAAACTGACATAGTTTCCTAGAATTACTCTTTCACCATTATAACCGACATAGTTTATAGAATTATTCTTTTACCATAGGTTTTAATGCAAAATGTCAAAATCTATTGGTTTTTACCATTCTTAGAAAGTTTTTTATTCTTATTTGAATCCTTATATATATATATATATATATATATATATATATATATATATATATATATATATATATATATATACAGGAGACGTTTAAAATGGAAACTCAATTTAGTTAAAGAAACTTTACAAACTCAACACTTGGTCCTCAAGATGTCACATCTCCTTATTTCACTTTTTGCTAGATAAGGGCATTAAGGTCTTTATGCTATTACATGTATCAACCCTTCACCTCTCTTTCTTATAAGTACTTGTTGTCAGATCTCTCTCTTTGTCTCTCTCTCTCTCAAATATTTATTAATTTTTCTTTTTGTCAAGTGTAAAACATAAGAGTTTTGAGGTACTTACATTTTGCTTTTGATTCCTTTTTGATAACCTATTTCTTTTATCTTCTCCCCTTCTAGCTTTCTACATACTTTTTTAATCCTGAGCAAAGAAATTGACGTATTTCATCAACGATTTTTTGAGTATTTTTATTGATGCTTTATTTTTTAATATTTTAGTGGTAGAATTATAATTTTTGCTACTTTGTTTATTTTACAATAGACAAACTCCATTTTATTTCGTAAGATTTTTATATTACTATACTATTATATACTATTAGATATTACCTTATTAACCATTAGTTTCTGAATATTAATTTTTAAGTTTCTTTAAAAAAATCTTCATATCATTGTAACTTTCGATTGGTACACTATTTTAGCTAAGAAACAAAATTAGATGTATAATAAAATCATGCACAGAACAAATAAAATAAAAAATGACAATATTATCAATAATTTGAGAAGAAATACTTTTATAATTAGAAAGTCTTATTAGACGTATGTAACATAGAACCATTGTTATTATTAGTTTTTAAAAAGAGTTACACATAAGCATATTTTTATATTTATAAAAATATGTAACAAATAATATTTTTAACAAGTTTACATATTTTAAATACGTAAAACTATTCTTAACTAAATATAGTTATATTTATAAACTTATTTTAAAAGTATGTAACAAATTTTTAACCAAGTTTACATATAAGTATATTTTTATATTTGTAATTTTTTTTAAATATGTAACAAGTTTTTGAAAAAATTTACATATTTTTAAATATGTGAAAGTATATAATTGTAAAAAATAATTTACACATAAACATATTTTTTATGTAAATATGTAACGTATTAATATGTAACATATTTATAAACAAGGCAACAAATTTTTGAATATGTAAAAGTATTTTTTACATTGAAAAATATATTTATATTTGTAAATTAAAAATATGTAACAAATTTCTAAATATGTATATAAGCATATTTTTATATTTGAAAGTTTTTTAAAAAATGTGCACATATTTTTAAATGTGTGGATGCAATTTTTAACTTTAAAGAATATGTTCATATTATATAAGCATATTTTTAAAACCTTTTTTCTCAAGATTATAATTTACAAATTCATGAAATCCATAAGCACATTTCACCATAATGCACCTACAAACAAATTCAACCTAAAATCGGTAAAATTACAATAACCTTAACCTAAACGCTAATCAAACCTTTATTATCCAATAAAAAAACCTAAACTGAATTCTTTAATTCCAAATTAAAAGACGTGAGAAATCTAACACATAAGCACATTGAAATAGATATTAAATTTTGATTTATTTTTAATCTTTATATGTGATAGTTCCACAGAAACATATAAACACAAATCTAACATAAAAAAACACATTTCTTATATTAAAAATATGTAAATTTAGATGGTAACTTAATAAAAATATTTTTTTTAACTTATAAAATATGTAAATTTTATAAAATATATAAATTAAAATAATTTTTCAAACTTTAAAATTGTAAATTACAACTTTACATATTTTTTCTACTAAATAATATTTGAAAATTTTACTTATGTAACGTATTGTAAATAATAGCTCTTAAAACTATTTTACAAAATAAATATGAAAGAAACTTAAGGTGTTAAAACGAAAATAAATGTAAAATTAATTCTATATGAGATGACTTTGGATTTTTGTTTAGTTTTCTCATGATTTTTTGTCTGGATTTTTTATTTCTTGATAAAGTGTATTATTTGAGAAAAAATATTATAAATAAATCTAAAATAAAACAAGTATGTATTTGACAAATGAATGTGACTTAAGTAAGCCGTAAGCCCAAGGTTCCATGTACGTTAAGAGAGAAAGAGTATGTTGTCAAATGAAAGAGAATGAAGAGAGAGTAGGGGTGTTCATCGAATCGAATAATGAATTTTCAAGTTAAATCGAATCGAATAATCAGATTAATTATTTTTTTCGCCAGTATTTGTATTCGATTAAAAGTTGAACTAATCGATTCGTATTCGTATTATATGCCCAATTCGAAATTCGATTCGAATTCGTATTTGAAACTCAAATTCGAATCGAATTCAAATAAGTTATATTTAATTCGAATAAATACGATCTAATTCAAGTTTACCTATGCCAAAAATTCGAAAACCATAATCATAATTGCAAAACAAACATATAAATTTAAAGTATCTACAATACCACATGATAATAGATTCAAATTCAAAACTAAAGTACAAATAGTCTAAAATTCAAAATATTCAAAACGAGAAATAAATAACAAACATATTAGTATGGGTTAAGAAACAATAATGTTGCCTATTGGGTTTAATTAATTTGTAATGGATATTTATATTTATGAATTTGACACAAATAAAAATAAATAATTGTATATATATACACACACACGTATATATATATGTATATATAATATATGTATGTGTAATTTGAATTCGAATTTCGAATCGAATCGAATAATAAATCATAAATTCGTATTCGATTAATATACTCGAATATGAATCGAATTCGAATCTTAATAATCGAATTCGAATCGAATTGAATTTCGAATGTTTCTAATGCGAATCAAATTCTGAACACCCCTAAAAGAGAGTGTAAATTATTGTGTCTAAAATACCCTTTTATTGTACTTATTCTTCGTTTTTTGTTTCCCTTCTCTCCTAACACTAAACTTTCAATCTTGTCCATAGCTTATCTCAATCAATGGCTAGGAAAAGGTTTTTAAAGTTTTCTCAAGTGGGGATGGTTTTTAATATAATCATATATATATATATATATATATATATATGTGTGTGTGTGTGTGTGTGTGTGTGTGTATAAGGGTGGGTTAAAATAAAAATAGATAGTTTTCTAGGAAGACTAGGAATAAATCTGTGACATTCGTGACAAAACCGAATACACCTTAGTACTTACAAATCGATTAAGCGTGTAACTGCTTATTGCGTAGCAAACAAACGAATAACCAAACGTGTCTAATTATGACCCAGATGTCTTGGGGGAGGGGGGCATCTATAAGGGGTTTGCGATTAATATAAGCCAGTATATAGATATTAAGGCCTTAGTATGATAGCAAATCAGTTAAACGAAATCATGCTCGTTTAACTACCTGCTATAAACTTAAACACTAAAGATGGTTCCAAAACAAGCATTATATCATCCGTTAAGCCGAAAAAGACTTACAAAATATTTATTTGGGATGTTTTAAGCCATCCATGAAAATATTTTTGATTTTTACAAACAAATGGTATGTTTTTCTAACTTTACACAAAAATGAGCAAGAAACGCTCGTTTTCGCGCTGTTTGTTGTACCCGATAGATTTTTCGTGCCAAGAACTAAACCCCAAATACACTTGGACTTAGTATTTCACTTTCGGGCATGCAAAACGAGACTAATGAGCCAAAATTGGGCCCAAAGGGAGCCTAAAATGTCCAGCCCGCCAAGTTGGACTTACACCCCCTCTAAGTTTTCTTTCTTTTATATAATATATACATTTTTCATTCCTTTCTCACAAATGCTGGAAACCTGTTCTGCCCTTCATCAAAAATCCAAGAAACATGAGGTAACCATGCTTAAATCAATCATCTAAACCTTGTTTAATCTTGTTTAATTACAAATAAACATAGTTTGATTACCAAAAATCATTCTTAACCATGAAAAAATCATAAAAATGGTCCAAAAACATGTTTTGATCATACACATGGTTAGGAATCATAATCTTAATCTTTTTTTGCCATAAACACGGATTAGAGGGTTTAAACGACATTTTTATGGTTCAAAAGTTCGGTTTAGAACCCTAACCGAAACCCTAACTTTCATGGCTGGTCTCTTAATGCTACATGCTTGTTCTTGTTTTTGACAATCTCATCAGGTTCAGACTACTCCTCAATAGAACCATCCATTTCACTTTTGGTAAACACAGATTTACTTGTAATGTGAATTGGTTCTTTAGTTGTTTTAATTTGTTCAACATTATCAGATTCAACTGTATGCATTTCTGGACATTGTTTCACATCGGGAATGCTACAGTAATCTCCTTTAAAAGGAGGAGGAATCTCGACGTACCCTAAACCTGCTTTCCCATTTTTCTTGTGAGAGTGGTTTACTTCAATGATCTCATTTTAAAGAAACGAGGAATCTTGAAATCTTCCAAGTTTGTTTTTCAGTTCTAAAACCTCATTTTCCAGGTTAGAAATGAAGGTTCGGAGTCGGAGAATCTCCTTGAAATGTTGCTCAACCATAATTATCTTACATTGAACCTCAGCTTTGAGATCATGATTGCTTTCAGACAGATTTTGAATTTTGAATGTAGATTGTTCCAGTAATTTGGATTTCTGTCAATAACATTCATTGATCATAAAGTGATCTTTTGTGAGAGTAGTGTTCTGATTTAAGGCTGATTCAAGTTTAGTTTTGAGTTCAGCACATTCAGTACACTCAATCACACCAGCTGGGAGTTCAGATACATTAACTTGAAGTTTAGGACATACCTCTTCTATCTTAGCCATGCAAGAATAAGATTCAACGTGATAAGGAATTGATTTATCAGATTCGATATGCACAGACGAACACTTATCAGAATCAGTTTTAGAGTCAGAAGAGTCGCTTTCTTCAGATAAATTATCACTGCTTACATCTTCAAATTTCTCAGTTGGTTCGACAACAGCCAGATTTGCTTGATTTCCCAATAAGCGTTGAGACCAGTCTACACCTTCATTTGTGACAAGAGCTTGATTGTTGGTCAACTTAGATTTATCACTTTCTGATGAACTCTTCTTACTTTGATCACTTTCTGATGCATTCTTTCCCGGGGTTCTCTCGGCATTGTGTGGCCCTGAATACTCCTTTCTTGGTTTATCACATTCTTTGGCAAAATGGCCAAAGTCCCCGCAATTATAACACTTGACCTTCAGTTTATCAAACCCAACTCACTTGTTAAGAGAAGGAAGATCTTTCCCCGTTCTTTGAATAAATGAAAGAGGATGCCATGCTGATATATACAACAATTAGGATCTCTAGATATTACAGCTTGTATCTCAAAGTGCGGAATCCACTGAGAGTGGACAAAACAAGTAAACATTAAGCATATTCTTCATTGATAACTTCAAAGATTACAAGATATGACTTTGTAGCAACTTTCTCTCTCTACTCTCTCACTCTAACATTCACCAAAAAAGTCTGCATAATAACGCATAAGTCCCCTATTTATAGGAAACAACATGAAAGACCCCAAGCCAGTATAAGTTATACGACGCATATGTTATGCTATATGTTATGCGCCGCATAACATATGCTGTCTTGTGGACTTATGTGTTAAATCCAACTACTAAACATACATTTGACAATTCTAGCCCTATACAATCATATATAATAGATCTAAGACCCTAGCAATAGACATTACGTTCTAACAGACTCCCCCTTCGATGTTGCTAGTTCTTTGATCTTCTATCTTCATTCTTTCAGCTCAAACAGTTTTTCTTTCTTAAAAGTAACCTCTTTTTCATGAACTCCTACGGTGTAGTCTTGGAAGCACTCAGGTTACAAGGAGTCATATAAGAAGGATATGATCAGATTATCCCTTGTATCTGATCCGTGATAGTTTCAATCATTATATGTTTATGAAAAACATGATATTTGAAAGTAACGACTTATGAAAGTTTGATATTTGAAAGTAACGATTTTGACTCTTAAGCATTTCCGTCAGATTCTCATCTTCATCATCTTCCTAGTCTTCCTTCATTATCCTAGTTTAACCTGTAAACATCACACCAAATAAATCCGTGTAAGAACAAAAGAAATATTAAACACTCCTTGACAAGATCCATCAAAAATTTACAATCAACTATTCAACATCATCGATTTTATTTTCAATCATCTTACATGAAGTAATTTAATACCAAGTAATGTTCAATATCATCAAGAGACTATTTTTGTTATGATTTAATGATTTCCGAACACATGTACTTATATCCAGAAATAGAAATATCTTTTTACTGTGAAACACTTTAGCCCTCGTGACTAAACTGTCACCCTTGTCTCAGCATTTATGACACATTTTGTCATTATGCAAATGGATAAGAACAATATCAAACACGACGGATATAAGATCATATACGGCGTCTATCCCAAATATATACCCTACTTATGCGGCGTATAAGTGTAAGACTTAAATGGCGCATAACTTATGCGGCGTATAAGTCTCAATACTTCTACGTTGCATAAGTATTGCCATATACAACATCTGTTTTCATGTCCAATTCACACCAATTCAATGTCACAAGTACAACTTAATGTCCTTGTACATTAGAGGAATAACTTAAATAAGGCTCAACTTTTGAAAAATTTCTATTTTAAACAAGTCCAAATCAATGACCTTGTTGAAAACAGATACACATTTTGATTTTTTTGATTTTGAATTGAAGAAACTTTAGAAGATTTGTTGATTCATGAAAACACCCAAAGATATAGTTCACCCGCCCATCAAGTGTCGAAAAGTAAATCAGAAAAGAAAATCTTTTTGGTTTTTCAAAAGAAACAAATAACAAATGTAATTCAAAAAATATTTACAAACTTGAAATCAATACAAATATCACATATTTTTGTGAGTTTGAGTAGGGAATCATATTGACCAAATTGCCATTCCATCACAGTTTTATTTTCAGCGCTTATTATGACTGGTGTTAAGTCAGTCATTGGTATTGTTGTCCACCTAAACCTTTCAAAACAAATGATTTAGGAATTTACGTGATACTATTAATTTGGTTCAATTAAGCACAAGATTTCCGGATTTATCAGCTCTAATCTTGATTCAGATATAATTTGATTTTTTATACAGTCGCCCCAACTTGACTTAAACCTTAGAATCAGAAGCTAAAAATACTTTTATTTTAAGCATATCAGCAAATAATCCCCACTACAAGACATACCCCCGTTATAAAGCAATACCCTAAGATTCCTTCCCATGGATGAGTATGCATGATTTCATCTGTCGGCTAGCAAACGTTGTGTCTCTTGTGGTCCGTTTCTTAATGGTAATAAGACGCGAGCTAGGGGACAACGTGTGTCTAATAGCGGATTTTGATCAAGTCAGTAATGAATTTAGTACATAAGTACTTGTGCGATTAAGTTTAATGACTTATAAAGCAGCATAATCTGCGGGTTTGCTTTTTAAAGCTTTGTTTAAATATTCATCGAAATGAATACCCAGATGATAAACCGTATAAAGACCCTATGGATCCTGGAACCTTAAAGCATCCCATCAATATAGGATTTAAGGCCATAAGACCATACATCGTTGAAGCGTTAACCACTTACTAATAGCTATGTTTTAACAAATTTAACCAATCATTCTGATTAAAAGGCTTGAGTATGACTAGCTATTTACATTTCTGCCATCATTATCAAGACTTTTGCTAGAAACTAACACCCCATCAATTTGGCAATTTAGTTTATATCACTTACAATCCCTTACTTGTTTGTTTTAAAGGCCTACTAAAGCACCAATACATTTAAGCACTCAGCCTTTTATGCCTACTTTTTACTAGATTTAGAACCAGATGATCAATGTACTATCATCTTCCCTTTTTTCCTCAAAAACTCATTTTCTAAGGAGCAACCTTTTTTAATGTTTTTGTCATTTTTGAATTTTTACTATTTTTGGCTTTTTATAATTTTTCAATGTTTTTGATTTTTCATGAAATTTTCTCACTCTAAAAAATCAAAAACTGTATGAGAAATTATGTACAAAAGAAAATTTGACTCTGATGTTCAGGATCATAAGGTATCCAACACACCTGTAATCTCGTTAACCCCCTTTTAAACACCGCCCAAAACTTTTAAACCATTAAGTTTTAATAAGTATTAAAATCTTGACTTATCAAAAGCTTTGGTGAAAAGATCTGCTTTTTGTTCATCGGTGTGAATTTTGTCTAAAGTAATCAACTTCTTTTCGTAGCAATCACGAATGAAGTGATACCGTATCTTAATATGCTTAGTTTTCGAGTGGTTTACCGGATTCTAAGTAATGGAAATAGCTATATTATTATCTACAAAGATAGGGGTAGTAAGAAAATTCAAACCGTAGTCCCGCATCTTTTGTTGTATCCAATGAACTTGAGAGCAGCAACTGGAAGCAGCTACATATTCAGCTTCACAAGTAGACAACGAAACCGTGGTTTGTTTCTTACATTGCCAGGTGACAAGACGCTTGCCGAAGAACTGACACCCTGCCGTTGTAGATTTGGCATTCAACTTACAGCTTCCATAGTCTGAATCGGAATATGCTTTCAACACAAACTCATCGTCTTTAGGATACCAGAGACCGACCCCCAGACATCTCTTGAGATAACGTAGAATTCTTTTAACGATAATAAGATGTGAGACCCTTGGATTCGATTGATATCGGGTGCACAAACACGTAGCATACATGATGTCTGGCCGAGAAGTAGTAAGATATCTTAATGAACCTATCATGGATCAGTATAAAGTTTGGTCAACCTTCTCCCCGTTAGGATCAGGACCGATACCATGATTCAATGGTAGAGCAGTACTGATAGCCGATGCATCAGTCATGTTGAACTTTGCCAATACGTCATTGACATACTTGGTCTGATGGATGAAGATACCATCTGACAACTGTTCTACTTGAAGTCCAAGAAAAAATTTCATCTCCCCCATTGCACTCATTTCAAATTTCTTCTTCATTACTTCTTCAAACTGCTTGCATAGAACATCGTTTGTCGACCCAAAGATGATATCATCGACATATATCTGCACAATCAGTAGATGTCCATCAACAAATTTGGTGAAGAGTGTAGAGTCGACGGTTCCTCTGATAAACCCGTTGTCCAAAAGATGTTGGGACAACGTCTCATACCAGGCTCTCGGGGCCTGATGGAGACCGTAAAGAGCTTTATCAAGTAGATACACTTTGTCTTTGTGGATCGGATCGAAAAACCCCGATGGTTGTCCCACATAGACTTCTTCACTGATTTTTCAGTTAAGAAATACAGACTTGACATCTAACTGGTAAACTTTGAAACCTTTCCAAGAAGCAAAAGCTAGAAAGATCCGAATTGGCTCTAGCCTTGCGACTGGTGCATACACTTCGTTGTATTCGATACCTTCCCTCTGGTTAAAACCCAATACAACAAGTCTTGCTTTGTTTCTAACAATGATTCCATTCTCATCTCGTTTACACTTAAACACCCATTTGGTGTTAATCTGCTTCTTATCCTCAGGCAAATCAAGCAATTTCCAGACCCCGAGCTTCTCAAATTGCAATAGTTCCTCTTGCATAGCATTGACCCAGCTTTCCTCAGTTAGGGCTTCCTTGTACATTTTAGGTTCGATCTATGAAATAAAACACTTGAATGACAATTGATTTAGTAAAGGAGACATCTTTGAGTAGAAACACTAGAGATTTTGATCGATTTGACGTCTTGTTTGAACTCCAGTATTCAAATCTCCTATGATGTTATCCTCAGGATGATAGGATAAAGTTCTTGGCACCACTTCTGTAGGAACTGACACTTCAGATTGAAGATTATTCACATTCTCTTCAGTAGAAATAGATGGAGAAATAACTTCGATAATCTCTTTACTAGATTCACTATTATCATAAAAAACAGGAGTAGTCTCTGGCATGTCATCAGATTGAACATGATCTGATACATCTCAAGGAACGGACATAGGAACTTCAGGTTTGGTACACAACCTTCTGATAACTGTTGATTATATAACATCGTCAAAGTTTCATCAGAAAAAATTTCCTCAGGGAGTTTGAAACTCTCCCACGGGTTTTCGTAATCAAACAACCTAGAATTCCCTGGTCGTTGAACAGTATGATTATATCTTTGACAATCAACATTTTGGATTTGAACAATTTTGTGGAGGCTAGGAATGTATACACGTCTCAGTGGACTAGCATACCCCACAAAGAATCCTTCCACAGCTTTGGGACCAAACATCCCACTTGGTTCAAGAACAGTGCATGTTGATCCAAACGGTTCAAGCCACTTCAAATTTGGTTTTCGACGATTAAAAAAAGTTTTGAAAAATGTTCTTTGAAATTGTTTTCTTTTGCGTTTAAATGGGAGATGAGGATACTTATCAAGAATCGTTTTTTCAAACTACAAATAATAAGGGATAATTAAAGAACACGCACTTAATTTGGGATGTGTCGGTAGGCCCAGCTGATAGTGAAAGTCTTTTGAGAATGTAATAAATATACCTATAATTAAATCATTAAGTCCTGTGGGTTCTCATTTTAAGAAAATAGAAAAACTGAAACGTCTAAGGTAATGAATAAGCACCAGTGTAGGTTAAAACCTTGTAAATATTAAAATTTGATTTCATCTACATAAGTAATGAGCATATATATATAATAAAATTGAAAAAGATCTAACAATTTAATGTGTCTCCCTCCGGGATAGTGATTTGGAGATGACATCTATGGATGAGAATCGATAAAAATAATAAATAAAAGCCAACAACCAATGTGTTTTCTTTCGAGTTGGCAGCTTGACTGATAGGCCTCTAGGTGATGATTAAAAGAACGTTCATAAGTAATGACCAACAGCTTACATGCGTCTCACTGGGCTAGCAACCGCGGTAAGAACATCCATGGTGAGGTCTATATAATGTTGAAATATGAAATAGCTCAAATAATTCAAGTATTTATTTATGAAGTTAAATTTTAATAGTTACAAGTTTTTAGGGTGCACTGGTAGAATAAATTTAGGGTTTTCTCTTTGCTTTAACATGCCTGAAACAAATTAGGTGGATTTGTGATTCTAAGAGTGAAACCCTTAGACTGAGTGTTAACTTGAACTTAATGCTTAACATGATTAGAGGCCTGGTCTGTCAGCGGTTGGGCTTAAGTGGACAACAGTATCGGCAATCACGGTTTTTTTGTTCTCTGTAATTAATTAAGATAACCCATATGTTTTTAAGACCGTATTTTCCCGATTTTGATCCCATTGCAATGAGATTTTTTCAAGGACGAAAAAAAAAAGATAAGAATGGAAATATTTGATGTGGGCTAAATTAGACATGAAAATAGTTTTCCTACACTTTTAAAATGGATTTTGGTCACTTTTTGTTAAATATTGTAACAAAGTTATTTATATAAAGATTTTTGAGCTTTAAGGAGTTAATGAGTGCAAAATTGTGTAACTAAGCAATTTATGTTTAAACTGATTAAAATTTTGTTATGATCTACATTTATATTTTAGTGTTTACATATTTCACGTGTTGTGTAGGTGAATTTGAATGACACACACTTTTACTTTCAAAGCTTAAAATCATTATAAAAAGAAAAAGTGAAAAGAAAGCAAGATATGGAAGAAACAAAACTTCTCGTGTGGAAGTAAGAAGAAGATTCTCCATTGATCTTTAGCAAAAGTTTGGGCTTACGAATGAATAGCCTACCACGTAACTTAACATAATGCAGTTTGGGCTTTAGGTTTAATTTGAAGGGGAGTCGGCTATAGATGAATATAAAAAGGAATATTATTGATTTTTTAGCAGAGGCAGAATTTTAGAGTGACGGAAGCTTTTGGACAGCAGAGTTCAACAAGAAGGCCGTCCCAGTATATTTAGAGAGGAGAGAAGAATACCTTGGTTCAACCAAATAGCGTCCAGGTTCAACACCTACTCATCCAAACATCCTTATTATTTGGTTTGAATTTATTATTTTCATCATGAATTTATTATTTGAACCTATTTACTTTCTTTTGTTATGGAGTATGGTTGTTGGCTAAACCCTTAGACCGCCTAGGCTTATGATGAACCTACTTTGATGTTTTGATTTGACTTGGGTTTTATTTACGTTATGGTTTTTATGGTTTAGTAAAAGATTTAAGTATATTGAATTGATGCATATGGATGCTTAGGATTGTTTGATGAGTTTTATTCCATAGTTCCCTTGATTATTGTTTGTCATATTATAGGTTATTATTAGATCAATTACTTTGTGTTATTGATTATTTTATGATTGATGTCATGAAAAGATCATAGTAATAATATTGTCAAATAAATCTAAGTGTGCTGCTAACCAAATATCTGTAAAGTGCTAGGTTATTAATAGATCTTTATTATTTAATCTTGCTAGATTTAGTTCTTCGTAAGGAGTCCGTCTAGGTTGATTATTTATTATTGTATATTAAATCAATTAAATATTTTGAATTGCCTTTGATTTCCACGCTGTAAGGTAGGATTTCGTATAAAGAAACTAAATCATAAATAATTAGGTGACCGTAAAGGAACTTGATTTTTAATACTGGTGTGCGTTAAAACTTGTTAGAAAGCCAAGGGTCCTGTTCGGGTTTCTTTTAAGTGTCTATTTTCTGATCCCAGTCGATAACTAAATATTTTCCCGGGTTAAGTCATAACTGAAATTTAGGGGATTCTAGCATGGGTAGTTTTCTTATCATCATCTTATTTAAATCAAACTTTTGCTTTTGTTTAAATTATTTATTTTCTTAATTAGTTTTTAATTTAGTATTAAATTAGTATTTTAAATAAAAAAAACCCCAAACAAATATAAATTAATAAGTCGTGTTTGTAGTCGAGTATAATTAGCTAATAAACGTAATTTAGAGAGTCTCGTGCGTTCGATATCCAGACTTACTTAGCTTTACTAGAGTCGATCGGTTCACTTGCCGGTTAGTAGTTTAGTCGAGTTTAGAGAGTCTAGAGTATTACTTAGTGCTTAATTTTAGTTAAATTAGTTAATAATTATTAAACTACTTCAAGCACATCATTCATCTCAGCTCGCTCGACATCAGCATTAGCACAAAACCGCTTCATAACCATCTCTCTCAGATCTTCCCACCTCATGGCCTTAATCTCCTTAGGGTTTTTCTCTGCTCCACCGTTTCCCACCAAAACATGGCCTCCTCAACAAACGACTGAGTAGCAAAAGCTAATGCTTGGTTGGGACGACACTCGCTGATTCAGATAACTTTGTCCGTAGCAGTTATCCATTGAAGACTAGCGATTGCGTCACCCGTACCAGTCAGCTTTGGTGGGTTACAACCGTTAAACATTCTGTAAGTACACCCAACATGATCCTCTTCTCTCATAACAACTCTCACAGACCTGACTTCGCTTGAGTTACCCTCCTCAGTCTCACCATCCTTCTCAGTCTTTTCCTCAATTTGATCAGTAGTTTTTGTGTTACTCTCACTCGACTTCCATGTACTCTTACTCCTACTACATGTGGACCTTTCGAGTTGCACGTCTTCATTGCATTTGCCATAGCTTGGACAATCTCAGCCTGAATAGCATGATCTAGCTGATACCCCTCGTTGACCTTACCTAGTTGCCCTTCACTAATGATGGTAGCTAGTTCTTCCGAAGGTATCGGGGCAATACGTGGTCTACCACAACGTCCCGTATGACCTCCCAATCCAATAACCTTTCTTGTGCCGGCCATTTGAATTCTATAAGAAAACACAAACGTCATCACTCTAGGAATTACTTAGTACAATACTTGAAAGGTAAAAAGTTAACGGCAGTGGCCAGTTGTAATTAAATAATCATGTTACTCCCCTTGTACTTCATTCTCCCTTCGTGATCACATTTGTGCCAAATTCTACAACTCACTTGCATTAATCATGCTTACAAACAATCACATATACTTAACTCCAGCGATCAAGCTAGCATTCACAGTAATTTATATCAGTCATCCATTTTAACTCATGAATTTTGTCATATACGTTAACACATACTTTCATTTATACTATAAACATTCACACATATACTTGTCTCTAGTGATTAAGCTAGAATTCACAACAATTTATATCAAATCATATATTCTAACCCATGAACTTAGTCATGTAATTTAACACATACTTTCTTTCATAGTATTTCATGCATTCTAACATTCACATAAGTTATTTTCTCTACTAGTCATAAGCTCGCTTGGGTGGCATACGGCTATCCATACTATCGTCCTTCCTCGGTCCCATTTTCTATTTGAGTCTAAGCATACAAGGATTCTTAAATCTCTCAAACTTTGCTTTGATATCAATTTGTAAGGCCCCGAGCCCGGGTGCCCTACATTTACTGTTGGATTTACTCATAAACATAGTTTGTTACAGCCGAAGCCTAAACAATTTGCAGCGGAATTTAAACTTCACAAAAATACTTCTATCTCTAGCTAAATCTTGATGTGTGTCTAAGGCGGGGCCTCTACCGGGGTCACTGGAAAACTCCCCCACATGAGTCATGATCGTATCAATGAAGCATAGGGAGTCATCAGTCGATTTGGGATGCTTAGGTGCCTGGCAAACGTCAAGCGTGACGTTCTCATCCCCGACTCGAAGGATCAGTTTGCCATTGCGAACGTCAATCAACGCATGTGCGGTGGCAAGAAAAGGTCTACCCAGAATGAGTGGAACATTATCATCCTCATTCATGTCAAGAATAACGAAGTCCATCGGGAAAATGAACTTACCAATGCGAATGAGCATGTTCTCAACAATCCCGCGCGGATACTTCACGGAACGATCAGCAAGCTAGATACTCATCCTTGTAGGTCTCGGTTCGCCTAAACTTAGCTTGCGATACACAGAATACGGCATGAGATTAATACTGGCACCAAGATCAGCCAGCGCATGAACCAACGTATCATCACTCAAGGTGCAGGGAATTGTGAAACTCACTGGATCGGCCCTCTTCTCTGGTAACTTCCTCTGTAAGATAGCAGAACAACTAGCACTCAAAGGGTGGGAAGCTACCTCAGCTAACTTCTCCTTATTCGAAAGAATATCCTTAAGGAACTTCGCGTGTTTAGGCTTCTGAGTGAGTGCCTCAAGGAATGGGATATTAAGGTAAAGCTGCTTCAAAAGATCAAGGAATTGGGAGTTCTGCTCCTCATCTCTATCTCTACGGACTCTCCCGGGGTATGGCAATTGAGGTTTGTAGACTCTCGGTAGCTCGCTCGGTGACTGCTGTCTCTCGGCCTGTGCTGAACTCCCTGGGCTGCTCCTCTGATGCACCTGGGCCGGCGGAGACTCCATCTGAATCTCCTCATCCACCGGCTCCTCTCCATCGACTACAGGCTCCTCGACTACTCCTCCTCTAGATCTCTGCTGAATCACAGGCTCATCTCGTGCCCCTGCACCGCTCCTCGTCGTCACAGCCTTCACGAATACTCTCGAGTTCTGCTCAGTATTACTCGGTAGCGTACCCTGTGGCCTCTCATTTAATCGATTGGCTATCTCTCCCATCTGCCGCTCGAGATTCTGAATCGACGCTGCATGATTCCTTATGAACTGCCCGTGCTCTCGAAACTTCTCCTGCGTCTCTTTGTATCGGGAATCCTCACGCGTCATAAGCTGCGACAACATCTGTGTTTGTTGCGCCATCATCTCCTCTAAAGTGGGCTTCTTCTCCCCACTGTTCGCTCCTTCTCCCGCATCCTGGAATAAACTCTGACGCTGCTTAAAACCGGACTGGCTGCCGCTCATCCAGTTGGAGTTTTGATTGCCCCTCCATCCCGAATTATAAGAATTGGAAGAATTTGGATTTCGGTTCGGATTTCCTATGAAGTCTACGGCCTCCTCCTGCAAACTGACTGGGCACTGAACGGTATCATGCCCACCTCTACAAATCTCGCACAACTTGCTCTTCATCTGCAAGTCCTTCACCATCTTCGCCAACGCCTCGACCTGTGCCGTCAGTACGGTGGTGGTGTCCACCGAATGCATGCCTCGTGAGATGGAATCGACGGTCTTACCTCCTCTGGCGGGTGGTCTCTGGTATCCACTCATAGCTAACCCGTTAAATAAAGCGATAAACTCATCAGGGTCCTTAGTCGTCAACATATTTCCTCCCGCCGCCGTGTCGTGCCTACTCTGCGTCGCATACGTCACTCCATTATAAAATTTCTCGACAACCGCCCAATCTTGCTAGCCGTGGTTCGGGCACAATGCTAATAGATTCTTAAATCGCTCCCATGTCTTGTAGAAACTCTCGGTGTCCTCCATCTGAAAAGAATGAATTTGATTACGTAGACGAGCGGCCTTAGCCGGAGGATCATACTTCTCAAGAAACTGGGTCTGCATGGCAGCCCAAGTAGCTATAGAGCCCTGTGGGAGGGACTCGAGCCACAGACTCGCTTGATCAGTAAGTGAAAACGGAAAGACGCGGAGCTTAATGGCATCTTCGGAAACGCCCGCAAGATGGAAAGTGTCGCAGATACGCACGATGCGAGTGAGATGAGAGTGCGGGTTCTCGTGAAGCAACCCGTGAAACTGAGCAGAATGAGCAATGGTATTTAGAATGTTCGACGGGATCTGCTAGTTCGTAGCAACTCCAATGGCGGGTGGTGCAATGCTGGATCTCGCGCCAGCATTGGCCAGTCAGGCCCGGTCCGCAACTGTCCTCCTCGGTGGTGGAATGTCGCTCATGATCCTATCCCTATCATCGGAGTCAACGGATGAAGAAGTGGACGAGGGTGAAACGGGACGACGTCTCACACGAAACTCTCTCTCTGGCTCAGGAAATACTTCAGTGTCGGGTGGTCCACGAGATCGAGTCCGTCGCATAAAAACTATAATTAGAAATAAGATTATCTAAACTATTCTAACAAATAAGTAAAATAAAACAAAAATAATTACAAGTAGCACAAAAGATAAGTCCTAACTCGGATTGCTCTCAAAACGCCTAAAACCGTGTCCCCGGCAACGGCGCCAAAAACTTGATGTGTGTCTAACAACCCTATAATAATGACCCTCACAACTAAGCTTTAATATTAAAACGAAAATCCTAAAACCACACACAACCGGCAAGTGTACCGATCGCAAGTAGTATAGACCTAGGAAGTCCGAGTATCGAACACATGGACACGTGAGACGCTAACGATTACTAACCCTAGACAAGACCTACCTTAGAATAATATTTAATTGATTTTTGATTTCTTTGAACTTAACTGAACTAACTCGACTGACCGACAAAAGTTAGCTAAAATAGAAAACTTAACGACAAACTAACTGTGTTAACTTACGATGGAGAAAAACGTCTACCTAGGTCTGAATCAAATTGTAGGCCTAACAAGCTAATGGATTGAATGATATCAAGACACTGGTTTCTAAAGATGACACGACTAAGGATCGCTCGGGCTCACTGGATTACCTCTCGGTCTCACTCAACAAGCCTAAACTACTCAAAATCGGCTAAAACGACCAAACCGGGAAACAATTGCTAACGTGTTCTAATGATGGTTCACTTCTCGGTCTCACCAACACTCGACCCTAATGGCAATGAATACTACACAACCAAGGATAGAGGAACAATTCAACTTAAACTAAAATAGATCAACTAGTCGTTCAAAACACCTAAACCTGACAAGAAACAAACTCGCTCTCGCGCAATCCTTATTCTAGCATGCAAAGGCAATTAGACAACCCTAACTTCTTATCACCTCTCGGTCTCAAAGAAGGTGTCTAACCGCTGTACTTAATCCAATAAATCATGCAACAAAACCCTACGGTTGTACCTACCGCAAACAAACCCTAAACACAAAGTCTAGAATCAAACAATGCACCGATCAATCAACACAAAACTAATTAACCTACACACGGGGTTTATGCAATAATTCACCAAAATTTCCAGCCCTTAAACACAACCTATTTCATGTCTAAATCAAACTTTACAGTAACAATAGTCCATCAATCAAACAATCCATAAAACTCGTCAAACACTAACAATTAACATCATCTCTAGGTAGAACTAACAAGTTTAGCCGAGCATCATTATTGGACAGCAGCTAACACTCAATAAAATCATCATAAAACTCACACCAACCATCTTAACAATCGTCCAACAATCAATTCTAATCATAAACAATTCAATCTCTTAAGTAATTGCAAAACAATTCAACAATTAAGCAAGAACCTAAAAGTGTATGAACAATGAAAAAGAGGTAAGGATATGAGATGTTCCGGGGCTGCTCTCGGCTATAAAAAACAGTGGTGAATGATCCCGAGGCTTGGTTCTTGTGTCTTCTTCCTTCCATAGCCGCCACAACCTTCAAATCCTAGCCGAAAAAAGATTTCTTCTTGGTTCCCCCTTGCTGTCGGGCCGATCGCAGCTACTGCTGTAGTTAGGTTTTTTTAATTTTTTTATGTTATAATATAATGTAAGATTTGGGCCTCCATGATGCATACGGGCCGGGCCTTGATTTGTTTCTTGAAATCCTATGCGTAAAAGGCCCTTAACATGCTCGAAAAGCTCGGTTTCTTCTTCCTTGTAACACATAACCTACAATATGAATAAACTTACGTAAAACCTATATAACACGAGTTAAAACACATAAAATATAATATATTATGTAGATAAAAGGTGCAGAAAATACGTGTGTTTTACAACACCTCACTAGACCACATTACTTTCACATCACGTGTCCTGAACACAGTATACGCTTTTAACATTCAAATGTACATTTAACAAATTATCTACGCTAATAGCATCTGTAACCGGTCCATATTATCTTTTGTATCTTTAATTGGACCATTTATCGCTTATTACACCTTTTTTCGTTACATTGTATCTATAACTAGACCACGTTGTTGTAACAGCACGTGCCCCGAACACAATATTGGCTTTTAGTCCTTTATTATGCTCGTTCCTGTGCTTTCCTTTCCATAGCACTCTATCGTTTCCATAAGTAGAGCATCTGTCTATCGCGTACGTGTCTGCATTCCACTCACGAGTATTCGTGATGTGGACAGGTATAAAGTGCTACGACCCCCCTGATGCCCACATCATGACTTACTCATGTTCTTAATGCATTCTTAACATTAGTAGTTATATAAATTTATTACTAATCTACACAATTAATTTCTCTTTTAAATCATAACGCATTCGTCTTTTATCTTCTTTCTCGAGTATGCATACAGCCCCAAAACATTTAAAGGAAAAGGGGGCTAGAATTTACCTGAAGTCGGTTTCTTTCTGAGTTAACTGTAATACCCTTCCTTAGCTATGCATGGCTAACTGTGTAATAATTATAAGTATCAAATAACTAGTTCTAACTATCTCGTACTTCTAGGTTATTGAAACCCTCAGCGAACGGGACCCGTGGGCAGTTGTAATAATTACTTAGTTACGTCTGACTCAACTCGATTCTAGTTGAGTCAGACGTAATAATTACTAACAAGACTCAAATCAATTCCATAATGAACCATTCGAGTCGAATGGGCAATTCGATTCGAATAGAGCATTCGAGTCTAATGGCAAATTCGAGTCAAATGGGCCCTTCGAGTCGAATGGAACCCATTCGGCTCGTTCGGTTCAGGCTCGGCCTAATTTCGGTCCTATTTTGCCACTTTTCACGTTTCGTTACATCCATTTTAACGTTAGAGAAAGTTTCGGGTTATAACATCTCCATTTCCTTGCTCGATACGGACCGAACATCACTTGTTCATACCGTCTAACCCAAACAACTTTCTTACTAAAAAGTTTTACACTTTTCTTGCTTAACAAGACCCGATTCATCTAAATCTTTGAATCCTACAATACTCCAACATCAAAACCTAAATCTTTTAATCTAAGACATACCTTTCTAGATCTTGGTTAGGTTTTGGGTCTTGAACCTCTTGCAAATCTAGACGGGTTTTTCTTTGTTGCTTGAATGAGAATCAACTACTAAACTTGAATGTTGAATGGAATAAAGAAGAAGAAGAAGAGGTTTGTGTATGTACAGGAGGTATGTATGTGTTCGGAGTATGAAGATGGTGAAATGAAAATGTCTATGGTTTTAGGGATTGAATACCCCAAGCCCATGGACCTTAGGTGTTGGGTCGGATTTTTGATAAGGAAGATTGAAATCTTCTCAACCTCCTCAGGAAATTAGCTAAGTATGGACTTCGAGCAAGATTGGAAGATCGAGCATGATTTACTACCTCGAGCAAGGTCTTCAGAACCACTGACGGTTAATTCTTCTAAGTTTTAAAGCTTCGAGCAAGCTACACTTCAACGAGCAAGAGTATTCTTCTATCGAGCATGGATTGCCAATCGAGCAAACAGCTTGATCATACAAGTTTTAACCAAGTGTTACGAGCACAGGATGTTCGAGCACATGAGGATAAGCATGGATGTAATAAGAAGATGTCATATGTTCAAAGCAAGGACTTCGAGCATGGTTCAGTTCCCCGAGCAAGATTTACATCCGAGCATGCTAAAGATTATTCAATAAGTCTTTTAGACAAGATTGAAGACATCAAGAAGAATGAACTTGCTTGATGGACTAGTTCGAGCAAAGCATGGATTAGTCAAGAGGAATAAAGCTTGCTGGAGGAGAATATCTTCACTGAAGATATTCTAAGTAAAGTATGCTCGAAGACACTCATCGACCATAGCTAGCATAGTGAGTCTGCTCGAGCAAGATACTTATCATGCTCAAAGACTCTTACACTTGTATTTGTTTTTGTATTTCATTATGTAATATTCAGGGATTCTAGAAGGAATGTCAGGGTCTATAAATAGGATCCTAGGTTTCCATTTAGGGATGGATAACAACGCGACAAACGGATTACGAGAAAACATTCCAAAATAATATTCTTGTGTGTTTCCTCGTACCGCCGCCGCCGTCACGAAACCCTAGACATTCCTTTTGCTGTTTCATTAAATGATGCATTTATTACAGTAAATCTTTGTCTTTGTATTTGCTCGCACTGAATATTTATTTTTGTTTTGTTTGTTATCATTTCACACCTTCGTTCCCATCCGTTGGATATCCTGATTTCGCTAGGATATCCAATAGGCCTTTGGGTTATTGAGTCTGTGTGTTATTGTCAACCTTTCTAAGGTGTGCACCTAACTCTCGGTCCTGACAAGTGGTATTAGAGCTTTGGAAGCTCGCTGAATGCCACGGGACTGAAGGTTTGTGATAAAGCTTGAAGCTTTACTCTGTTTGTCTGCATCAAAGTTCAGATCTGCTGAAATGGAAGACCAGGAAGTTTCTACGAACAAGATTCCAAGGCTTTTTGGACAAGAGAACTTTATTAAATGGAAGGTGCTCTTCGAAGCTGCTATAAACTACAATGACTCGGAACTCTGGACATCTATTACAGATGGAAACTATGTTGCGTCCACTGCTGCAAACAACAGTGCCACTGTAGAGCTGAAAATGAAGAAAAGAGATGACAAAGCACTATCTATGCTGAAGTTAGGTCTGTCTTGGGAAATATTGACAACTGTCAACCATCACAAAACTGCAAAGGATATGTATGATGCAGTTGTTGATATGTTTGAGGGCAATACAGAACTGAGATACATTAAGAAGGATAGACTGAAGCAACAGCTAGATAGATTCAAGTTCAAAGACAGTGAACAATTAAAATCAGTTTTGCAAAGGTTCATGGTGATTGTTAATTATATAAGAACAACTAACCTGCAAATCTCTGATTTTGAGCTAAATAAGAAGCTTTTGTCATCTTTATCTGGTGAATGGTATACGGCAAGCAAGTTTATCAAGGAAATGGCAAGTTTTCCTAACTTTAAGTTGGATGATGTGATCGCTTTCCTCAAAGCTGCAGAACATGAAATGATTGAGAATCACATGATTAGAGAGGATAAGCCTAGTTTTCCAGTGACAAATGCTCTTGTAGCACCAATGGTAACCTCTCTATCAAGAATCAGCAATCACCAATCATTGAAGAGCCAGCTGAAACAAGCTCGGTATGTGGAGGAAGTCAGTCAAGGTTCAATGTGCAAATGATAGAAGATGACACAACCTCATCAGCAAGTGGACTCCCTCCTTACACACCAAGCAATGCAAGCCATGAAGCAGACTATCAAGCTCTATTTTCTATGTTCACTGATCATGCATTTGTTGCCAAAAACCTGATTAACATAAGCATTGTGCAAGAAAACCTTGAGCAGATTGATGCTGATGACTTAGAAGATATGGATATTAAATGGCAAGCTGCCATGTTAGCTGTGAGAAGCAAGAGGCTGTATAACCGGACAGGAAGATCAAGTTTTTCTGGACCCAATGAACGAATTGGGTTTGACAAAGCAAAGGCAATTTGCTACAACTGTCAGCAACCTGGTCACTTTGCCAGAGAATGCAATCAACCCAAGCTAGTGGGAAACCAGGTTAATCAAAGTTAGTTCTACCAGAATCACAACCAAAACTTCCAACATCAGAGAAATCAATTAGCCAATCAAAATCCCTACCAACAACAGAACAGACCACAGTAACAACCTTTCCAAGCTCAAAGAAATAACCAACTACATATTCATAATAACCAGAACAGAGTCAATCATAATAATGTGAATCAAGTTAGAGATCAAGAGAATGTTACAATTACAAGGGTACCTCAAGATGGAGAGTTTGATTGGAGTAATCATGCCGCAGAGATTGAAAAACAAATGTAGCTTTCATGGCCAAGGTGCGGGACAAAGCAGAATCTTCAAATGCACAGGTACATTTCGATATCTCTATTTCTGATCTTCTCCAAACTATTGATGAACATAATCAAGAGGTTGGAAAGTGGAAGTCAGAATGTGGTAGAAAGGAAGCCTTTCTAAATGTGTATGAAACCAGTGAGGCAACCTATGAAAACCAGATTAAGGGATCAGAAGAAGATTGTATGCAAGCATACAGAACTCAACCAAAAATGACAGTTGAGATTGAGGGACTGATGAAGATGTATGCAGATGAGAAAATTAAGAATACTGAACTGATAATTCAAATGGATTTCCTGAAGAACCTAGTGTCTACTGGAAACATAGTTGGATTTGTAGACAAAATGACAGATGAAAAGAAGTACAAGAAGGTACCACCATTTTTTTGTGATAGTTATCCACTAAGAATAGACAAGGAAAGCAGGAATGAGTATTTGAAACAGTTTAAGAATGTGTTTGAAGATAGAACTGAGTTTGTAAAGAGGTATAAAGATGTAACTGTTGATGATAAGGGAGAGTTTGGTGTGAAGCAAAATGATAAATCAGAGGAGAAGAAGGTTGTAGAGAAAGATGAATCAAAGAAGAAATGGAGTGAATACTCTAGTGACGGAAGTACTTGCAGCTGTAGGAGTACAAAATCATCAAAAGGAAAGAAGAAAAAGAAGGGATCAAGCAAGAAGAAAGATGAAAAGATTCCACTATTGCCAAAGATGACTCCCAAGATGAGGAAGCATTATGAACAGATGAAAAGAGAGCATGTGATATTTGACATTTGTGCTAGACCTCAATCAGAAGTCAAGAAAAAGAATAATATACCTCAAAAATCTTCATATGATCAACCGCACCCACCAATTTATCCAGTTTTCTCCAATCATGAACTGTTTGATATTGGAGATGTGGATTATGTGCCAATGAGGAGATATTCAAAGGAAAAAGAAGGAAGCTCTTCAAGAACTCCACCCAAGCGGAAGAAAATTGTGTTTGTAAAAGAAAAGTATCCACAGACACTTGACATCACCAAGCCCATCATGATGGATTTCTCCAATTCCTTGTGTCCAAAAACCTCTTTAGGTTTTGACTTCCCAAAGCCAATTGACGGAATCAAAGACATGAAACTGCTTTAAGACATGGGGAGCTTTGCCAAAGTCAGGTGCAAGAAGTGTGATGCCTACGGACATCATACTGATTCTTGTTGGATTGTTGAGGACACATTTGAAATTACTGATGTGGTGAGTGGTTTTGATATGAAGAGTTATAAAGAAATGTATGAAAAATACTTGAATAGAAACAGAAGCCCATCTGATAGTGAGGATCAAAAGCTGATTCTACAAAAGAGGCTCAAGACAATTTTGAAGATTAAAGAGAATGATCAAGTGTCAAACAAGGCTGTGAAGAACAAAAGGTCAAAAGATAAGGGAAAATCCAAGATTAGACCTGGTGTTCTAAATGGTGATGAAAAGTTCTTAATGAAACAAGGTTTTGAACCAAAAGGGTTTCAGTGGAAGACTAAGAAGGAGTTAAATGAATGGAAAGACTGTGTGATTGATCAGATTGAGAATAACATTAAGTCACCAGTTGTGTAAGTTGGAACAGACTCGGACTCAGAAGAAGAATGTGAAGTAGTCTCTGAAGATCCATGACCAATTCCACTTCCAACTCCTGATGAATCTCCAAATGAATCTGATTTGCAAAGTAATACAGTTTGTGACTCAGAATCTAACTGATTCTCTTATATGTGTTTGTGCAGGAACAGTCCATGAATTGCAATGATGTATGGTATATGGAAAGTGGTTGTTCCCGACACATGACCTGTGACAAGGAAGCACTTGTCAATTATGAAAGAAAGTATGAAGGTCCAGTTGCTTTTGGGAGTGATGAAAATAGAGGGAAGATTGTTGGAAGAGGCACACTCGCCAATGGCAAAGTATCCTTTGAGAATGTATTGCATGTTGAAGGACTACAATATAATCTACTTAGCATTTCTCAAGTTTGTGACAAAGGGTACAAAGTGGCTTTCAATGATGAACACTGCCTAATCCTAAAGCCTGAATTTGTGATTCCAATTGAGATGATCATGATGATGGCTCCAAGAAATGGCAACCTCTATGAGCTTAGAATGAATACTGCTACATCCAGGGGTGGTTCATGTTTTGTTTCAAAGGCCACTGAAAATGAGATGAAATTGAGGCATAGGAAGATGTGTCGTGTCAATTTGAAGAATATGAACAAGCTAGTGTTGTTGGCCTTCCCACTAGAGAATTTAAGCTTGAAGAAAAATGCACATCTTGCCTAAAGGGAAAACAACACATATCCTCTCACAAAAACAAATTGATAAATACCATTGATGAGGTCCTGGAACTGAATCACATAGATCTTTTTGGTCTAGTGAGTGTTCCAAGTATTGGAAAGAAACGATACTGCCTAGTGATCACAGATGACTACTCAAGATTTACTTAGGTTTACTTCATGAGTAGCAAGGATGAAACACCGGAGTTGATCAAGACCCATGTGCTAAAAATGGAAAATCAACTTGAAAGGAAAGTTAAGATCATTAGAAGTGATAATAGGACAGAATTCAAGAATGGTCAAATGGAAGAATTTTGCACTCCTAAGGGGATTTTTCAATAGTACAGTGCTCTAAGAACTCCTGAGCAGAATGGTGTTGTAGAGAGAAGAAACAGGATTTTGATTGAAGCTGCAAGAACCATGATTGCTGATGCAAATCTGCCAGTCACCTCCTGGGCAGAAGCAATCAACACTGCTTGCTATATACAGAACAGGGTTCTACTAATCAAGGCTCAAAATAAGACTCCATATGAGGTTATCTTCAAAAGAAAACCTTATGTGAAGTTTTTAAAGTCTTTTGGATGCAGATGCTCATTTTGAATACAAAGGACTATCTAAATAAATTCCAGTCAAAATCACTGGAATGTTTCTTTGTGGACTACTCATCTCATTCAAAGGCTTACAGAGTCTATGTGAAGGAGCACCTGGCAGTCATTGAATCTTCTGACATGATCTTCAATAAAATCCATTTCAATAATGTTGAAGGACCCAAATGGCTTTTTGATTTGGAGAAGATGATCAAATCCTTCAAAATATACAATGTAGACATGGATGACAGCATGAACAGAACAAGTGTTGATGACAAAGGAAAACATAATCAACTTGATCTGGACAAACTGTGGTCATCTGTTACTCTTGAACCAAATGGATTTACCTTTCAAAGATGCAGTCAAGGAGCAGCTGAAGTTGAGATGAATGGACAAGAAGCTGTAGTTGAAGTTTCTAATGAAGGACCAAGTGATCTGGAGAGTGAACCTATCCAAAGTCAGCAACCAGTCCAACCTGAAATGACAAATGAATTTGAAGACAGGTTTCAATCTTTGTTTGACTCTCTCCAAATTGTATTAAATCTTCTAAAACTGCTCAAACTCAAATGGACACTAAAATTGAAGGAAGATCTGAGATTGAGGCTAATGACATGAACATGACAAATCTTGAGACAGAAGTATCAGCACAACAAATTGTGCAGAATACTTCTGTTGAATGAAATCATCCTGCAGAGAACATCATAGGAGACTTGCATGAGAGAGTGACAAGAAGTTCATCTGAAAAGTTAAACATCTGTCTATATGCTTGCTTTCTATCCCAAGTTGAACCAAAGAACATCAATCAAGCTTTAAAAGACAACAGCTGGGCAGAAGATATGCAGGAAGAGTTAGCTCAATTCAGAGACTTACATGTATGGGACTTGGTTGACAAGCCCAGAGGCAAGTATGCTATTGGAACCAAATGGGTGTTCAGAAACAAGAAGGATGAGAGAGGAATTGTAATTAAAAACAAAGCAAGACTGGTGGCTCTAGGGTGCTTACAAGAAGAAGGGGTGGACTTTGAAGAAGTATTTGCTCCAGTTTCAAGACTAGAAGCCATCAGAATCTTTCTAGCATATGCAGCATCTATGAAAATAAAAGTCTATCAGTTAGATATGAAATCTGCATTTTTGAATGGAAAGATAGATGAGGAGGTGTATGTGACTCAACCTCCCGGATTTGAAGATCCAATCCATCCTAACAAGGTGTACAAACTCAGCAAGGCTTTGTCTGGACTACATCAAGCTCCTAGAGCATGGTATGATGAGTTATCAAACCACTTGTTAGACAATGGTTTCTGCAGAGTAGCCATTGACAAGACCCTGTTCTACAAAAGATGGAACAAGGATCTGCTGTTGTTGCAAGTCTATGTAGATGACCTCATTTTTGGCTCTACCAATGAACAAACGTGCAAAGAATTTAAGCAAGTAGTGAAGTCTAATTACAAGATGAGTTCAATGGGAGAAATGAACTTCTTCCTTGGACTTCAAGTGCAGCAAAAGGCAAATGGGATCATTATCAATCAATCACAATTGTCCAAGCGATTCTTAACAAGTTCAAGTGCCAGGACTACAAGACAGTGTCTACACCAATGGACACACATGAAAAGATGGTACCTGATGAGAAGGGGGAGCCGGTGGACCAGCATGAATATAGGGCCAAGATAGGACTACTGATGTATCTTACAGCTTCTAGACCAGATATTATGTTTGCTGTGTGTGTCTGTGCAAGATTCCAAGCTAACCCCAAGGTCTCACACATGCTAGCAGTAAAAAGAATTTTCAGATATCACAAAGGGAAACCAGATTTGGGGATTTGGTATCCAAAGAACTCTTCTTTTGATTTGATGGCCTACACAGACAGTGACTATGATGGTTGCAACATGAGTAGAAAATCAACCTCAGGAGGCTGCCAGTTTTTAAGGAATAGGTTGGTGTCATGGCAATGCAAGAAGCAGACTATAGTGTCCATCTCAACTGCTGAGGCTGAATACATTGCTGCATCTGCTTGCTGTGCACAAGTTCTATGAATTCAGAATCAACTGCTGGATTATGGTCTGAATTTCTTACTTACTCTAATTTTAATTGATAATACTACTGCTATGTTCATTGTTAAGAATCCAGTCCAACATTCTAAGACTAAGCACATTGAGATTAGACATCACTTTATCAGGGATTGTAGTGAAAAAGGTCTAATAGAAATGAAACGGGGTCAATACATTTGATAATCTGGCTGATTTATTCACCAAACCGTTAGATAAAACTAGGTTTCACTTTATGTTAAAATGCCTAGGTATGATAAATGCTGATGAAATTTGATTGATGATGTATGTTTGTGTGAGGTGCTTACTGATTATCTATGTTTCTCACTATGAATGTTTGCATGATTTATTGTCTTGCTTGACTGATTATTCTGATTGCATGAATCATGTTTGTGACTGTTTCTGTATGAGTAATTATTATGAACTGAATGCTTTTGTTTACAGTGCTTAGATTTGTGCATACATGATATATTTTTGCAGTCTAAGTATTTCGAGCATGAATCTGTGCTTGATGCTGTGTATGTTGCTCCTCGAGCATAGACAGTGCTACCTGAAGATTTTCTAAGTACTTCGAGCACAGATAACATGTCTCAGTTGCTCGAGCATGGAAACATCCTTTGGAAACCTTTCCAAGTATTTCGAGCATGATTCCATGTCTAATGGTATGTTTATTTCTCTTCAAGCACAAGCAAAGCACACTTGAGAACTTTCAAGTAATTCGAGCACAAAGGAAATGTTTTGCTATACGAGCATGGACATGTCCTGGAAAGCTTTCTAAGTATTTCTAGCACAAGTCTGCTATTCGAGCACAGCATTTAATGTCATAAACTTTCATGAAGTCTCTCGAACACACACTCCAAAATGATAGATCTTAAGGTTGCTCAATAGATTTCCGAGTATGCTCGAAGGATTTCGGAGCATGCTCGACAGACTTATGTGCTTATCTGAATGATTTATGCTGTCTGAATGAATGTATTTGATATTGTTGAAGTGTGTGCTTATCAAATGTGCTTAAATGACAACACTGTTTTTAGAATCAATGTTTAAAATGAACTTTCAGAAGAAATGGTTTTGAAACTGTAAACTGTTTTCTCTAAGCAACACTGTTTTTGGTGATCTCATAAGAGACATGATAAGATTATTCAGTTATAAGCTTTATAGAAGCTTAAAGGTTTTCGGATAGAAATTGTATCCAACCTTATGGGAAATGATAGTATATTGTTTAACTTCCTAACCCATGGAATATAGGCTTAAAGGATATCTGTTCAGTAAATTGACATTTTGCTTTGAGTATCTTTTCATGAGTGTAATGACATACGTGATACAAATATCATAATCATGCTAAGTATGATATGGTGACTCATTTGAAGACCAAGGTATGTTTCCTTACACATCTCTCCTAATGATAGGCAGAAAGGCAATTATCCAATCATACACAAGCCTGTTGGTGTTTTGGTCACACAAAAATATTTACAAAGTATCTGAGCAGATATAAGAGTATAGCTATACAAAAGCTTATCAAAAAAAAAGAAAGAGAAACGAAAAATATAGAAAAAGAAAATTGCTTCAAAGTAGTATATTAAATAATAATATATCATGACTTTAGGGGCACTAAGGGAACTACAGGGGTGGGGCATCCAAATAAGTCCTAAACACCCTGAATGTAAGGCATGTAAGTCCAGATGACATGTAAGTCCAACGTTCAACCTTATACTCTGATATCTATATAGATTTTCAATCAAACTGCTCATAAAAACAAATTTTAAACAAGGCATCAGGGGGTTGAAGTCAAATTGGGGTGATTGGAGAAACCTAAATAAGCTTTGAGAAGAGATAAGGAACAATTTGAAGTCCAGAATGTAACCATTCTTCACTTAAGCTTTAATTGAACTTTAAAGTATATCACAAATGTTATGATAATCATGCTAAGTGTAATTACCTAATGTCAACCTGACTTAAATCGTAATAAGGCTTACTATGAAATGGTGTGAAAGTTTTTAAACGATCTGGTCCCATGTTGAGATCTTTCTATGAAAATGTTTTCGAAAGAATATTTAACTGAAATTTGATCTCTTATTTCACCTTAAACTAATTGCTTAGGTCAGCTCAATGTTCCGAATTGATTATCTTTTATGCAAAATTGCAATTTGAGCAAAGCATATGTGTGAAAATGTCCAGACTGATTGGCATAAGATGTGTTGATTTCACAATCTGAACTGTAAACCATTTAAGTGTTTCGAGCAAAGAAACTTTGCTTGTTTGATTACATTGCTTCGAGTATGCTATATGAACTGTAAGATTTATCTATGTATTTCGAGCATGCGTGTCATTTTCGAGCATCCTGATGAACTGAAAAATGTTGTTAAGAGTTTCAAGCATGCACCTTACTTTCGAGCACCTGCTAGGTCATGACAGTTGATGTTATGTGTTTCGAGCATGATTGCATGTTAAGTGGTTAGACCTAAGTTTTCGAGCACAAAGAACTGAATGATAGGAGACATTTAAGTGTTTCAAGCAAGGTTGTGCCCTAGACACTATAGACTGTGAGTTCAAGCTTAGGAACTAGATGAACATATTTTCTAAGTGATTCGAGCATACCAGTGTGCTAGACTCTTAAGTTTTAGTGTTCGAGTACAGACAAAGAAAGGATAAAATCTGCTAGGGCTTTCGAGCATGAAGGCACTTCGAACACATTGATGTGTAGAAATCTAAGTAGGTCGAGCAGAGGTCACAACACTGCTAAGAAGAGTGGCATCTCGAGCATATGTTTTGTCATGAAAGATTTCTAAGTAATGTCGAGCATAATGGATAGTCGAGTAGGGTTCAGCACTGAGTGTGTCTCAAGTATACATGTCTAAGTAAATTTTACTAAGTACTGTCGAGTACACTTCATGTCGAGCATAATCCTATACTCGAGTAAGTGAAGTAACTTCAATTTACCTTTTAAGACGTCGACCACAAGGGTATTCGAGCAACCCATCTTGAGTATAATGGTTCTCGAGCATATTAACCATACAAGTACATCGAGCAAGAATTAGACTATGTACTCGAGTACAGTGGGAGCCAGTTGTTATTTTGGCTGTATGCTCGAGCAAGGGAGGTACAATTAATTTGAATTAAATGACAACTGTCATGCGCTAGACAACAAAATCGTACTGTACCAACCAAGCGTTAGGTATAAAAAGGAGACTTAGAAACTTTTTCACACATTTCATTTCCCACTCTTAACCTAAATTGCAAAAACCCTCTTGCTCGTCCATCCCCAGCCTGCTCGAATACTCAATTCCTGCTCGAATATACTTTGAAATTAGCCATTAGCTCTATTTCGACTTCGGTAAGACATCGTTATTCGATTATCGTCTCCCGTCGATTTCGGAATTAGGGTTTCTAATTTACTAATGGTTTACTTGTTTTTGCAGGCACGCATATTACTATGGAACAGGTTACTGAAGATGCTACTCTTCTCTAACTATTCTCGCTTATTATTTCTGCTTCTACGTGTACTGACGATTCTTTTCTTTTTGCAGAACTAATGGCCATGAAATTTGAAAAGAGACATAATATGTGTGCCCAGTTGGAGGTTAATGACGATAACAGGGAGGTGGAACTTATGATAAACTTACTGAACAACTCCAACCTGAGGGTTGCCCTGACTGAGAGTCCCACACTTTACAGGAACCATATTTCAGACTTTTGGGGCTCGGCTACATATGTGGATGACGTTAACGGGTAGAGGATTGAGGCCTCTGTCCTAAATCATGATATTGAAATTACAGAAGTGTCAATAAGAGCAGCATTGAACCCGAATGATAATTTTGAAGCTCAACCATCTTACTCAACTCCGAGACTATTGACAGTCTTTCAGGAAACTATGGGTTACCAAGGGGGTGTTAAGGAAGGACAGTTTCAAAAGGGCAGCTTCCTACTAATCTACAGATTCCTAATCCATCATGTCATTCAGTCCTTATCACCTAGGAGAGGGACTTGGACACTTTTGAGCAAGGAGCTTGCTACCTTGACAGCCGCTATTCTCTATCAACAACCATTTAATGTATCAAGACTCATCTTTAATGGTTTGGTATCAAATGCTGAGAAAGATGTGAATCAAAGGTTCTTGATGTATCCAAGGTTCCTGCAGATTTTGATAAATTGGTCATTGCCGGACCTTCAACATACAGGAGAAGTTTTGAGATTACAAGACCCAAATATTTGTCAACGAATGAAGGATGCAAAAAGTAAATTTATTGACAATGCTGATTGGGATATTCTCTCATGGCTACTTGTTCCAGCCTTAGGGGCTATTGATGTACCACTCACTCCGGGTAATAGTGATGATGAAGATAATGGAAGTGAAAATGATGACAATGATGGTGATGATGATCAAGGTGATGGAGGTGATGGTGCTGGTGATGACCCTGTGAATGTACAAATCGCTCGTGAAGAAGAGGTGGTAGAGCATTTAGGTGGCAATGCTTAGGTGAATGAACCAGTGTTTGACCCGGTTGGCAATGAGATGTCTGTATTTACTGGTGCAGGATCTGATATTCAAACTCAAAATCAAGAGAGAAATCAAGGACCAGAGGTTGAGGTGACTAATCCAGTTGATGAACCGGTTGAGGGTCCTAGCAACATAGCAACAGAACACATTGATGATGATGATGTTATAGCTGGTATAGTTTCAAGTGTGACTGACACTATAAACAAGATCACTCCTCCTGATTCATCAAACCCTGCAGTAGCCAATATGGACACTAAGTCAGTTGATTATGAACCTGTCAATGATGACTTACCTTCATCCCCCGACACCACTGATCCGATACACTCATAACCTGAACAAGATCAAGACACACATATTCCAACACTACCTACATCCCCATTACATGAACCAATCATTTCCTCACCACTTGTCTCCCCACAAGCCCAAACTGCTTAAGGTACAAGTATACTCATACCACCAACCTCACCTCTACATGTAACCATATCAACTGAACCCATTCAACCTACCCAACCCATCCTACAAGATCCTGAAGCTTATAAACTACCTTCACCTGAAACCTCTTCCCCGGAACCATTCTCTGAACCTGAACCCAAACCTACTCAAGAAACACCACCGTCCAGCCCAAATGTCTATAACTTGATTTATGAGAATGCTGCCCTGGAATTGGAAAACATCATGTTAAAATAGAAAATGCTTTCCTGGAAATCCGAAACAAGGCTCTCGAAAATTCATTGCAAGAGGCATTATTGAGAATTCAAACCCTAGAGGGGCACTATGAGTTTGAGAAGACCTTAGATACACCAAAACAGGGGGAGAATCTAGAAGAAGATGAAGGCCTAAAACTGATTGTAAACTTATATGCCAGTTCAGATGAGGAAAATGATGATGAAATTGCTGGAACATCTAATGTACCTGAAATGATAAATCCAGAAGTCACTGAAGGAGATGTTCAAGTTGAGGGGGATTCAGGTGAGAAAGAGACTGAACTTGAAGAAGAAACCCCTGAACAGATTGCTTAAAGAAAATTAAAAGGCAAAGGGGTGGCTCTGACTGAGGATGATCTCCAACCAATAGCAACTCATAAAGAAAAATCTGGAGATGTAATACTACTGAAGGACAATGTGATTGATCCGGATATGGCTGAAGTAGAATCGGTCAAAACAGCCATAAGACTCATTAATGAAGATTTGAATTCACTGAATCAAGAAAGACAGAGGGTGATAGTAGAGGAAGATGAAGAGGAAATTGACCAGGAAGTACTTGAAGCACTGATGGATATGAAGAAGAAGAAGGAGGCAGAAGAAAGATTAAGAAAGGAAGCAGATGATGCTATTAGGGCTACACTAGAGGCATTAAAAGCAACACAAACTGATGAAAAAACTCCAAGTGCACAAAGAAATGATGAACATGAGCCCATACTATCTGAGACAGTGATAACTGAACTTGAAACTGAAGAACCTGACATAGAAACACCAAAGGAACAGGAGCTTGGTTTGGGCCTGGTAAATCAAAAAGAAGAAGAGGATGAAACAATTGAAATTTCTGCAATTCAATGGTAAAGCTAGTCATAATGAAAGATCTTATAGACATCCTGAACAAACCAGAAGGGCATCATCCTGAGATAGTAGAAGCTGCTAGAAAGGCATAGAAAGACTTTATCAACTTAACCAGAAATTCAGAACCAAGAGTAGAAGAGCTAGTGGAAACAACTGAGCCTGCCATTAATGAAGTTACTGAAGAGAATGATGATATTCCTATGAAAGAACCAGTGGTTGAAGAGATCATTAATGAAGAACCTGTGAAACAAACAGATGAACCTATAATTACAGAAACTGATGGCAATGAAGTGCAAAAGACCGAGAATGAAGAACCGATTATCACTCAGCCTACAGAACCTGAAACTGAAACAGGAAACTCCCTAAAACAAAAATAAACAGCTGAACTTGTTACACCCAAGCCCAAAAGACAAAAATCAGTAAAGGTGAAAGTGTACAAGAGAAGGGTGGCAAAATCTGTGGATGTGTGTAACATCCAACTTTTGTTAAATAGTAAATAACAGAAAGTTTTATGATTATCTATGTGTCGTTAAATTAGTCGTGTGATAAGTGTGGATTGTGAATGAGATTTGGACTTGGGAATGGGTTATGGGCCATAGGGCCCATGAAACCCCTATAAATACCCAACCACTTCCCCATTTTCTTTCTTTTCCTTTCCAAGTATAAACACACAAACACACTAGAACACACACTTTCTCTCTAGCACCCACATCCGAATCCAAGCAAAAGAAAGGAAGAACCTCATGTGTGAACGTCATCAACATCAAGAATCACATCCAGATCCTCGATTTGTTTTAGATCTGGACCGAACCCGAGAGCATAAGGTGAGTTGGTTAAAAAGGTTAAGTCTTGAGGTCGGTTTCGACATGCAACTTGTTATACTAGTAGATCGGGTCGTAGGAAGTTAGAAAAAACGTAAACTTGGTGAGTTATAACCTCACGGGGGTGTTATAGAACAAAAGGGTGATGTTTGGACTAAGTAAAACACGGGTATACAAAGTTGGTACAACCCAAAACCCATAAAAAGGTTCAAATGGGTTTTAAGGAAGGGTCTCAGGATAAGATGGCTGTAAAATGACAAAATAAGGTAATCGGGTCTTAATTGCATGAAAAAAAAGCTTCACGTCACATGCCATGCGAAATCCAAGAATTTTACATCGCACGCCATGCGAAGCTAAATGGCCATGCGAAGTGAAATAGTCATGCGAAGCGAAATGGCCATGCGAAGCGAAATGGTCATGCGAAGCGAAATGGCCATGCAAATCGAAATGGTCATCCAAAGAGAAATGACCATGCAAAGCACAATGGCCATGCAAAGCGAAATGGTCATGCGAAGAGAAATTCCATGCGATTCATTTCTGATGCATTTTTGATAAAGGACTGTTAATGAAAATAAAATTTTTTCGAGCTGACCTGGCAGCTCAACACCAGCCAGGGGCTCTGCCCTTTCGACCCTGCTAGGGGCTGCCGCCCCTAAACCCCGCTACCATGGTCGCTGCCCCCAGACCCCCGTCAGTTGAGGGTTTCATTAACTTAGATGTAGGAAGTAGTAATAATGGATAATTGACACGCTTAATGTATTGTACAGTTAGCCGTGCACAACTAAGGAAGGACATTACCATTAACGGCGATAGAAACCGACTCCAGGTGAGTTTTAGCCCCCCTTTATCTGTTATGTTTTCGGGGCTGTGTGCATACTCCCATGTGGTAGGTAATACACTTACTGGATTGGTAAGTGTATGATACGTGTATGATTGTGAATTGAATGCATTATTACATAATGAATGTATGAACGAGTATGTATATACTCATAACTAAAAGATATGTAAAAGATGCACGTACGATAAATGTATGGTTATTCGAGGCAAAAGGGACCAGACCCCATAATATCTGAGATGATAGGGACCAGACCCTCACAATATCTGAGATGATAGGGTCCAGACCCTCATAATATCTAAGATGTTAGGGACCAGACCCATATGAGAGAAGTAATAACAGGTAAGGTATGAATACGTATCTTCGGACACGTATGAGTAAGATTATGAATGTAATGTATGTTAATCGATTATCTAGAACTCACTCTGCGTAGCTGACTTTTAGTATGCATGCAGGCAAATACATTGAGGCAGCTGGCTTGAGGAGGGACACATGGCATTAGCTAAAGAGACTGGCATCTATGAAGAAGTGTCATAACTATTTTATATTAATGTTTATCAAAAGACAACTTGTATGTTAAGATTTGATTTGATGTTTTGTAATGTAACGCATGAAGTTTAATTATTCCGCGAAAGTTTTAATTTACTCTGATTTTAGAACTGTGTTTATAAGTAAATCCAACACCGAAGTAGGGTTACCGGGAACGGGGCCTTACAAGTTGGTATCAGAGCATAAGTTTGAGAGAGATAAGCACCTTATACGCTTAGACTCGAACAGAAAATGGGACTTAAAGGAGAGAAGAAAGAGGATGCCGGTCCAAGAATGCCATGTGTCTCCCAAGAAAACTTAGAAAGTCATCATATTATGTAAGTTGATCATGATCTTGTGTATAGTAAAGAATGAGTAAGAAAGCTAACTTAATAACTAGATATAGAATTGCTTGTTTATGTGTGAAGATGTGAAACGTGTGCTCAACCAACTATTATATGTAGAAACTAGCACAAGTGGACTCACAAAGGGAAGTGTGTAGGACACAGAGAGTACTGTGATCAGCTAATCACAACTGGCCACTGTTATTACCTGTTAGCCTTACTATTGCGGTAGTAAACAATTCCTGAAGTGATAACGTTTGTGTTTTCTAATAGAGTACAAATGGCTGGTGTTAAGAAGACTTCTGGACAAGGAAGTCGCACGAGTTGCCGTGGTAGACCACGTGTTACCCAAGTACCCCCCGAGGAACCAACCCACGAGTCTTAGGAAGAGAGAAGCATGACAGTGCGGGATGAAGGGCAGCAGCTCGAACCTGCTATCCAAGCTGCCATCACTCAGGCAGTAGCTGCTGCGCTGCAAAATCACCAACAAGAAAAGTCAACCGCAAGCCGTACCGGAACTGGTGAGGAGATGGGGGAAGGTAGTAAGAAGGATGAAGAAACTAAAGTAGAGGAATCAAGTGAAGATCGGTCTGCGAAGGTCAATGCTGGTAAGAGGGGCCGAGGTGGGTGCAGCTACAAGTTGTTCAAAGGTTGCGACCCACCAAAGTTTTCTGGTACAGGGGATGCAATTGCTACTCTCTAATGGATAACCGCAATGGACAGGGTTATCCAAATTAGCGAGTGCCGCTCCAACCAAGCAGTGGGTTTTGCTACCCAGTCATTTGGGGAAGAACCTATGTTTTGGTGGGAGACAGTAGAGTAAAGGAAGACTGCTGCTGAGATCAAAGCTTTGAAGTGGGAAGATTTGAAGGAGATGGTTATGAAGAAGTTTTGTGCAGATGCTGAAGTTGAGAGGGCGGAGATGAAGTTCCTGAATTTGAAGGCGAGGAAAATGACCACCACGAGTACACCACTAAGTTCAATCGTACGTCAAAACTTGTCCCTGACATGGTAAACACTGAGGTAAAAAGGGTCAAGTGCTACCTGAGGGGACTACCACAAAATATCCGTACCTTTATCCAGGCTAGTAAACCTGCTACTTTTGATTCTGCTGTCGAACTTGCAGAAATGGTTTATGATGACCTGGCTGCGAATGTGGTGGTGGAAGAGCAGAGAGAGAAGAAGTGGGTTACTCCTGCTAACTGACCTGGTACTCAAATGTGGAATCCCAGGGATAAGAAGCAGAAAGTGTGGGAGAAAAAGCTGTGCAAGACTTGTGGAAAAATGCACGGTGGTGAGTGGGGTAAGGGTAGTGATGTATGTAACAAGTGTGAGAAGAACCACGGAGGGGAATGTAGGCAAGGGTCGAATGCCTGTTATAAATGTGGAAAAGTGGGTCATTACGCTAATGAATGTAACGCGAAACCTGCCTGTTAAAAATGTGGAAAGACGGGTCATATGGCAAGGGAGTGCACGGAAGGTGAAGTAGGGGGAAGCGGTAAGAAGGATGCTGAACAGGCTGGGCCAAGGACCAGAGCCTACATGTTGACACAAGAACAAGCCAAACAAATCCCAGATGTCGTGACAGGTACATTTCTAGTAAACAGTATTTCCACTTCCGTATTGTTTGACTCAAGTGCAACCAGGAGTTTTGGAGCTACCCAGTTTTGTAAGACAGCTAAGATGAAATGTTGTCGTGTGCCTGAAACTTTTATGGTAGAAACCGCTAATGAGACCTCAGTTAAAATTATGAGATTGGTTAAGAACTGTAAGATAGAAATGGAAGGACACGAATTCCCTGCTACCCTGTATGTTCTAACCCTAGGGGGACTCAATGTAGTATTGGGGATGGATTGGCTGTCTGAATTCGAAGCACAGATAGTGTGCAGGAGTAGGTTGGTAAGACTGAAGTCTTTAGATGGTGGTACCATAACTGTTTATGGTGATAGAGAAAGTACAGAGCTTAACGTCATTTTGATGATAAAAGCCGAAGGATTGTTAAGGCGAGGGTGCAGTGCCTACCTGGCGTATGTTGTCAAAGCTACGGCCGAGACGAAGGAAGTGAAAGACGTTCATATAGTGTGTGACTACCCAGAAGTATTCCCTGAGGACCTTCCGGGGTTACCACCGGAACGAGAGGTAGAATTCCAGATAGAATTGATACCAGGAGCACAGCTCGTTGCGAAAGCACCTTACCGTTTTGCGCCGTCTGAGATGAAGAAATTGATGTCCCAACTGCAAGAACTCCTCAACAAAGGTTTTATAAGGCCGAGTGTCTCCCCGTGGGGTGCACCGGTGTTGTTCGTTAAAAAGAAAGATGGAAGCATGAGAATGTGTATTGACTACAGGGAATTGAATAAGCTTACTGTGAAGAATAGATATCCGTTTCAATGGATCGATGATTTGTTTGATCAGTTACTTCTCGCGAATAGATCTCAGATCAGGTTATCATCAGCTGAAGGTGAAAACGGCAGACATCCCTAAGACAGTTTTTCGGACGCGGTATGGAAACTACGAGTTCCTCGTGATGTCGTTTGGCCTCACTAATGCTCCTGCAGCATTCATGGATATGATGAATAGGGTATGTCGGCCAATGTTGGATAAGTCGGTTATCGTTTTCATAGACGATATCTTAATTTATTCAAAGAGCGAGTCTGACCACGCCGAGCATCTGAGAGGGGTATTTGAAGTGTTGAAAAAGGAGAAGTTGTATGCAAAGTTCTCGAAATGTGCATTTTGGTTACGAGAGGTATAGTTTCTAGGTCACATAATCAATCCCGAGGGGATTACTGTGGACCCAGCTAAGGTTGAAGCGACAAAGAATTGGAAAACCCCACGAAACCCAACTGAAATACGCAGTTTCTTAGGGTTAGCTGGCTATTATAGGACATTCATTCCGGGCTTCTCTAAGATTGCCGCACCATTGACAGGTATGACCAGAAAGACTGTGGTGTTCGATTGGGGTAGGTTCAAGGAAGAGGCGTATGAAGAATTGAAGAAAAGACTCACTCAGGCTCCAATCCTTGTTCTACCCGATGGATAAGAAGATTTGGTAGTTTGCACTGATGCTTCATATCAGGGTTAGGTTGCGTGTTGATGCAACGAGGAAAGGTCATAGCTTATGCGACTAGGCAATTGAAAGTTCACGGATGTACATACCAGATGCATGGCCTAGAGTTGGCAGCTGTGGTGCATGCTCTCAAGATTTGGAAGCACTACTTGTATGGTACCAAGTGTACTATATATAGATCATAAGAGTTTAAAATACTTCTTCGAGTAGAAAGAGCTGAACATGAGGCAGAGAAGGTGGTTAGAACTGATAAAGGATTATGACTGTGATATCAAGTATTACCCGGAAAGGCTAATGTGGTTGCTAACGCCTTGAGCCTGAAGAACGCAGAAGTTATCGCGACAATGAAGTCTTATAAGCTGATAATCAACTCAGATTTCTTTGAAGATATCAGCAAGGTCCAGTCAGAAGTGTTGGTAGATGAAGGGTTGATGAAGAAAGAAAGGTTTCTGGGGCAGCAGAACGAGTTGATAGACAATATTCATGGCGTAAAGACCAGATTCGATCGGGTGTGGAATTCTCGTCATGGGAATCTTAGAGATCGGGTCCTAGACGAGGCCCATAAGTCTCGGTACTCGATTCATCCAGGATCTACCAAGATGTATCAAGGCTTGAAGAAGGACTGCCGGTGGCCGGGTATGAAGAATGAAGTAGTAGATTACATCAGTAAGTGTTTAACCTGCTTACAAGTTAAGGCCGAACACCAGAAACCGTATGGAAAGATGCAGCCGTTGGAGATACCGGAATGGAAATGTGAACACTAAGCTACCGCGTACAGCTAGAAATCATGATACCATATGGGTGATTGTGGACCGTTTGACAAAGAGTGCTCACTTTCTGCCCATACGAGAGGCTATCTCGTCAGAAACGTTGGCAAACGTGTCCGTCAAGGAAGTGGCTACAAAGCATGGGGTGCCGTTATCGATTGTGTCAGACAGGGATACTCGCTTTAGTTCAAGATTCTGGAAGAAGTTCCACAAAGCCATGGGAACAAGACTGAACATCAGCACGGCATATCATCCTCAAACAGATGGGCAGTCTGAAAGGACTATCCAAACCCTTGAGGATATGCTACGTGCTTGTGTGTTAGACTTTGGAGGAAGTTGGGATGATCATTTGCACTTGGCAGAATTCTCTTACAACAACAGTTATCATTCAAGTATTGGCATGCCTCCTTTTGAGATGTTATATGGAAGACGTTGTAGAACTCCCGTATGTTGGGGGGGAAATTGGTCAGAAAGAAATTGGAAGTTTGGAAGTGGTGCAAGAAACCTCTTCGAAGTTTGATCAGATCAACGCCAGAATGAAAGCTGCTCAGGATCTTCAGAAGTCATATGCGGATAAGCGGAGACGGCCCATTGAGTTTGATGATGGAGACCACATGATGCTTAAAATCTCGCCTTGGAAGAGAATTATACGTTTTAGAAAGAGCGGAAAGTTGAGTCCAAGGTACATAGGACCGTTTAAGATCGTGGCCCGTGTGGGTGAAGTGGCTTACAAGCTTGATCTACCTAAATAATTGGAAGGAATCCACTCTACCTTCCATGTTTCCCATCTAAGGAAATGTCCAGCTGATGATACATCTCACGTGCCTATTCTAGACATTGAGGTAGACAAGCAGCTGAATTATGTTGAACAGCCTATTGAGATAGTCGACCACAAGGAAAAGTAGCTTCGACGCAAGGTTATTCCCCTAGTGAAGGTGATATGGAAGCATCGTAAAGGATCAGACGCTACTTGGGAAGTCGAAGAAGAGATGCGCAAGTTTTACCCTGATTTGTTTAAGTAATAGTTAGGTTTCGGGGACGAAACCTCTTTTAAGGAAGGTAGACCTGTAACATCCAACTTTTGTTAAATAGTAAATAACAGAAAGTTTTATGATTATCTGTGTGTCGTTAAATTAGTCGTGTGATAAGTGTGGATTGTGAATGAGATTTGGGCTTGGGAATGGGTTATGGGCCATAGGGCCCATGAAACCCCAATAAATGCCCAACCACTTCCCCGTTTTCTTTCTTTTCCTTTCCAAGTAAACACACACACACAATAGAACACACACTTTCTCTCTAGCACCCACATCCGAATCCAAGCAAAAGGAAGGAAGAACCTCGTGTTTGAACGTCATCAACACCAAGAATCACGTCCAGATCCACGAGTTGTTTCAGATCTGGACCGAACCCGAGAGCATAAGGTGAGTTGGTTAAAAAGGTTAAGTCTTGAGGTCGGATTCGACATGCAACTTGTTATACTAGTAGATCGGGTTGCAGGAAGTTAGAAAAAACATAAACTTGGTGAGCTATAACCTCATGGGTGTGTTATAGAACAAAAAGGTGATGTTTGGACTAAGTAAAACACGAGTATACAAAGTTGGAACAACCCGAAACCCATAAAAAGGGTTCCGACGGGTTTTAAGGAAGGGTCTCGGGATAAGATGACTCTAAAATGACAAAATAAGGTAATCGGGTCTTAATTGCATGAAAAAAAGAGCTTCGCGTCGCATGCCATGCGAAATCCAAGAATTTCGCATCGCAAGCCATGCGAAGCGAAATGGCCATGCGAAGCGAAACGGTCATACGAAGCAAGCGAAATGGTCATGCGAAGCGAAATTCCATGTGAATTTCCATGAGAAATTCCACGCGATTCATTTTCTGATTGCGTTTTTTATAAAGGACTATTAATAAAAATAAAATTCTTCTGAGCTGACCTGGCAGCTCAACCCCAGCCAGGGGCTCTGCCCCTTGGACCCTGCTAGGGGCTCCTGCTCGGGGCTGCCGCCCCTAGACCCCGTTACCAGGGGTGCTGCCCCCTGACCCCCGTTAGTTGAGGGTTTCATTAACTTAGATATAGGAAGTAGTAGTAATGGATAATTGACACGCGTAATGTATTTTACAGTTAGCCGTGCACAACTAAGGAAGGGCATTACTACTAACGACGAGAGGAACCGACTCCAAGTGAGTTCTAGCCCCCCTTTATCTGTTATGTTTTCGGGGCTGTGTGCGTACTCCCATGTGGTAGGTAATACACTTACTGGATTGGTAAGTGTATGATACGTGTATGATTGTGAATTGAATGCATTATTACATAATGAATGTATGAACGAGTATGTATATATTTATAACTAGAAGATATGTAAAACATGCGCGTACGATAAATGTATGGTTATTTGAGACAGAATGGACCAGACCCTCATAATATCTGAGATGATAGGGACCAGACCCTCACAATATCAGAGATGATAGGGGCCAGACCCTCATAATATCTGAGATGTTAGAGACCAGACCCATATAATATTTGTGATGTTAGGGACCAGACCCTTATAATATCTGTGATGTTTAAGATATAATAGCTTATGGTATACCATAGTTTTTTATGAAAGAAAGTATGTAAGTACGTATGCGTGTATCTAAAGTATGTATGAGAGAAGTAATAACAGGTAAGGTATGAATACGTATCTTCGGACACGTACGAGTAAGAATATGAATGTAATGTATGTTAACTGATTATCTAGAACTCACTCAGCGTAGCTGACTTTTAGTATGCACGCAAGCAAATAGATTGAGGCAGCTGGCATGAGGAGGGACACATGGCATGAGCTAAAGAGACTGGCATCTATGAAGAAGTGTCATGACTATTTTATGTTAATGTTTATCAAAAGACAACTTGTATGTTAAGATATGATTTAATGTTTTGTAATGTAATGCATGAAGTTTAATTATTCCACGAAAGTTTTAATTATCTCTGATTTTAGAACTGTGTTTATGAGTAACTCCAACACCAAAGTAGGGTTACAGGGAACGGGGCCTTACAATGTGGAAGGAGATTAATCAGTAAATGTTGAAGAACCAATGATCGCAGCACTTCACAACATTGATGAACCTGTTAACATTGATGATGAAGAAGAAGGAAGTATGAGAGATGATGAGAAAGAGATTGAAGACAAAGCTAATCTGCTAAGCCTGGGATATGATCAGAAGTATATGGATAGAATGACAAAAGAAAGCATCAGAGATGAGGCAGAAGGATGGAGAAGCCGAAAAACATAAAGAGAATTTATGTTGAAGGCTAGCCACAGACCAACATACCTGAACCTTCAATCTTTTAGAAATTTTGATCAACTATACAAGAAGGCCTTGGTGGTTGATGTGGCAAACTATGTTGAAAGCATGAGCAAGAAGAAAGAAAAGGAAAAGGCAGAAGCTGAGAAACTCAAAAAGAAGAGACAAGAATAAGAGGCTAGAGATGAAACTGCCTATGAAGTTCTGAGGGCCAAACACAAAGACATTAAATTTCTTCAATTGCACGGCTACAAATACAACCAACTGGTCAATTTATCTTTTGAAGACTTGAAAAGAAAAATACAAATGGTAAAGGACTCCTATAAAGACAAGAAATCCTCTAAGGAAATTATCAGAGAGAAGGAGTTGAGACTAAAAATGGAGAAGGAGAGAGAGGAAGCAAGAAAGAAAGAAGAGGAAGTTAAAAAGTGGTTTGAAGACCCATAAAGGGTACAAACATTGAAGGGGATTGTAATGGAGAAATGAATGACAGAAGAACAATTTCAAAACATGCCTCATGAACAATTGATTGATATATACAATAGAGAGAAAAAATTGTATTTGGAAACCCAAAGAAGATTGCAAGAGGCCAAGCAGAGAGCAGAGGAAGAAGTCAGAGCAGAGATGATGAGTGCTCTTCATAAAAAGAGGGCAAAAATGTCAAGGTTGCTGGTACAAACAGATGAGACCATAAGACAATGGTATGAAGAAGCTGGGCTACATCAGTCAAAGAAGAATGCACAAGAAAGCTCTAGCAGAACCCCAAGGTCTGAGATTGTGAGGCCAGAGCCAACAAGACATTTAAATCTGCCCACACATCTCACCTTCGATAAGAGATCAAAGACCTTAAGCATTGTCACTGAAGATAAAGAAGAAACTCTTATCATCTTCAGATATGATTTGAGAAATTTCTCTAAAGAGTAATTGAAAAAGATGTCTACATTGGAACTACATGACAATCAGAATAGAAGCCAACTGGCTGGTCAACAAAGAAATGATCTCTCCAGATTTATTAAAGAACAATTAGAAAAGGGATTCCCATTCCTGAAGAAGAGGAGAAGCGAGATACGCAGCCAGGCTGATAAGGAGAAAAGAGACAAAACAATAAAAGAAGTGCATACTTTAGAACTATCCCTCTTTGAAACCAAGAAAAGAAAAACTCAAGCTATCAGCTCACACGGTAAAAGAAAGACTTCAAAGGAGTGCTTAGCAATGAGGCAGGAGATGCTGGAGCCCAACTCTGTTGTACAACAAAATGGAAGGATAGCCCATCTCACATATAACAAAAACAATGGATCAGTATCCCTCAGAAACGCCTCTGGTGGAACTATAGCTGTGGTTATGTATGATGATGATCTTCAACTCATATATATCCAAGACCTTCAAGACATAATGGATGTAGAGTTCCCAATAAATTCAGAAGATGGAATTGAGCTGGATATGTTCAAGCAGAGGGCTGCCTTTGTCAGACTGAATAAAGAAAAAGCTTTAACAAGGAGCCGAATGAGGAGATAGCAGAATGAAGCTAAAAGATTATCTTTTTTATTTCTGCTTATCTTTATTTTTGTTTTTGTATTTTGATATGTAAAATATGATATGTAATGCCCAAGAGGCAGAATTCCTATTTATGTAATGAAATGACAGGTTCTTAAATGATTTATCTTTGATAACTGATACACGTGTAACTCTATGCAGAAGTGTTTTGGTGCATCTGAGCTTGTTCCAATCTAAGGGGAGATTGTTGGGTCGAATTTTTGATAAGGAAGATTGGAATCTTCTCAACCTCCTCAGGAAATTAGCTAAGTATGGACTTCGAGCAAGCTTGGACGATCGAGCATGATTTACTACCTCGAGCAAGGTCTTCAGAACCACTGACGGTTAATTCTTTTAAGTGTTAAAGCCTCAAGCAAGCTACACTTCAACAAGCAAGAGTATTCTTCTATCGAGCATGGTTTGCCAATCGAACAAACAGCTTGATCATACAAGTTTTTTAACCAAGTGTTACGAGCACAGGATGTTCGAGCACATGGGGACAAGCATGGATGCAATAAGAAGATGTAATGTGTTCAAAGCAAGGACTTCAAGCATGGTTCAGTTCCCCGAGCAAGATTTACATCCGAGCATGCTAAAGATTGTTCAATAAGTCTTTTAGAGAAGACTGAAGACATCAAGAAGAATGAGCTTGCTCAATGGACTAGTTCGAGCAAAGCATGGATTAGTCAAGAGGAATGAAGCTTGATGGAGGAAAATATTTTCACTGAAGATATTCTAAGTAAAGTATGCTCGAAGACACTCATCGAGCATACCTAGCATAATGAGTCTGCTCGAGCAAGATACTTATCGTGCTCGAAGACTCTTACACTTGTATTTGTTTTTGTATTTCATTATGTGATATTCAGGGATTCTAGAAGGAATGTCAGGGTCTATAAATAGGGTCCTAGATTTCCATTTAGGGATTGATAAAAACGCGACAAACGGATTACGAGAAAACATTCCAAAAGACCTGTGTGTTTCCTCATACGGCCGCCGCCGTCACAAAACCCTAGACATTCCATTTATTGTTTCATTGAATGATGCATTTATAATGAAAAGAAAAGAAAAGGAAAGTTTAAAAGAGGTCTGTCTTAGAATTTTTAACTTCTAATTTATTTCTTCCTTTATTTTGATTCAAGCCTTGGACTTTCTATGTTTGTAGTCATACAAGATCTGATTGTTAAGGCCCTGAATCTTCTGCTTTATTTTATTTTCTTTCTTTTGTTCAAGCTTGGACTTTCTCTGTTTGTAGTCATACAAGACCTGATTGTTAAGGCCCTGAACTTCTAGTTTATTTTAATATTTCTAGATAGAGTCAAGTGTACAAAATAAAGTGTCCAAAGTGTCAATAAACGTACTGTGATCAAATAAGAAAGGTTTAAGTAAAGTTGAGGTGACATGTGAAAGCAAATTAAGTCTAAGGTATGATGGAGTCTGTAATTTGGTCAGATTAATTAGATTAAATGGGAACCACACAAGAATTGTGCCTAATACATACCTTAACATATCACGCTAATATCAAAATACTTGTTAAGTTTAAAGTGGACAAATTATATCTACAATCGACTTTGGTTTCTTGGCATAATAATGTGCAAATAGAAGTGTGATCTAGAATGTTAACAGATAATGTGATTTCATGTCGTGATCTTTCTCACTAAAATAATTAGTAAACTTTTAAGTAAATATTTTTATATATAATATTAATTTTATCTTTACTCCTATCTTTTATTTTTTATTCACTTTTTTTTTATTTTATGTTTCAACTTCAAAATATTATGTATATATTTTCGTAATTTTAAAATATATGAATATTCCAAAAAGATTTTAAGTTTTTATTTTGTTCGTATATATTTTATTAAACCTTGTTTTATCAAAATCATGTATTTTGTTGTCAAGGTCGTTCATGCGAAGTTTTTTGAAACCTAGGACTTAAACAATCACTTACAAGTTGAGGGACTGAAATTGAGAGGGTCTGTGAACGAATTCTTCTTTGACCCTCGAGAGGGTCTGTGAAAGAATCTTATTCGTTCTAAGTTTTGGGCAATTGTACATGGACAGGTAGATTAAGATCAATTCTGCTTGGATGCAGAAACTAAACTTGCAGATGCTAAAGTGCTTAAAAAAACCGAGAACGTGAAAGTTGGTGGTTGAATAAAAAAATGAACTAATTGTGTCTAAAGACAAGGAAAGAAACCAGTCAACGCAAGAAAGTCAACAAAAGAAAATTAGATGTCGAGCCTTCCACATCTGATGTTTCTAAAATTTGTTGTTGTCGATCCTTCCCAGAAAACAATATTAAAATTCAAGTCTACAAAATTGGAAAATAAAGAATTTTTCAAGATCCAATCTCATTCAAGTTATTAGATCAAGATAAGTACTAAATTTCAAGAAATAAAAACGTAGCAAAGAACTTGACGAAGGTTCCTTTACATACTCAATCCTAGAAGGAGATTGTAGGGCCAATATTCTATATTATTATTAGGATTGTGCATGCCTTTCTAGTTTGCTTTTAGTCTTGTTATTAGGATTGTGTGTGTAAACTTTGGAGAAATAGGGACCCTATAAAATGGTCACTTTACCCATTTCTCCAAACAACTTAGAAAACTACACTCTTGGAAATAAAAGTTCTTTCCTATCTTAATCTTTTCTCTCTTTTATATAAACAAAACTAAGATCCGAGTGTTATTGGTAATTTCCGCTAACCAACAACACGAATTGATCCGAGTAAAGTTGTGAGATCCATCTAGAGGATCTAAAGAGGGGTGTGTGGACAAGTAGTTTCAAACAATATTTCTTCACTAGCATAAAAAATTTGCATTTGGTTTGTGACAAATTCCCTTCATTATGACATCTAATTCTTTTAATATTCTTGCCAAATTGATTCTCATCATTTCATGAAATTCGACAAGAAAAATTCCTGCCTCATTCTTATGTAAACCCAAACGACCCTAGTATAGTCGTCAAAAATTGTCAAGAAATAACTTGCACGAGAGAGAGAGAGAGATAGCATGCGATATTGGCCCCATATATCATAACGAATTAATTCAAAACAATCACGAGTTTTAGGAAAAGGTGATCTTTTGTGTTTTTCCCTAATTCAAGAATCACAAAAATCATCTTCATTTTTCAAGGAATCCTTCAAAAACTTACATGTTGAAGTTTTGAATCGAAAGTGTGACCTAGTCGTGTGTGCCAAGCATTCGCACTTGTCATCATAGCCCACCCGTCTCCTTTTATCATCTTTATTCGATAAAGGCCTCGTTCACATATTCTAGATCTGATTAATAGTCTTGAAAGAAAATCTTGCATGATGCAAAAATCAGGGAAAATATTACATATTTGAGATCTTTTGACAAACGGCTCGCTGGGAGAAAGTTACATGTAAACTTGGGAACATGTAAGACTCCCTTGATTTCAGTTCCATTAGGTAGGGCCTCACTCCCTTTCCCTTCAACATGTATCAATTCACCATTGGGTATGGTGACAAGTAGTTCATCAAAGCATATCATTTTACCCTCTAGCCAATTGATTTTGTGTGTTATATACTCGGTTGCTCCCGAGTCTATAATCCACTCGTCTTCTGGATCTACTCTTCGTTCCATATACCTACCCCTGAATTGGTTTCAATGGAAAAGTGCCTCAAGAATTGTTGATAATTCTTTGCTTAGCCCTGGAATCAGTTTCTTGCTTTTCAGCAGCTATGCTGATAATCGACGGCGGAGTTTTTCCTAGGGTTTCTTGGTCAAGCGGCTATGAACCCACTTTGATACCATATAGAAAATGAAAGTATTCAAGAAGATTTTTCTTAACTGATAAATTCTTTGATGATTACATCGAATATATATATATATATATATATTTATATATATAACGGTTCAGTGGAGAAATGAAATTAGAGTGAGAAATTGGAGAAATGAATCCTGGTCATTAGATATTTTGATCCAATGCCTACATCAATTCTGGCAGGTTGGTAATTAATTATGCTTTATTAAGAGTTTTTTTAATGAAAAGCGTACAATAGTAATCTTGTGATACAATCAAAATAGGAAACTAAGCTAGTTGTTTGGAAACTTGCTTGTTATAATCAAATCCTCATTGACTTTCCATCTTCCAAATCTGCACAAGATTCGTAATATCAATTATGTTTACCCATTTATCGCGCGATATTTTCCAAATTAAGAGATAATCCATCAAATCCACAAAAGTATTCATGTGATTCTTACAAATCGTGTCAGTTTGTGGAAAGATATCATCTGTGTGAAGGTGTGTAGGTCAGTGTAGGCTAAATTAAAAAGTCTGGTGACTTGTGTTTTCCAACCATGTATGCTACGGATGTTACCATGTGGAGGTCAATGTAGGGTAATGTATGTGGTTAGTAAGTTATTGTGTAGTGTAGTGTAGGGTATGCGTATGTAAAGTGTGTGGTATAAAAGTATAATGACATGTTTCTCTACCAAGTATTGTATAAATAAGAACTCGTGTAGGTAAATGTTGGGGGAATATATGAAACTATTGCGATACAAAATTGCAATTGATATTCTATAAATAACCTGATCATGTCTTTGTTGTGTTGTCGAATCATGGCATGTTACGCAAAGTAAAAATAGGGCATAATCGACTCAGTAATCGGTCATGATTTAAGTTTTAAATTAACAAAAATATAGGATATAAAATAATTGTTATTATAATCTGAAAATTCAAAAAACCATTAATACTTACTATATAAAAGAAATTATGAAGTTTACTAATATGCCCATGCATTTAATTAAATGAGAAAAGAAAAAGAAAAAATCTGATTGGTTCAAAGGATTTCTTCAACTTCTCACACTAATATGATTTCTCTATTGAACTCAACCCTATATATATATATATATATATATATAATATGATTTCTCTATTGAACTCAACCCTATATATATATATATATATATATATATATAATATGATTTCTCTATTGAACTCAACCCTATATATATATATATATATATATATATATATATATATATATAACAAAGTATAAAATAAAAACCCACTTGAGTTGTGAAAACCCTATGTAACATCGTTTTTTTTGTTACATGTAATATATGTTGTTACACTTAATACAAAACATCAAAAACATAAAAAAATGTTTTACGATTTTTTTTTTTACATTTTTTTACTAATTTTTATATATGTTTCAGGAGAGAGAAAATGTAAATTAATTTTTATATTTTTTTATTAACTTTAATTGTGAACCATAAGTTTTAATATTTAATTAAAAACATGTGGTTAAAAATGTGATTCTAAAGATTTCATAAGTCAAGTGAGTTTTTATTCTAACATAACCCTCTACATATATATATATATATATATATATATATATATATATATATATATGAAAAACAAAACCCAGAGAAAGAGAAAACTCCGAAAATAAACAACTTTTTTTTGAAACATGAAAATAAACAACTAGTAAATATGGAAAATATATTATGAAAATAAACAAAATTCCATTAGAAAATAATATATATGATACCGCATTGCCGGCGTGTTCCAAATTGGAACCCAACAATAGTCGTAGTCGGAGCACGAACGCTGGACAACATCATCGTCTTACGTATGATACATCCGTAGACAACCAAAAGTCGCAGATCTCCGTCATTTTGTTGTCGCCTAGGGTTACAAAATGGAGCCCAACAATAGTGACAACAGTCGTCAGTTGATATGAAGATTTATTGGCACGAAGGTGCTTCGTGTTGTGAAGATGGAACTGTGATGCATTAATGTCTGATGCTAACAATTAGGGTTTCAGTAACCTTAACTGAATGAAGTTGGCTATGGTCTTGAAAGGTTACAGGTTCCATCAAGCAAAATGTTGCAAAATTAGGCCAAAAAATGAAAACAACCATCACAAATTCGAATAATAACAAAATAGAAAATGATTGGTTTTGTGTTGATGTTAGTTAATTCTTGCTAGATAACTAGGTTCCTTAGTTTGTCGAATTTAATCGACCACTTCAAGCTAACTTTCACGGCTTCAAAGTAAAAATAGTTAGGTTTCTTTTTTGTAGTTTATGTCAAAACGAATGAAGATGCAGCTGTAAGTGCAACTCAACTGAACCTTTTTTCACTTGTTCTATATTTGGTTGCATGTTTTGTTGTTAAAAAAACTGTAGCTTTTTTCTTGTTCTATTAAGTGTTAATTTATTTATGCAGTTGTTTCTAACCTTTCTAAGAGCATTATATAGTTAAGAGGAATGAGCGCTACGAATTGTCAAAGAACCTGGTGTCCAGGTTTCGATAATGTTTCATTTATTATTGAATTTGATTTTTCTCTGACAACTTGCATTGGTTAACCTATTTTAAAGTTTTTTTTAATCGTCAAGTATACAGTGTGGATAGCTTTGAATTGGTATTAGTTGTTGGGCCCAAGCCTTGTGATTGTGCAAATAGCTTTGAATCGAGAAGGAAGGAAGACGTTGAGTCATGCCAGGAAATCAAGAGCTCGAAGTGGGCCATTTTTGCAAAGCAGTTTGGGCGATGCGGGATAAACCGGAAGCTGGGTTATGATTCCAAACTGTGCACTAACCTAGAACCCACAAAGTGTGTTGGTCGATTAAAACATCAAACGGTGGTCATCGATATCGAAATCCGAAAGAAGTGTTTCAGGCAGGATTCCCGCATCTAATCCTTTTCAATGGCGAGGCGACCACTTGAAATGCCTATCCTCTCCGGATCACACTAACCACTTTCTCCCCATGTCTCCCTAAGTATATATATTTGTAAAGTTTTGCCTTGGAACCTTTATAATGAGTTCCGTACTTGCTACATCTTATCAGAATGACTAGACACTATTCAACTCTACAACAAGATCCGGGCGTAGTACACATTTCTAGTTCAGTGTGCATTGACTTTGAAAAAGTTTAACGTTGTGAAGTGGAAGTCTTCAATGTGTTTCAAATAAAAACTAAATCCTTTAAAATGTAATTATATGTGTTACACGTATCATAGATGATTACGAAAATAAGAACAGGGAATGCCGGAATGACAATTTTAAAATAATATTTAAAAGAAATAAGGAACAACTCTATCAAGGATTCACTAGACTATGTGTACTTGTGTAGTGGAGAGGTGGGAGTCGCCACCTCACTGCAACATTAGATTTTGCAGAATGTTAAAACACCATTACATGGTGGGCGTCAAGGGCTAGGCCCCTTTGGGTGTGAGTGTGTTAACGGCGTTTAAAGAGATGAAATTAGACTGCAGCATGGTCTTGGCCAATTAAAATGAACCAGGTGGAGTAGAGGTGTGGTGGCTAACGCCCCCACTACTCTTAACCTTCTACGATTACCGAATACCACCGACGCCATCACTTCTACGATTAGACACAATTAACAAAGAATGACGGCTTTTACATTCCTATCCATCTGGAAAGGTGACTGAAAATTATTATTAATATTATGCATGTGACATGGGGGAATATGCACATGATCGTTGGCCCATTAATTATTTAAAGCACATTAAGGGGAAAAAAAAAGCACCAGATATAGAATACATACATGATTTTAGTGCAACTGCATTATGCATTGATGCTCACTATCTAACAGAGGTGGGTAAATAAACCGGTTAATCGAGCTGGCCCGAAAATCAAACCAAAACCAAACCGGTTTGAAACCGATTATGTAGAAACCGGTTTTGGAACTGATTGAAACCATAGGTTTGGATCCGATTTGTAATTTTCTCCACCAACAAACCGGTTAACCAGACCGAAACCGGCCAAAACCGGGCAAAAACCGATCAAACCCCAATCCGAAACCGATCGTAACCTGGTCAAGAAACCGGTTTCAACACGAACCGAAACCGATCATAAACCGGTTTTGACTTTTGTTGACCAAACCGAACCAGTTTCAACCCTAACCTGTTTTGAGTTTTAAACCGGTTTGTACACCTATTTCTCATTTAACTCAAAACAATTACCATCTAATTAATTTTGCAACTAGTTTTTAGGCCTTCTGTTTTGCAGCAGGACCATTAAACCGTAGCAAAAAAACTAATGTGAAAATGTTCAATCACGTACGTGAATTGTAGCGTGTTGACTCAAAAAAATCTGAAACGTAAAGCATTGCATTATCTTAGAAAAGAATTGTTGGAAATTTTTTGGACTAATAATAATTATTAGTATGTGTTAGGGATAAATTAATTATTAATGAGTCCAAAAGAGTATAGATGAATGCGATATCGATACTCTAAAGTGTAGTTGAGAACTTGAACATTGGTAAAAAGGGAAATGGGTTTGCCCCCATATTAGTAGAACGCTTGAGAGCAATCTCAGTATTTTTGGTGGTTGGACCGGGCTTAGGGACACATGTCAGTTCGTATAACAAGTCATCATGACATGTGTCATCACCATAGAAATGTCGTGATAAGTGTCGTCAGTATCGATGACTCACCTGCCATGCGTCGTGATCTGGACAAGAGTATTCCACCGGTTGCCAAGTGTCACAAGCCAGATGCCATGTGTCAGAAAGTGATGTGAGTCAGCACACTACGTGTTAGTGCCTGAGCTCACCTCTATCCAGAGAGTGACACGTGTCCTACGACACATCACACTCTACCTACTATAAATAGAAGGGTTGTTGGGCATATTTAAAACGCAACGACACACCGACAAACTACATTAGTCATGATCCGAATGCACACGAGGCCCTCCTCGTTTACCACGCACATAGAAACAAACGGCTTTCTGCCAATGTTACGTTCTCTCAATTCCAACTCTCATTCGATCCCGAACTCGCGTTACAAATATGGTTCGGGTGCTAGGGTAATCCCGACAGTACATACTGCTTCGGCTGTTGTACCCTGGGAAAATGACGGGCTCGTGAAGGTGGCCCGAAATCTGTTTTAAGGGACCTCTGTTTAACAGAAATCCTCAGCCACAACCGGGAACCACAGTTTGTTTAGTTTTGCAACTAGACAGGTGTAGACATTTTTGGGTGATCAAGACGGTTTCACCAAGGGAAGAGGCGTACAAGAAGACATGAGTTGAGGATGATGCTCGGATCTCGGTGAACACGAGCTAGACGATGTGAGCTTGGTTCCGGTGCGTTTTCAACACGATGATCAACTTGGCTCTGGTTCAATTTCAACTCGTCAAAGAAATAGGCGTTCGAGCACAAGTTAAGGACTTCGGTATGAATCAAGACATGTATATATGTTATATTTGTTGTTAATCTCGTTTAAATTTGTATACGGTATATGTACTACAATTTCCCAAACTTGTATAAAGAGATTACTTATTTATTTATGGATATTGCTTAATAAAATCGTGACCCATGTCCGACAATCTTAAAACAGATTTCGGGCTTTCGCAAGATTGTTGTGACAATCTTAAAACATTTATAAAGGATATTGGGTTCACGAAAGTTTAAAATATCTTAAATGGATTTTTATAAATATTTGATTTGGGAAAAGTTTTGTGTGGTACAATTGAGTAAGGATTTGTGATTGGAGTACAACACGTAATCCGAATATCGTAATACAAAACGAGTAATTTGATTCAACCGTTTCAAAATGATTTTTGTAATCATATGTGCTCTAACTATAATGTTAGAACCGGTTTGGTAAAGTCGTGGGGTTTAATGGTTAAACCAATTTTGTGATTGTTTATGTCTAAAATTAAGTATAAATGGTTCATGAAAAAACATGCATTTTAAAACGATTTGAAGTGGTTTTTAGTAAACCAATCGTTCGTGTAAATATTAATACGCTAATATGCGTTAGATCGGGTTTAATTTATAATCAATACGTTTTTTGTAAACATTTCATATCCTAATATGCGGGTTAGAAAATGATTAAAAAATATTATGGACTAAACGACTCGTTCCTAACATGAGTGTTAGAAACAATTATTTTATAGATTATTTAAAACATTTTTTAACATACAAGTTGGATGAAATAAACCAAAGGCTATGACGCCTTTCTGAGAAACCTAAAGGTGTGTAAAAGAATAAGGTCGGTCTCCTAGATGCGTATCGGAGACGATTCTTTTATAAAATGGTTTTTCACAAACGTTAATTTATCTAGCATATGTGCTAGATAAACCAAAGGTTTCAAAACGGTTTATTCGAAACCGTATAATTTCTAGCATTAGTGTTACAAATTATTATTGTGTATAATAATATGGCTAGAAATTATTTAATTCTTCTAACGATCATGTTAGAAATTATTATTTTGGTAAAATAATAATAGTAAATACGGTTTATAACTAAAGGTTGTGAACACTATCTCTAAATTCTTAGACTTCTAACGAGTGTGTTAGAATGGGTTTATTTTATAAACCATAATGTTTTAAAAATGATATGTGATCATTTATTTTCTAACGAACGGTTAGAAACGGGTTATATTATAAACCAAGAAATATGAAGTCGTTAATCGTCTACTGAGCAACATAGACATGGTGTTGTCTTTAAACAATAAACTTTCAAAACATTTGGTAAATGTTTATTTCTAACAACCAAGTTTGAAATTTGGTTTGTTGCAAACCATAATCGATAAAGTGTTTCGTAAATATTAGTTTTCTAATATGTGTATTAGAAATAAAAAAATTTATTGTTAAACCGGTATAAAGTTTTGCAAATATAAAGAGATATTTTGAAAAGAATAAAATATGTGTTTACAAATAAAAATGGTTCGTTGCTTATACGATAAGTGACATGTTGGGTAGACTATTGATGGGAAAACAACTTAGTGTTGTTATGAACAAAATTAATTGTCCAAATATTACTACTACCGTGTAGAATATTATTTGACGTGTTATCAGAACCATGGCTCTGATACCAACTTGTAAGACCCAAATCCCGGGAATCCTACAGTTGGTAATCACATCCACAAATTCACAAAAATTTAAAACCAAACGATTCTTTGTATTTAAAACAAGTTCAGAGTAAATAACAGCGGAAAAGTTTAAGTATTAAAAATCCCAACACACGGGTACAGGTGTCCAAAATCAATTGTAAATAAAATATTCGTTTTATTTGAAATCTTCATCTCATTAAAATCGTTTCAGAGTAGTAAACAGCGGAATAGATAACATCAAATTCCCAAAACCCGGGAAAGTGACAAAAATCAAAATTTAAATACTTATGGTAATAATTTAAAAGAAACAATTTGCGTTATTAATTATTCGACTAGATGTGCCTTCAACCGTCCGAGTAGTCTCTAGCACGTCCAAGCGGAAATCTCTAATCCTCAACCTGAAAGTCAATCTAACATGCACACAAAGTCAGCTTGAGCTGAGTGAATTCAAGTTTTAAGTAAATAATATCAGTAGTAATAGTTATGATAGTCATACCAAAAGTTTTTAAAAGTAAAAGGGTGCATCCATCAAATCATCATTACCGAAAACTAAACATCCTCATACATACTTATACAAGATGTATATGTAAACATCCTTTCAATTACATCCCTATATAAATAACATTCACGTATAACATCAGGGTCGAGCAAACGTACAACCCAAACACGTAACATCAGTGCATGCAAACACAAAGTAGGCATACACAACATCAGTAGTCGAAACGACTACAACATCGCCAAATATAGGCCAAGCAATAATGTATATATATATATTATATATATATATTTAACATCCCAAGGTCTACCATATGCTAGCAAGCCTATATAAATTCGTTTAAAAACATTTCAAGAGTTTAAATATCAAACCGGGATTATAAAACATTCCAAGAGTTTACATATAAAAACGGGATTATAAAACATTCTAAGAGTTTAAATATAAAAACGGGATTATAAAACATTCCATAGTTAAAATGAGATTATAAAACATTCCCAGAGTTTAAATATAAAAATGGGACTATAAAACATTCCAAGAGTTTAAATATAAAAATGAGATTATAAAACATTCTCAGAGTTTAAATATAAAACGGGATTATAAAACATTCCAAGAGTTTAAATATAAAAATGGGGGTTATAAAACATTCCAAGAGTTTAAATATAAAAACGGGACTATAAAACATTTCAAGAGTTTAAAATATAATACGGGATACAAACAGTTAAGCCATCATCAACACTAAGTATTCGTACTTAGACATCTATATACATCCATATATTTATATCCCTATAAATACCATCCAATTAATAACATCAGGGTCGAGCACACGTACAACCCAAACACGTAACATCAGTGCATGCAAACAAAAAGTAGGCATACACAACATCAGTAGTCGAAACGACTACAACATCGCCAAATATAGGCCAAGCAATAATGTATATACATATATATATATATATATATATATATATATATATATATATATTTAACATCCCAAGGCCTACCATATGCTAGCAAGCCTATATAAATTAGTTTAAACGTTTCATCAGGAAAAATCGTTTAATACTAGGAATTAATACTAGGCCTAATAGCAATCTCGAGCCTAGACCATAAGTAATTTTAAAACCAGAGTAATAAATTTGACCCGGCCGTGATTACCATGCACACACACATCAATAAGCCTACTCACATCATTTTTAGTCTCGAGGAACTAAATATCATCACACAACCATAGGCTATAAGGTAACACATACTCATACATACATACATACCTCCATACATTCATACATATATATATATTATATATATATATATATCATCCCAAGACATTCCAAATAACAGGTAAGCCTATGGGCCATAAGGTAATATATATTAATCAGTCCAATACATGAACTAAGTAAATAGGTCTACTAGCATTCAATTACTACCAAGCCTATTAACATCATCGAGTCTAGACCATATTCAGGTATATAACCTTAAGGAATATAAGACCATAAATGAGTCTACAATATCCTAAGGCATAAAATATAGTTCACAAATAGTTTCATAAATGCACAAATATGAAAGAGGCTATGTAATACCATCCAAATAGTTGTAACGAGTAAAATCGTGTAAAATTGTATTACAGTGTGCATGCTAGCCAAAAACTTGAAAAGAGTAAAAAGGGCATCATGAACTCGCCTGAATCAACCAAACACCTGCAATGAGCTAGGAAATCCCTAAGTGCACAATCACAAGCAAGGGCCTGTAAATTATACACAACGCGTTACTAAACTAGACTGTAAAAACACTCTAGCCTAATGGGCCGTTCAAGCCCAACAACTTGGCCCAAGGCCCAACAATAATCAAATCGGGTCGAATGCGCGCGAAATAAACCTTAAAACCATTTGTTAAACGAATCAGCCCCGAATGGACCAAATTCCATTTTAAATCTTTTCATTCATCAAGATTATGTCACCCGAGTTGATAGGGTTGACGGTTCCTTTTTACAACTCTTACTTTAACGTTTAAACGAAAATTCGCGCACCTCCGACTCGATTGAAGAAGCACTAACCCCAACAGCCCCGTGCATCAAAATATAATTTTCCCACAGCCCTTAAACCCCCCTAGGGCTGTACAAACTGATTCGGTCGGTCATCCGATCGTTTAACCCATCAAACTCAACAATTGCCAATCCTACACCCGATAAACCCTAGTTTTCGAACTAAAATCGATTGACCGACCTAAACACCTCCAATGGCCATGAAATTTTAGTATGTTGTAAGTGACATACCTAAGAATATGACGGAGTATGAACTTCAATTATAACAGCCCCGAAAGATGCGAGAAAGGGCAGCCACCGGTTAAGCCTAAAACGAACTTATCGATCAATACGAATATAACATGCAGAGTTTAGCATGCAAAGATGTATTTTATTACATAGGAAAACCATGGAATTAAATTATTAAATTTTTACCAGTGTTGTATAAATATCTTAAGTTTATAAAAATATTTTTATTATATTTTTCTAGTGGACACAAAAATCATAAAAATTCTTCCAACACAGAAAGGTATGTGCAGCTATTTCAGCTGCGCAACAAAATGGTTTTATTTTTATAAAATTCATTACCCAGCCAAATTAAACGATTCCAATTGGGTTTGGTTCCTAACTTAAAATATTAAAGTGGAACCAACCAATTTAGACTTGTCGAAAAAAGGATATGATGTCGGGAAGACAGACCAGAATCCGACATCCCGCATCAGCTTTGACACTCGATTTTATAAAATCATAAAAACTATTCAAATCTCGTCCAAAAATTATGTATTATACCTTTCTGGAAACTAGACTCAAATTAGAACATCATGGAATCAAGAATTGATCAAAAATAGTGGATTAACATCACGTTACAGACCCTACAATAAACGTATACGAATCTGTCAGCAAGCTGTTATCATCAAAACTCAATCTTAACGACTAATAAGCGCGCCATAATGATGAATTAGGGTGAAAAGGAGTTGTATACGTATAATACCGACCTAGAATTGAAGTTTGGACGGCCGGACGGTGGCTGATTGCAAGCAAAACGAGGTGGAAAGGGGGTGGGTTGCTGCTGCCGATCGGACATCACCATAGGGTTAGGGTTTTGGGTTTTTGATTATAATATAAAATGTTATGTTCTGGCCCTTCCAAATTGAAAGTTGCGACACTTGAATGAAACTTAAGTAATTCACTTATGGGCTCGTCTAGGAGGCCCTCCGAAGATTCAAGACGAGTCCCGGATTCTAAACAAACATTTATAAACAATCGAGCCGATTAACGAAATTTACGGGCGTTACAATAAACATATGAAAGAAATATATGTTATTATTGTAAATTACTATAATAAATTTTATGGTATTTATTATAAGCAAATTACAATAATGATGAACTTGTTGGTACTTATAATCACTAGCAATGTTGTTTGAACTATGATGGAGGATTTATTTCCTAATATAAGCATACGTAATTGGCATACTGTTGAATATCAATATAAGTGATTCCATTTCGACCATGACAGTGATTGTAGACAAGTACCATTTATCTTGTTGTGATAAATATGTTCATCAAAGTGACTTGAATTATAGACTTATGTTTAAGTTTATATGAGTCAATGGATAAGGCCTTGGAGGTTAAAGGCAAACGAGTTATAACCTTAGCAAATGAGATTAATTTTGGTGTTAAGACGTTCTAAAAGTGAGGTTTAGGAACGGTAAATGAAATCAGATTATCTTGTCTAAACTAAGAAATAAATGTTGGGAAGGCTGTGAAGAATCAAAATGATGCATCTTCTGTTCACAGGCCTAAGTATTGTAGTCTAAGCATGCTAGACTAGTACTTGTTAATTATGGTGCTTGACGAAGACTAATTAACGTGGAACATTCAAAATATACACAAGAATGTATATGTATATAGACAAGTTAAAAAATAGATTTCATATAACCTAAGGTAATAATATAACTCTTGAGGATCTTGAATGGATCTCAACTTTCCAAGTTCTCATAGATGTGACTAAGTTTGTGATGGCTTGTTAACTGCCATCTGATAAGAATTAGCTTAGACGCTAGAAAGTGGTCGAAACTTATGATAATGCATGAGTTGCTTTATTGGTAACATTGATGAACTCACTGATACAATGTCGTGGTATTGTTTAAATCATGAGTATCGATGTATGGTCATAAGTAAACTTAAACAAACTATGTCAAAATACAACAAATGTGGGGATGGTAATTGAGATGATATCTAAAACCTATGACGAAAGCAAAAGCTTTTCTTTAATTGAGATGATTGAGATAATATCTCAAACCCAGTGTAGAAAGAAAAAATCTTTTCTTTATCCAGTTAGTAAGTTGAATAAAACAAAAGTAAGACCTTACTATGGTAATCAAAAGAAAGCGATTTTCTTTATACCATCAGAAATTTGGATGATATTATCCAATAACACTTCAATGAGGGGGTGACTTGCATTTGAACTTAGAATGTTTAGCAATAAAGACATGTGACCTGGTGGAGTACACAATGGTTAAAATGAGCTAATTGGTGATTAGACTCGAATGCCAATTGGTTGAAATCAAAATGTAGCTAGATGTCTGATATTGGCATAAAGATGTGTTTGCCTAAAAGTGAGAACCGTGTTCTTCAAAATACAGTCGTTATAAAAGATTCAGGGAAAATCTGGAGGTTATGGTCTTGAAAGATATTAATAGGCAATATTAACTTGAAAGTTAAGAAAACATCATAACAACTCATCTTAATTGCACAATTATCTAGTATTGACTTGACGAAGTCATAGATAATGATTTTGGATCCAACAACCTGAGGGTTGGTAAAAGATGGAGTTGTGGAATGAGACTAAAGCCCATGAAGAAAGTGAGTGCAAAGGAAAACCTAACCTATGAGATTGGAGATCTCATGATCTAGGTTCAATAGGACAACTTAACTGCATGAACTAAGGGTGGTCATTGTGGGGGGGGGGGGGGGGGACATAGCTTATGTACAAGTTGACGCATAAGCTAATATCTATATCCTCCTAAATTACAAAGGGTGTCTAACTAAACATCCTAGTCCATTCTAAAGACAGTCAGTGACAAAGGGGAGGATAAGCATAACATATAGTTAATGATATGAGAATCATGATAACCATTATGTTTTTAATGATTTGAATGTTAAATCAACTATGTGATGTTTAATGATATATGGATCATGGTAACCATAATGATTTGAGGACCAAATCACCTATGTGAGAGAGAAGTGGGGTCGTTTCGAATGGATTTGTGGGGGGGCGCAAATCCTAGAGCTCTCGCAGAACCAGGCTAGTGCTCCATAACCATAACGAACACGACAATGAGGGGTTAACCGGACCAGGAAGAGTGTTGTGAGAAATGTAATAACGTCTACGTCAAAAGGAGATTGGTTCAAGGACACCGCGTCTACCAATCGCTTGGAGACTAAGTATGTTTCACAAAGGAAGGTTCAAGGCTAACGCTATCTATCCTACAATGCTCAACCGCTGTAACTCTATTTGACACATAAGTGTACATATCAATCTCCATTCATGTGGGGGATTGTTGGAAATTTTTTGGACTAATAATAATTATTAGTATGTGTTAGGGATAAATTAATTATTAATGAGTCCAAAAGAGTATAGATGAATGCGATATCGATACTCTAAAGTGTAGTTGAGAACTTGAACATTGGTAAAAATGGAAATGGGTTTGCCCCATATTGGTAGAACGCTTGAGAGCAGCCTCAGTATTTTTGGTGGTTGGACCAGGCTTAGGGACACATGTCAGTTCGTATGACAAGTCATCATGACATGTGTCGTCACCATAGAAATGTCGTGACAAGTGTCGTCAGTATCGATAACTCACCTTCCATATGTCGTGATCTGGACAAGAGTATTCCACCGGTTGCCCAGTGTCACGAGCCAGATGCCATGTGTCAGAAGAAAATGAAGTGAAGGCTAGTATGCGTATAAACTTGCTTGGGTGCGAATGTGGGCCTGAGACCTAAGAAAATTTGGGTTGGTGCCTTTTTCCATATAACTTCAAAATATTTTAAGGAATTTGAATTTGGGTTAAATTATGGGATTGTTAAGGTAATTAGACGGTCGTCATATAACGGCACTTTCATAAATGTTTTGGTTTTGATTTTTCCATCGCTTTTGGGTTGTTATGCCACCTATAGAAAGTGATGGTCCTAGTATCAACGGTTTTATGTTGGATCAATTGTGGTGGTGGAAACAAAAGAGAAGATGGAGTCGGTCAGCGATGACCACAAGACAGAGAGTTGTGAATATGGAGGTGGGAATATTGAGAGCGGTGGCAACCACGGTAAAACGGTGGTTGTGGCAATAGTAAAGTATATTCCAATACGTTTCCTTTAATTTCCTCACAATTTTTTTTTTATTTTACAGAATATGTGGTAGTTTATTACATGAATTTCCTTTGAACGGTAAATGTTGCTATGATTATATTTTTCATCAATAATTCTAACATCATGTCTAGGTTTGAATATGTGATCTCTCTTTAATAGTCAAGTGGCCATATCAAGTGGGGTTTATTATTCGAATTGAATTACTATTTCAATGAAATCTTCAAAATAAAAGGTTTATAAGTGCGATCTGTGTTTCAGTTATACATAAGATAAAAATTAAAACTCGGTGTCGCGTTTCTTTTAGGATTATTTATTGATTAAATGAATCTAATTGGTTAAATTATATTGTTTAAATTTCTAAGTAAAAAAAATAACAAAGAAATTTAACCAAAGAAATTAATATCCCAACTATCTCACTATCATACCATTCTACCATCCAATTCCTACTAAGAATTTACTAACCTAACCAAACAAGATTATTTTGTAACCTAAGTACATATATCATCTAATTTCAGTTTCTTCATGTTTTTATTCTTTTCAAATATTCCAAATCCAAATTCTTTAAATTAATTCTCAAGAAAATTTTAAACCTAAGACACCATTTAAAACTGTCACACTTGTGATTTAAACAAAACATTAATAGCCATAAAATTATAAGAGCATGTGTGGAAGTGTTGGTGGTCCTTGTAACCGACGTTGATCATTGCTTTTGTGAAAGGTGCGTCATGGACACATGATCTCCTTCACACGTCTCCTGCTTCCTTCTCGTCCATGCATGCAAACTACGCTTTATGTCAACCACGTGTATTTCAGTGCCTCAAAAGTTAATACTTTTTTGGTTTTTTTTTTCTTTAAGTTAGGGAGTAAACGAATCAACCCTATAAATTTAATGCTAATTAAGTTCATTTAATTTTGAAAAGTTAAACTTGATCAAGCTTGAATAATAAGTTTACGGTATGTAGTCTAACGGGTATCAAGGCTTGACAAGCATGTGAAAAGGTGTTACTCTCCAAGTTGAGGGTTTTAATATCATGTTGAAGAAAAATGTAAATGATTGAACTTTGGTTTTTTTCTATCTGGTTTTTTAAAATTATCAATTTCAGTCTACTAGTTTAATTTTGGGCTTTAATAGTACGTATACTTTCATTTTACTATCAATTTTAGTTTAACCCATTAACGATATTCACGTAACCGTTACTTAATAAACATGTACCTCTCATGTGAGGGGATTTTTTTTTTTTTTTTGTCTTTTTGACATACTACTATAAAGACTCTCACCTAACTTTAAAATTTTAATAAATACAATGTAACATCCGCATTTCCGAGAGTAGTATATAACAGAAAGTTTTATTATTAACTATGTGTCGTTAATTTAATTGTGTGTGTTAATGTTTGGATAATAATGGGATTTGGAATTGTGAGTGGGTTGTGGGGCCCATATCCCCCTGTATAAACCCAACCCCTCCATCCTTTCACCATTTTCTTTCCTTTCACCACACACACACACTCAAGAACACAACACTTTCTCTCTACTACCCGGATCCAAATCCGTGCAAAAGAAAGAACAAATCTTGGGTGTAAACACCATAAAACAACAAGAAATACCACCAAGATCCTCGGATCTGTCCAGATCTGAACCCGAGACCAAAAAGTGAGTTTTAGCCAACAAGGTTAAGTTTTTGGGGTTGATTTCGGGAAGCAAACTTATAGAACGATAGATCGAGCTGTATAACGTAAGAAAACGTAAAATTTGTGAGTTATAACCTCACGGGGGTGTTATAGTACAAAAAGGTGATATCCAGACCTTGAAAACACGGGTATACAAAGTTGGTACTACCCAAAACCCACAAAAAGGGTAAAATCGGGCCCTAAGGAAGAGTCACGGAGGAAAATGGCTTTAAAATGGTAAAAATAAAGAAAAGGAAAAGATTTCACATCGCACAAACATGCGAAGCGAAACTTCCATGCGAAGCGAAACTTACCATGCGAAGCAAACTTCCATGCGAAGCGAAACTTCCCACGCAAAGCGAACTTCCATGCGAAGCGAAACTTCCCATGAGAAGCGAACTTCCATCCGAAGCGAAACTTCCCATGCGAAGCGAAACTTCCATGCGAAGCGAAACTTCCAAGCAAAGCGAAACTTCCATACGAAATTTCATGCGATTCAATTTTCTGATGCATTTTCGATAAAGGAGTACTAATGAAAATAAAATTTTTCCAAGCTGATTTGGCAGCTCGACACCAGCCAGCAGGGGCGCAGCTTTAGAGGGACCGGGATTGGCCCTGGTCACTGTCGTTTTCTCCGTTAATAGGGTAAATTTCGCGATTTTTCCCGAAAACTTTTTTAAGTATTAAGCGCGATCACTGCCAAATTATTTTTCCAAAGAGCTACCTGTACCACCAATTTTTTTTTAAATATAATACCCTATCGTTTGATTTTTTTTATAAAACCTCATGTTTTTATAAACAAATGCTATAAAAATTGTAAAAAACTTAGTTCTTAATAGCATTCAAACTTGAAGGGGCTTGTTGTAAATTGTTAAATAACATAACTTTAAAGAAAAAACAAAAAACAAACGGGAATTTTACCAAAAGGATCGGCCTCACCTGCTGCTCCCTTCTGCCTTCTGTTCTTTCTGAGCTCGCCAATCGCCACCGCTCACCGCCCCACCGCCCCAACTTCGTCCGCGCTCATCCACCGCCGCCGCTCATCCCTGCTCATCTACCACCGCAAGGTAATACTGTATCTGCTCTTCCTTTGTGTTATTGTGTTGTTAAATCAATGATTATTAAATTAGGGTTCGTAATTGTGAACTGGGAATTTAGAGAAATTAGTCAATTAAGCTTGTAATAAGTATTGTATGATGAAATTTTACTCTAACTTAACCTATTTGAATGAATGAAAAAAAATTATATATATGGATGTCATATTGTTTGATCCGACCTGAACCGAACCACCGACACAGCCCGAACCACCGACACGAACCGAATCGCAACCCGAAAATTTTTGGGTCCGTGACTTCGGTCACCGCCATGGCGAAGCCCAAGCTTCGCCACTGCCAGCCAGGGACTCTGCCCCATGGACCCTTCTAGGGGCTGCTGCCCCTAGACCCCACTACCAGGGGCGCTGCCCCCGGACCCCCGTAAGAAGTAGTAGAAACATATAACTGATGCTCGTAACTTGTTAAATAGTTGGCCGTGCCCAGCTGAGAAGAGGTGTAACCATAAACTCCGAAAGAAACCGACTCTAAGTGACTTCTAGCCCCATTTCTCTTTGAAATGTTTTGGGGTTGTGTGCATACTTGTAAGACTAGAAGTATACATTTATATACATATATGTTGAGGGAGAATAACTAATGCAAGATCGAATGAATGTGGTAAGAATGTGTATGTGTTTAGTTTGATAACTACATGTGATTGTAAGAGTCAAATAGAATATAATGAAAGAGTCAGGGTGGCAGGCCATTCTAATGCCTGGGCAAGAATAGAGTGGCCGACTCTATGATATCTGTGACACCCGGTAATTTTTCACACTCTAATGTATATATTTGATTTAAATTACGTATTATTTATATAATTTATATAAGGTATAAACCATAGTATACTTGAAATGTGAACGAGAACAGTCGTTATGCCTATAGGATCGTATAAAGAGCCGATGAGAACGGCTATATGATAAAGACAGCCCAGTAATAGTCAGAGGTGACAAATATATCAAGCTAAATATATACCTATGATCCAATATAATGGGTAATGGTAAGACTTTGCCCAATAATGTCCTAATTCCCTAATTAGGACCGAAACGTCAAAAACGTTTAAATAATAGAATATAGTCGCCGAACCGGTCAAATTAATGACACATTATACAGTGAGACGATCAAGATATGAAACTATGAAGTGTTTAAAGGTATACTAGTCGGAATAATATGAAGATAATAATTTAAACAATCCATGAAAGATTACAATATGGAGCACTATTTAACCGAATATAACTCCGGGCTAAATTTAAATATACATCATACCGGGAACCGAAATAAATACCGGGTTCCATACCATCTATAATACCTTATAGGTGACCAAATAAATTAAGAGAAGCTCATAATACCCAAGTCCAATATAAATTCCATAACTTGTTTACTCGATGATCAACTCGTCCTAACGACTATCCACTTAAGACCCGAACCAAGATTGAACTTAGCACTATATTTGGACAACCAATATATTTATTAAATGACCATAATACCCTCCCTTTGTAGCCCAAAGCCGAACCCCAACCTTTTCTCTTTTCGATTTTAAACACAAGATCAAACACCACATGAAGCCACCATTTATGCATCCATACATACATCCTTATCTTCATGCTACATCATCATCACCAACATCATCATTATAGTAGTACTTGCAAGCCACCAAGCCTCCAAGAATCCTTCAAAAATCCGGCTCCCCATCCCAATCAAATAAACAATGAATTTGCACCATACTTTGACCAACTATTGACACTTGATTGATAAGGTAGCCACCCTTAATTCAAGGGATATTGTCCCCTCTTGCTTTCCATATTATATACCAAGGTTGTGGACAAAGAATTAACACATACAAACTTCAAAACACATTCCAAACTTCAACCTCTTCCCTCTCGGCCGAAGAACAGCAGCAGGCCACCAAACAGCCGCCTCTTTGCAACCTGTTTTCTCTATAATTCTACTATTAACATCTTGAACCCTATATATCGTTGGAAAGCTAGAAGAAATCCTTAAACCGTGGTAGAAAGCCTTGAACGGATCTCTGCCCGGAAAACTCGGTAAGAAGCTTTGAACCTTCGAAGGTCACTACTGGAAACTGCATTTTCCAGCAGTACCCCCTCTCTTCTTTTGTTCATATCTCACAAACCACTTGGTATTTTTGGGTGATTCTTGTTTAGGAATCCAAGGAAACTCGCAAGGATCACGAACCACCTTTTGAACATCCATTTCCGGCTTCATTTCAGCATTAGGTAAGCCGAAAACTCGAGTTGTAACAGTTTATGGTGGCTGGAAAAACACAGATTCTGTCCAGCCACGGTTTCATCATTTTACTTGACCCTAGTTCACCTATTTCATGTTATTTAAACATAATGTAGACCCTCAACATCGTGATTAACGTCAAGGAACTTGGATCTCGCCATAAACCCGCTCAAGAACGCCTCAAAAACCGACATTCCCAAGGTACTAATGCCATGTAATGTTTAGTAGAAAAACATGGACTAAGCCTAAGATACATATACATAATGAGGTGATGAATCATGAACATAAACTTGAAGTGTGTTAAAATGACATATAATGAGGAGTAAATCATGTTGGGTAAAAAATTACAAGTGTTAAAAGGGTGTTTAAGGAAGGTTAAGGTTAATAGAACACTTAGTTAAGATCTTGAGTAATAAAACCCACTTATAAATAAACAAGATAATATAAATGTAAAGACGGAATCTTGGTTATGTTAAACTTTAAAAAGGGTATATAACTAACGTATTAAAAACCGTATCGGGTGTAGTATGTGAATAAATATTTTTACTATCATAAAAGTAAAAATAATAATAGTAATAATAATAGTAATAATAATAATAATAAAAGTAACAAAAATAATAAGAGAAACGACTACGGGAAATCGGATACTAAAATATATATAAAAGTGCAATCCTTTGCACGGAGGATACATGGATATAATGGCTTTAAAACAAAGAGATATATATATATAAATACACTCGTATAATCCTATGAATACACGGGGAATACGTGTAAGATATATATAAGTAAATGTAAATATACAATATTGTATGGGTCAAGGATAATGGTAAAAGCATGTAATATAATTATAAGATTTAAAAAGAATATTAACAATACTTATAATATATACATAACAAAATAAGTATACAAGTCATACACATGTATTCCTATATATGTGCAACAAATATAAAATACGGGTTTTTGTGATGGACATTGCGAGTAACTGGAAGGGTGGAGGTGCCGGTAGTCGGGACGTCCTGCCTAGGCTGGTAAACGAATATATCATAGATGGTCCCGTTACCTACCTGGGGACTAACGATGAGAGCTCCAAAACCTATTAGGCTAAAGCATGTCACGAACGTCATGATTACCGACGAATAATTTGTATCGAGCATTCCCTAATGCTCGGAGGATATATATATAAAGAGGATATAACGGATATACATAACAAGTATAAGACGTTGTCTAACGTCCGTATCGCTAATGTATAAAAAGTATACATATATACCGTCACCTCATAAGTATGTATCGGGCTAAGTATTAATAGTTATATATTATGTACTGAAGTGCATACGTATACGATATAATACAGGAAACTCACCAAGTATAACGGAATATTATTCCTCATTTAAGGTGAGTCTCACAGCCCCTATTTTCACTATTTTCACTATGTTTTAAACTGTTTTCGGGGCGAGGGACACGTGTTTAAATATGTTTTATCATGGTGTATATCTTGATTTACAATGTGCATGTACATGAGATATTTGGCGCGCTCATGGTACATAAAGTCCCCGGTATATATTGTAACCATAAACTATAGGCAACTATAGCCGAGGAACTCTACGGGTAGTACTACTGGTCTGACCAACCCACTCGTAAGTGGTCGCGCCACTTTATAAGACGGGTGCTTAGTTTTCCGATTTATTTATTCCCTCGTGGACTAGTGGGATGTTATGTGGGGCTTTATGGTGTATATATATAGTCAAGGAATGGTTACGAACTCATGTATTCACGTTACACTGCAAGTCATGGATACTGCATTCATGACGTTATGAGAATTATATTATAAAGCATTTTATCGAGTCACAAAACTTGTGAACTCACTCAGTTTATACTGATTAAATTATTTTACGTGTCTTTCAGGTATTTAGCTACGTGGAGAGGTCACGGTGTCTCACTATGGTTTTATGTTTAACTATGGAAATTTCATGTATGAGGATTTTATATTTTGGAGTTTTCACGGTTATATCTCCCTTCGGCAGGACATAACTGTGAAATCTCAATATGTTATATGTAAACTTTTTTTATGGATATTTTTGTAAAACTTATATTATGAATGAAATCCTCATGTATTTTATCATATAGTTGTTGCTTAACCGCGCTCTCGAAAAACCTTTCATGAGTCGCACACCGGTTGTTTCCGCCTATGGACCGGGTGTGACAGACTGGTATCAGAGCCAAGGTTATAGCGAACTAGGATTCAACCCTGAGTCTAGGCTATAACCCCTTAGATTCCCTCATGAAAACGTTTTTCATGCATGACATGTTTTCAACACCAAAGTAGGGTTATAGCGATCTTACGTGATTAGATATGGAATTGCTTGTTTATGTATGAAGATGTGAAACGTGTGATCGATTAATGTAAGGCCCCGTTCCCGGTAACCCTACTTTGGTGTTGGATTTACTCATAAACACAGTTCCAAAATCAGAGTAAATTAAAAACTTCGCGGAATAATTAAATACTTCAAATATCACATTACAAAACACTCATTCTTGTCTTCACATACAAATTTTCTTTTCATAATTAATTAATTAAAACAGTCTTGACACTTCTTCGTAGATGCCAATCTCTTCCGTCCATGCCATGTGTCCCTCCTCAAGCCAGCTGCCTCAATCTATTTGCCTGCGTGCATACTAAAAGTCAGCTACGCTGAGTGCGAGCCGGACCCTGAATGGTGCACAAGAGAGTTACACCACCACCAAGAAAGAGCTTTTAGCTGTGGTGTTTGCATTTGATAAATTCAGGTCCTATCTTGTTCTGTCCAAGACGATTGTGTACACGGATCATTCTACCATTCGTTATCTCTTTAGCAAACAGGATGCTAAGCCACGTCTTATCCGTTGGATTCTTTTGCTTCAAGAGTTTGATATCAAACCCGTGATAAGAAGGGGGCCGAGAATGTGGCGGCCGATCATCTTTCGCGTCTTGAGGGAGCTGAGTTAGGAGAGCCGGGGGTCAGGATTAATGACCACTTTCCGACAGAGAGACTTATGTTTGTTTCGGCTCAGGATGAGGGTTTCCCATGGTTCGCCGACTTCGCGAACTATCTTGCTGACGGGTACTACCCGAAGATGTCTTACCATCAAAAGAATAAATTCTTTGCTGATATTAAGTTTTACCTGTGGGACGACCTGTATCTTTTTCGTATAGGTGCTGACCAGTTGATCAGGAGGTGTCTTGACATTAAGGAGGGATGGCAGATTCTGAGCCATTGCCATGTTGGACCGACAGGAGGTCACCACGGTGCGAGTTTGACGGCAAAGAAGGTGTTTGATTGTGGATTCTATTGGCCTTCGATTTTTAAGGATGCACACGCGTTTGTGAGGAGTTATGATCGTTGCCAGCGGGTCAGCAACATTTCTTCGCAAAATGAAATGCCCCAGAATGCTATTCAGGTTTGTGAGGTTTTTGATGTTTGGGGCATTGATTTCATGGGACCGTTTCCATCTTTGCGTGGGAACAAGTATATACTCGTGGCGGTTGATTATGTCTCGAAGTGGGTTGAGGCCAAGGCCTTACCCACTAATGATGCCCGAGTTGTACTCCGTTTTCTCAAGAGCCTTTTTGCTCGTTTTGGTGTCCCGAAGGCGTTGATCAATGATAGAGGAACTCACTTCTGCAATGCGCAGATGGAGAAGGCGTTGCGTCGCTATGGGGTCACCCATCGGCTTGCAACCGCCTACCACCCACAGACTAGTGGGCAGGTAGAAGTGAGTAACCGGGGGATCAAACGTGTTCTTGAGAAAACGGTTGGTTCGAATCGTCGGGGTTGGTCCGACAAGCTGGATGACGCGTTGTGGGCCTTCTGTACAGCCTACAAGACTCCGACCGGTTCCACACCATTTCGAATGATTTATGGGAAGGCTTGCCACCTGCCTGTTGAGTTAGAGCACCGTGCTTCTTGGGCCCTACAGAGGGTCAACTTTGATATGTCTGCCGCAGAGAGAACTCGTTTCCACCAATTGCACGAGTTAGAGGAGCTGAGAGATCACGCTTACGCGCAGTCATTTAGGTATAAGGAGCGGATGAAGGAACTGCACGATAGGAAGTTGAAGGGTAGCAAGCAGTTCAAGTGTGGGGATTTTGTTTTATTGTATAACTCCCGGTTGAGGTTATTCCCGGGAAAGTTGAGATCCCGATGGTCGGGACCGTTCACGGTCACCGAGGTCTTCCCGTACGGTACTGTTGAGATAGAAGATAAAGGCGGGAAGTTTAAGGTGAACGGTCATAGACTGAAGCACTACATTGGTGAGCCGGTGACTGACCAGACGGTCGAGGTATTCTACATTGACGTGCTCTCCGGGACTTAGACGCGATGGATGCACACTCGGGAGACTGCCCGAGTTGTAGAGTTTGTATTTATGTATTTGTGTAATGCTATCTGTTTTCTTTGTTTTTTCTATCTCAGGTTGTTCCAAGATGAAACCGCTCGTACTCAATCTCCATTCGAGTCGGTCGATTTAAGGAGTATCCTATATTTATTGTTAAAAAAAAAACAAAAACACAAAAATATGTTTATTTCTTTATGTTTTTGTTTTCCGTATTGTACGCCGCTACATGCGAGCGAGTTTGAGTTTTGCAGGTTACATTATGCGCATAGTAGCTATGGTGGCGTTTTGGAACAGGTTCTCCCGAGGTTGCGGCCGCGAATGAAATGCTATACGGTCGTTTGGCTACTACTCAACTGTTGAGGATTCTGCACACAAACCAGGGGAGTAACCCGTTCTTTGTTTTTACTCTTGTATACTTTATTTTTATTTTCTGGTTTATTTTTATTTTATTTTATTTCTTTTCCTTATACTCATCGAGGACGATTTCGTTCTAAGTGTGGGGATGTGGTTTATTTTACTTAGTTGTAGGAAAATTTTTGTTAAAAAAAAATAAAAATAATAAAAAAATAAAAAATAGTCCCTTGAAATTTGTTTTCTCTACGTTAAACAGGAGATGATATTATTACCGAGTAGTGGTTATTTCATAAATTCTTAGTGTGTTCAAAAATATATATATAATAAATAAGAACAGTGCCCATTAGACCCGCACGTAATGTATGGTAACCGAACTATTTAGACTCAGTAATCGTGTGTCGGTAGGCTCAGCCTTTGAGAATGAAAGGGCGGTTTGGTTGTTGACCTAATTGAACCTCTTAAATGGCCTGACATAAGTGGGAAACATCTTAGGGGTTTTGTTTGTTTAACTAAGCTCGTGATAGGACTGGAATGAAAAGCCGGGTTATACTTAAGCCTCGAGTCACATGATCGTCTGCATATATTAGTTGTTTTATCTTTTGTATTTGTTTCTGTTCACATAAAGCCGTGTAATAAGTGTCAAAAAAAATTAAAAAAAATTAAAATTAAAAAAAAAATTTGCAAAAAGCCAAAAGGCAGAAAAAGAAATAAAAGAAAGAATGCATTTGTCATTGGGTGCACTTGAAAGAGAGCTAGAGTTTATAGTTTGTATATGAGTCGAAATGTTTAATCATGTGGCAATAGTTTTAAGTCAAGTTGGGGTGGCTCGGCCCGGTAAAACCATAATGGAATTGGTGAAGTGGCAGCAAGGCTTTTAGGTGTGGGTTCCACTTAGTCATACAAATTAATAGAATTGTCACGCCTTATTTGCCTCGGTAAGTATTGAGGCATAGGTTTAAAGTGGACAGCAATACCGGCAATCGACCTGATCTAGCTTATTAGGTGAAAGTTGGAAGGGGTAACGGGTCACTTGTTCTAATACTTTAAAAAGAAGAAAAAAAAGATATTAATAATAATAATAAATAAATAAAACCAAGAGTTGTCGGTTGAACTCGGATATGATCCTATGTAGTATTCTTTTTCAGAGACGAAAAAGTCTTAAGTGTGGGGATATTTGATGTGTTGTAAAACACACGTATTTTCCGCACCTTTTATCTACGTAATATATTATATTTTATGTGTTTTTACTCGTTTTATATAGGTTTTACGTAAGTTTAATAACCTTGTAGGTTTTGGGTGAAAGAAAGAAGAAAAACCGAGCTTTTCGAGCATTCTACGAGCCTTTTACGCATACAAGTTCAAGACAAAGCTCAAGGCCCAGCCCGTATGCATCATGGAGGCCCAAGACCCTATTATATTATAATATATAAAAAGGAAAAAAACCCTGGGGGCAGCCTACAATCCGATCGGCAGAATCAGCAGGAAGAAAGGAAGAAAAAAAAGTTTTGTGTGCTAGGGTTTGGAGCTTGTGGTGTCTAGGGAAGGAAGAAGACACAAGAATCAAGCCCCGGGATCGTTTAACATCTGTTTTTACAGCGAAGGAGCAGCCATAAACATCCAATATCCTTACATCTTTTTCATTGTTCATATACCTTGAATTACTAGTTCAATTACTTAGTAGTTTTGCAATTACTTGGGATATTGACTTGTTATTGATTAGTATTGATTATTGAATGCTTGAATTGATGTTTGAGATGAGTTTATTGATGCTTTTATTTATTGTTCATGGCTGTCCAAAGATGATTATTGGCTAAACTTGTTAGTTCTACCTAGGAATGACGATTCTTGTTAGTGTTTGATGAGCTTGTTGGATTGTTTGATTGATAGACTTGAATTTATATTGTAAAGTTTGATTTAGACATGAAATAGGTTGTGTTTAGTGGCTGGAAATTTTGGTGATTCATTGCATAAACCCTGTGTGTTGATTGATTAGTTTTGTATTGATTGATCGGTGCATTGTTTGATTCTAGACTTTGTGTTTAGGGTTTGTTTGCGGTAGGTACAACCGTAGGGTTTTGTTGCGTGATTATTTGGATTAAGTACAGCGGTTAAACACCTTCTTTGAGACCGAGAGGTGATAGGAAGTTAGGGTTGTCTCATTGCCTTTGCATGCTAGAATAAGGACTGCGCGAGAGCGAGTTCGTTTCTTGTCAGGTTTAGGTGTTTGAGCGACTAGTTGATCTATTTTGGTTTAAGTTGAATTGTTCCTCTATCCTTGGTTGTGTAGTATTCATTGCCATTAGGGTCGAGTGTTGGTGAGACCGAGAGGTGATCCTTCATTAGAACACGTTAGCAATTGTTTCCCGGTTTGGTCGTTTTAGGCGATTTTGAGTAGTTAAGGTTTGTTGTGTGAGACCGAGAGGTAATCTAGTGAGCCCGAGCGATCCTTAGTCGTGTCATCTTTAGGAACCGGTGTCTTGATATCATTCAATCCGTTAGCTTGTTAGGCCTACAATTTGATTCAGACCTAGGTAGACGTTTTTCTCCATCCGAAGTCAACTCAGTTAGTTTTCCGTTAAGTTTTCTATTTTTGGTAAGTTTTGTCAGTCAGTCTAGTTAGTTCAGTTAAGTAATTAAAAATCGAAAATCAATTAAATATTATTCTAAGGTAGGTCTTGTCTAGGGTTAGTAATCGTTAGCGTCTTACGTGTCCACGTGTTCGATACTCGGACTTCCTAGGTCTATACTACTTGCGATCGGTACACTTGCCAGTTGTGTGTGGTTTTAGGATTTTCGTTTTATATTTAAAGCTTAGTTGTGAGGGTCATTTTTATAGGGTTATTAGACACACATCATAAACACTTCCTGAAGTGATGACATTTGTGTTTTCCTGTAGAATACGAATGGCTGGTGCTAAGAAGACTGTTGAACAAGGAAGTCGCACGAGTCGCCGTGGTAGACCATGTGTTACCCAAGTACCCCCCCCCCCCCCCCGAAGAACTGATTATCGAGTCTGATGAAGACAGAAGCCTGACTGTGCGAGACGAAGGGTATCAGCTCGACCCTGCTATCCAAGCTGCCATCACTTAGGCAGTAGCTGCTGCAGTGCAGAATCTACATCAAGAAAAGTCGAATGAGAGCCATCCAAGAACTATTGAAAAGACTGGAGAGGGTAGTAAGCAAGGTGAAGAGACTGAGAAAGAGGCGTCAAGTGAAGATCGGTCGGCGAAGGTTGAGGAGGGAAGGAAGAGTCGTGGTGGGTGTAACTACAAGTCGTTCAAGGGCTGTGACCCACCGAAGCTGACCGGTGTGGGTGACGCAATCGCTACTCTCCAATGGATAACCGCGATGGACAAGGTTATCCGAATTAGCGAATGTCGTCCTGACCAAGCCGTGGGTTATCCTACTCAATCTTTTGGGGAAGAAGCGATGTTCCGGTGGGAAACTGTTAAGCAAAGAAAGACCCCTGCTAAGATTAAGGCTATGACGTGGGAAGATCTGAAAAAGATGGTCATGAAGAAGTTCTGTGCGGATGCTGAAGTTGAGAAGGCGGAGATGAAGTTCCTGAATTTGAGGGCAGGGAAAATGACACACCGCGAGTACACCACTGTGTTCAATCGCCTGTTCAGACTTGTCCCTGACATGGTGAACACTAAGGCAAAGAGGATCAAGTGCTACTTGAGGGGACTACCACAAAATGTCCGCACCTTAGTCCGGGCTAGTAAACCTACCACTTTTTACTCTGCTGTCGAACTCGCAGAGATGGTTTATGATGACCTGGCTGTGGATGATTGGTGGTGGTGGAAGAGAAGAAAGAGAAGAAGTTGATTGCTCCTGCTAAGTGCCCAGGTACTCAGTTGTGGAACTCGAAGGAGAAAAAGCCGAAGGTGTTGGAAAGGAAGCCGTGTAAGACTTGTGGAAAGACGCACAGGGGAGAGTGTAAAAGGGAAATAGGGATGAACACTTGCTACAAGTGTGGGAAGACAGGGCACTACTCTCGCGATTGTAATAGCAACCCTGTCTGTTACAAGTGTGGAAAGACTGGCCATATGGCGAGAGAGTGCACTACAAATGAAGCTGGGGAAAGCGGAAAGAAGGAAGCCGAGTAGTCTAGGCCCAAGTGCAACGTCCAACTTTTTGTTAAATAATGAATGACGGAAAGTTTTGTTATTTAACTGTGTGTCGTTAAGTTAGTCTTGTGTTAAGTATTTGGGAGTAAGATTTGGGAATGGGTGGTGGGACCCGTGAAACCCCCTCTATATAAGCCCAACCACTTCTTCTTTTCCATTCTTTTTCTCATCCAAACACACAAACAAACACACTCAAGAAACACACACATACACTCTCTCTAGCACTCGGATTTAAAATCCAAGCCAAAGAAGGGTGGAATCTCATGTTTAACATCGTCAAGCAACAAGAATCACGTCCAGATCCTCGAGTTGTCAAGATCTGAACTCAAACCCGCAAGCAAAAGGTGGGTTTTAGTTTAAAATGGTTAAGTTTTGTGATTAGAATCGGCATGCAAACAGTTATAATGATAGATCGGGTTGTGAAATGTAAAAAAAATATAAACTTGGTAAGTAATAACCTCTCGGGTGCACTTTGTGATAAAAATGTGGTGTTTGGACTTTGAGAGATGGGTTCAGGATCAGGTGCATGGGGTCAGAATGTGTCAAAAGTTGGGAAAGAGTAAAAATCAGGTCCTGAGGAAGAGCCACGAAGTAAAATGGCTTAAAAACGGTAAAAGCGAAGAATGGCAGGCATTTCGCTTCACTCAGCCACGAGAAGCGAAACATGCATTTCGCTTCACTTAGCCATGCGAAGCGAAACGCTTCCATGCGAAGCGAAACAGTTTCATGCGAAGCGAAACAGTCCCATGCGAAGCGAAATTCTTCCATGCGAAATTTTATAAAATTCATTTTCTGATGCATTTTTGTTAAAGGACTGTTAATGAAAATAAAATTTTTCCGAGCTGACCTGGGGCGCTGCCGCCCCTAGACCCCGCTACCAGGGGCGCTGCCCCCGGACCCCCGTTAGTTGAGGGTGTCATTGACTTAGATGTAAGAAGTAGTAGTAATGGATATTTGACACTTGTAATGCGTTATACAGTTAGCCGTGCACAGCTAAAGAAGGGCATTACTATTAACGGCGAGAGAAACCGACTTCACGTGAGTTTCTAGCCCCTTTATCCGTTATGTTTTGGGGATGTGTGCATGCTCCTTTGTGATAGTTGTTAATACACTTAACTTTGGTGGTAAGTGAATGATATGTGTATGTTATATATATGACTAAGTATTGAATGTTATTATGGAATGTTTATACGAATGAATATGTACATATACGTATATACATGACCAGAAGATATGTAAAGTATTGAATGAAAATGAATGTATGATCGAGTGACGTGACAGGTATGGTTATTGGGACAAAGGGACCAGACCCTAATAATATCTAAGACAGAAGGGACCAGACCCTGATAATATCTAAGACAGAAAGGACCAGACCCTGATAATATCTGAGACAGAAGGGACCAGACCCTGATAATATCTGAGACAGAAGGGACCAGACCCTAATAATATCTGTGATAGTAGAGATAGAATAGCCTATGGTAAACCATAAGGCCTTATGAAAGAAAGTATGTAAGCGCGTGTGCATGTATATAAAGTTTGTATGAAAGAAGTAAGAATAAGTAAGGTATGAATACGTATCTTCGGATGCGTATGAGTAAGGATATGAATGTATTTTATGTTAATTGATTAACTAGAACTCACTCAGCGTAGCTGACTTTTAGTATGCACGCAGGCAAATAGGTTGAGGCAGCTGGCTTAAGGAGGGACACAGGGCATGGACTGAAGAGACTGGCATCTATGATGAAGTGTTATGACTGTTTTAATTAATTATTTATGAAAAGACAATTGTATGTTAGAACAAGAATGAATGTTTTGTAATGTGATGTATGAAGTTTTAAATTATTCCGTGAAAGTTTTAATTAACTCTGACTTTAGAATTGTGTTTATGAGTAAATCCAACACCAAAGTAGGGTTACCGGGAACGGGGCCTTACACCAAGACTAGAGCCTATATGTTGACACAAGAGCAAGCCAAGAAGATCCCTAATGTTGTGACAGGTACGTTCCTAGTAAACGGTGTTTCCGCTTCAGTGTTGTTTGATTCAGGTGCAACTAGGAGTTTCATAGCTACCTCATTTTGTAAAACAGCTAAGATGATTTGTTGCCGTGTGCCTAAAACTTTTATGGTCGAGACCACTAATGAGACCTCAGTTAAAATTATGAGAAGGGTTAATAATTGTAAGATAGAGTTGGAGGGACACGAATTCCCTGCTACCCTGTATGTGTTGACCTTAGGGGGATTCGATGGTGATTCAGTGATGGTTATCTGAATTCGAAGCCCAGATAATATGCAAGAGTAGATTGATAAGACTAAAGACTTCGGATGGCGATTCAGTGATGGTTTATGGTGATAAAGAAAGCTCAGGGCTTAACGTCATTTCGATGATCAAAGCTGAAGGATTGTTAAGGCGAGGGTGCAGTGCCTACCTAGCATATGTTGTCAAAGCTATGGCCGAAACGAAAGAAGTGAAAGATGTTCCTGTGGTGTGTGACTATCCCGAAGTATTCCCTGAGGACCTTCCGGGGTTGCCACTGGAACGTGAAGTAGAATTTCATATAGAGTTAATATCAGGAGCACAGCCTGTCGCAAAAGCACCTTATCGCCTGACGCCGTCCGAGATAAGAAAATTGATGACCCAATTGCAAGAACTCCTCGAAAAAGGTTTCATAAGGCCGAGTGTTTCTCCGTGGGGCGCACCAGTGTTATTTGTTAAGAAGAAAGATGGAAGCATGAGAATGTGTATTGACTACAGGGAGTTGAATAAGCTTACAGTGAAGTATAGATATTCGTTGCCACGGATTGATGATTTGTTTGATCAGCTACAAGGTGCAAGCTGGTTTTCATGAATAGATCTCAGATCAGGTTATCATCAGCTAAAGGTGAAAGAGGCGGACATCTCAAAGACAGCGTTTCGGATGTGGTACGGACACAACGAGTTCCTCGTGATGTCATTTGGTCTAACTAACGCTCCCGCAGCATTTATGGATATGATGAATAGGGTATGTCGGCCAATGTTAGACAACACGGTTATCGTTTTCATTGACGATATATTACTTTATTCAAAGAGCGATTCTGACCATGCTGAGCACCTGAGGGAAGTATTAGAAGTTTTGAAGAAGGAGAAATTGTATGCAAAGTTCTCGAAGTGTGCATTTTGGCTACGAGAGATACAGTTTTTAGGTCACATAATCAATCCCGAGGGGATTATTGTGGACCCAGTCAAGATTGAAGCGATAAAGAATTGGAAGACTCCGCGAAACACGACCGAGATACGCCGTTTCCTAGGTTTAGCTGGTTACTATAGGAGATTCATTCCGGGCTTCTCCAAGATAGTCGCACCGATGACCGGCATGACCCGGAAGACTGTAGTATTCAGATGGGGTAAAAACCAAGAAGAAGCGTTCGAAGAATTGAAGAGAAGACTCACCCAGGCTCCAATCCTTGTTCTGCCCGATGGTGAAGAAGATTTGGTAGTTTGTACTGATGCTTCGTATCAAGGGTTAGGTTGCGTGTTGATGCAACGAGGGAAGGTCATAGCCTATGCGTCTAGACAGTTGAAAGTTCACGAAAGCACATACCCGACGCATGACCTGGAGTTAGAAGTTGTGGTGCATGCTCTCAAGATTTGGAGGCATTACTTGTACAGTACCAAGTGTACTATATATACATATCACAAGAGTCTGAAGTACTTCTTCGAGCAGATAGAGTTGAATATGAGGCAGAGAAGGTGGTTGGAGCTGATAAAGGATTATGACTGCGACATCAAGTATTATCCGGGAAAGGCTAATGTAGTCGCTGACGCCTTAAGCCGGAAGAACGCAGAGATTATCGCAACGGTTAAGTCTTCTAAGTTGGTCATCAATTCAGATTTCTTCGAAGAAATCAGCAAGGTGCAGTCAGAGGTGCTGGTAGACGAAGGGTTGATGAAGAAAGAAAGGATCTTTGGGCAGCAGAATTAGTTGATAGATAATACTCAGGGTGTAAAGACCAGGTTTGACCAAGTATGGATTCCATGTCATGGGAATCTTAGAGATCGAGTCCTAGACGAGGCCAATAAGTCTCGGTACTCGATTCATCTGGGATCTACCAAGATGTATCAAGACTTGAAGAAACACTATTGGTGGTCGGGCATGAAGAATGAAGTAGTAGATTACGTCAGTAAGTGCTTAACATTCTTGCAGGTCAAGGCAGAGCACCAGAAACCGTATGGGAGGATGTAGCCGTTGGAGATACCCGAATGGAAGTGGGAACTTATCACCATGGATTTCATAACTAAGCTACCACGTACAGCTAGGAATCATGATACCATATGGGTGATTGTGGACCGTTTGACGAAAAGTGCTCACTTTCTACCTATACGAGAGGCTATCTCGTCAGAAACGTTGGCAAACGTGTTCCTCAAGGAAGTTGTAGCAAAGCATGGGATGTCGTTGTCGATCGTGTCAGATAGAGATACCCGCTTTACTTCAAGATTCTGGAAGAAGTTCCATGAAGCAATGGGAACAAGACTAAACATCAGCATGGCGTATCATCCTCAAATAGATGGGCAGTCAGAGCGGACTATCCAAACCCTTGAGGATATTCTACATGCTTGTGTGTTAGATTTTGGAGGAAGTTGGGATGATCATTTGCACTTGGCAGAATTCTCTTACAACAACAGTTACCATTCGAGTATTGGTATGCCGCCGTTTGAGATGTTGTATGGAAGACGTTGCAGAACTCCTGTATGTTGGGGGAGATTGGTAAGAAGGAGATTGGAAGTTTAGAAGTGGTGCAAGAAACCTTTTCAAAGTTTGATCAGATTAAGGCCAGGATGAAAGCTGCTCAAGATCGTCAGAAGTCTTATGCCGATAAGCGAAGATGGCCGATTGAGTTTAAGGTTGGAGACCACGTGATGCTTAAGGTCTTGCCTTGGAAGAGGATTATTCGTTACCGGAAAAGAGGGAAGCTGAGTCCAAGATACATCGGACCGTTCAGAATCTTATCTCGAGTGGGCGAAGTGGCTTACAAGCTTGATCTACCCGATCTACCCGAAGACACCTCCCATGTGCCGCTGCTGGACATCGAGGTGGACGAACAATTGAACTATGTCGAGCAGTCGGTGGAGATAGTCAACCGCAAGGAGAAACAGCTTCATCATAAGGTTATTTCGTTAGTTAAAGTGATATGGAAGCACCGCAAAGGATCGGATGCAACTTGGGTGGTTGAAGAAGAAATGCGCAAGGTTTACCCATTTTTGTTTAAGCAATAGTTTGGTTTCGGGGACGAAACCTCTTTAAAGGAGGGTAGACTTGTAACATCCGCATTTCCGAGAGTAGTATATAACAGAAAGTTTTATTATTAACTATGTGTCGTTAATTTAATTGTGTGTGTTAATGTTTGGATAATAATGGGATTTGGAATTTTGAGTGGGTTGTGGGGCCCATAGCCCCCTATATAAACTCAACCCCTCCACCCTTTCACCATTTTCTTTCCTTTAACCACACACACACACTCAAGAACACACACACTTTCTCTTTACTACCCGGATCCAAATCCGTGCAAAAGGAATAACGAATCTTGGGTGTAAACACCATAAAACAACAAGAAACACCACCAAGATCCTCGGATCTGTCTAGATCCGAACCCGAGACCAAAAAGGTGAGTTTTGGCCAACAAGGTTGAGTTTTTGGGGTTGGTTTTGACATGCAAACTTATAGAACGATAAATCGGGTTGTATAATTAAAGAAAAACGTAAACTTGGTGAGTTATAACCTCACAGGGGTGTTATAGGACAAAAAGGTGATATCCGGACCTTGAAAACACGTGTATACAAAGTTGGTACGACCCAAAACCCATAAAAAGGGTAAAATCGGGCCCTAAGGAAGAGTCACGGAGGAACATGGCTTTAAAATGGTAAAAACAAAGAAAAGGAAAAGATTTCGCATCGCACAGACATGCAAAGCGAAATTTCCATGCGAAGCGAAACTTCCCATGCGAAGCGAACTTCCATGCGAAGCGAAACTTACTATGCAAAGCGGAACTTCCCATGCGAAGCGAAACTTCACATGCGAAGCAAACTTCCCTGCGAAGGGAAACTTCCCATGCGAAGCGAAACTTTCATGCGAAATTTCCATGCGAAATTTCATGCAATTCAATTTTCTGATGCATTTTTGATAAAGGACTACTAATGAAAATAAATTTTTCCAAGCTGACCGGGCGGTCACTGCCAAATTTTTTTTCCAAAGAGCTTCCGGTACCGCCAATTTTTTTTTAAAATATAATACCCTATCGTTTGATTTTTTTTTATAAAACCTCACGTTTTTATAAACAAATGCTATAAAAATTGTAAAAAAACTTAGCTTTTAATAGCATTCAAACTTGAAGGGGCTTGTTATAAATTGTTAGATAACATAACTTTAAAGAAAAAACAAAAAACAAACGGGAATTTTAACAAAAGGATCGGCCTCACCTGCTGCTCCCTTCTGCCTTCTGTTTTGTCTGAGCTCGCCAATCGCCACCGCCCACCGCCCCACCGCCGTCCGCGCTCATCCACCGCCGCTGCTCATCCACCACCGCAAGGTAATACTTTATCTACTCTTCCTTTGTGTTATTGTATTGTTAAATCAATGATTATTAAATTAGGGTTTGTAATTGTGATTTGGGGATTTAGAGAAATTAGTCAATTAAGCTAGTAATAGGTATTGTATGATGATATTTTACTCTAACTTAACCTATTTGAATGAATGAAAAAAAATTATATATATGGATGTTATATTGTTTGATCCGACCTGAACCGAACCACCGACACGGCCCAAACCACCGACACGAACCGAATCACGACCCGAAAATTTTTGGGTCCATGACTTCGGTCACCACCATGGCGAAGCCCAAGCTTCGCCACTGCCAGCCAGAGGCTCTGCCCCTTGGACCCTGCTAGGGGCTGCCGCCCCTAGACCCCACTACCAGGGGCACTGCCCCCGGACCCACGTAAGAAGTAGTAGAAACATATAACTGACGCTCGTAACTTGTTAAACAGTTAGCCATGCCCAGCTGAGAAGAGGTGTAACCATAAACTCCGAAAGAAACCGACTCTAAGTGAATTCTAGCCCCATTTCTCTTTGAAATGTTTTGGGGCTATGATGTGCGTCGGATAACCCTATAACAATGACCCTCACAACTAAGCTTTAAATATAAAACGAAAATCCTAAAACCACACACAACCGGCAAGTGTAACGATCGCAAGTAGTATAGACCTAGGAAGTCCGAGTATCGAACACGTGGACAAGTAAGGACGCTAACGATCACTAACCCTAGACAAGACCTACTTAAGAATAATATTTAATTGATTTTTAATTTTTAATTACTTAACTGAACTAACTGGACTAACTAACAAAAGTTACCTAAAATAGAAAACTTAACGGGGAACTAACTATGTTAACTTCGGATGGAAAAAAACGTCTACCTAGGTTTGAATCAAATTGTAGGCCTAACAAACTAATGGATTGAGTGATATCTAGACACTGGTCCCTAAAGATGATATGACTAAGGATCGCTCAGGCTCACTGGATCACCTCTCGGTCTCACTCAATAAACCCTAACTACTCTTAATCGGCAAAAACGACCAAACCGGGAAACAATTGTTAACGTGTTCTAATTTTGACTCACCTCTCGGTCTCACCAACACTTCAACCTAATGGCAATGAATACTACACAACCAAGGATAGAGGAACAATTCAACTTAAACCAAAATAGATCAACTAGTCGCTCAAAACACCTAAATCTGACAAGAAACAAACTCGCTCTCGCGCAATTCTTATTCTAGCATGCAAAGGCAATGAGACAACCCTAACTTCTTATCACCTCTTGGTCTCTAAGAAGGTGTCTAACCGCTATACTTCAACCTCAAATTCATGCAACAAAACCCTACGGTTGTTCCTTCCGCAAACAAACCCTAAACACAAAGTCTAGAATAAACAATGCACCGATCAATCAACACAAAACTAATTAACCGACACAAGGGGTTTAAGCATTGAATGACCAAAATTTCCAGCCCTTAAATACAACCAAGTTCATGTCTAAATCAAACTTTACAATAACAATTAACACCTATCAATCAAACAATCCAACAAGCTTATCAAACACTAACAATTATCATCATTCCTAGGTAGAACTAACAAGTTTAGCCTCTCATAATTTTTGGACAGCAGCTTTTGGTCAATAAAAACATCAAATAAACCATTCCAATCATCATAACAATCATTCAATGATCAATACTAATCATAAACAATTCAATCTCTCAATCAATTGCAAAACTAGTTAACAATTAAGCAAGAATAAGAAAGTGATTGAAAAAGTAATGAATGAAAGGATATAAGATGAGTATGGGGCTGTTCTCGGCTGCCACAACTGATGGTTAACGATCCCGAAGCTTGGTTCTTGTGTCTTCTTCCTTCCCTAGCCACCACAACACTTGAACCCTAGCCGAAAAAAGGTTTCTTCTTCTCTTCTCCCTGCTGCAGTTGCGATCGGCAGGTAGCTGCCCCCCTCTAGGGTTTTATTTTTTTTATAATATAATATAATGCAAGACTTGGGCTTGTCCATGATGCATATAGGCCGGGCTTTGAGTTTTACTTGAAAACGTATGCATAAAAGGCTCCTAAACTGCTCCAAAAGCTCGGTTTTTCTTCCTTTTAACCCTTAGCCTACAAGATAATAAAAACTATGTAAAACCTATATAAAACAAGTTAAAATACATAAAATATAATATAATAACATGGATAAAAGGTGCGGAAAATACGAGTGTTTTACAACACATCAAATATCCCCACACTTAAGACTTTTTCGTCCCTGAAAAAGAATACTACACAGGATCATATCCGAGTTAAACTGACAACTCTTGGTTTTATTTACTTATTACTATTATTAATATATATATTGTTTTTTCTTTTTAAAGTATTAGAACAAGTGACCCGTTACCCAAATATTTCTTCCAACTTTCACCTAAAAGGCTAGATCAGGTCGATTGCCGGTATTGCTGTCCACTTAAACCCATGCCCCTAATACTTACCGAGGCAAATAAGGCGTGACAATTCTATTAGTTTGTATGACTAAGTGGACCCCACACCTAAAGGCCCTGCTACCACTTCACCAATTCCATTATGGTTTTACCGGGCCGAGCCACCCCAACTTGACCTAAACCTTTTGGCACATGATTAAAACATTTCGACTCATATACAAACTATAAACTCTAGCTCTCTTTCAAGTGCACGCAATTACAAATGCATTCTTTTTTTTTTCTTTTTCTGCCTTTTGGCTTTTTGCATTTTTTTTTTGGATACTCATAGTACATAGCTTTGCATGAATAGAAATAAATACAAATGATAAAACAACTAATATACAGACAATCATGTGACTCGAGGCTTGAGTATGACCCGGCTTTTCATTTCAGTCCTGCCACGAGTTTAGTTAAACAAATAAAACCCCTAAGATGTTTCCCACTAAGGTCAGGCCATTTAAAAGGTTCAATTAGGTCAACAACCAAACCACCCTTTCATTCTTAAAGGCTGAGCCTACCGACACATCGATTACTGAGTCTAAACCGTTAGGTTACCATATATTACGTGCGGGTCTAATGGGCACTTTTCTTATTTATTATATATATTTTTGAAAACACCAAGAATTTATAAAATAACCACTACTCGGTAATAATATCATCTCCTATTTAACGTAGAGAAAACAAATTTCAAGGGACTATTTTTTTCAAAATTTTTCAAATTTTTTATTTTTTTATATTTTTTTTTATTATATATTTTTTTTTCAAAAATTTTCCTGCAACTAAGTAAAATAAACCCCATCCCCACACTTAGAACGAAATCGTCCTCGATGAGTACAAGGAAAAGAAATAAAATAAAATAAAAATGAAACAGAAAATAAAGATAAAGTATACAAGACTAAAACAAAGAACGGGTTACTCCCCTGGTTTGTGTGCAGAATCTTCAATAGCTGAGTAGTAACCAAACGACCGTATAGCATTTCATTCGCGGCCGCAACCTCGGGAGAACCTGTTCCAAGACGCCATCGTGGCTACCATGCGCATAATATAACCTGCAAAACTCAAACTCGCTCGCATGTAGCGGCGTACAACACGGAAAACAAAAACATATAGAATAAACATATTTTTGTGTTTTTGGTTTTTATAATTTTTTATTTTTTTTATTTTATTATTATTATTATTATTATTATTATTATTATTATTATTTCAATAATGGAACACCCCTTAAATCGACCGACTCGAATGGAGATTGAGTACGAGCGGTTTCATCTTGGAACATCTTGAAATAGACAAAAACAAATGAAACAGATAGCACACACAAATAATAGAAATACAAACTATACAAATCGGGCAGTCGCCCGAGTGATGCATCCACACGTCTACGTCTCGGAGAGCAAGTCAAGGTAGACTACCTTAACCGTCTGATCAGTCATCGGCTTGCCAATGTGGTGCTTCAGTCTATGACCGTTCACCTTAAACGTCCCACCTTTTTCTTTTATCTCAACAGTGCCATACGGGAAAACCTCAGTAATCGTAAACGAACCTGACCAACAGGATCTCAACTTTCCCTGGAATAACCTCAACCAGGAATTATACAATAAGACCAAATCCCCACACTTAAAATGCTTATTACCCTTCAACTTACAATCCTGCAGTTCCTTCGCCCGCTGTTTATAACGATATGAATGCGCGTAAGTATGGTCCCGTAACTCCTCCAACTCATACAACTAATGAAAACGATGATCTCCAGTAGATGACTCAGAATCAAGGGAGGACAACTCAGTGTCAACATCAAAGGGTTGTTCAGTCAAGGCGACCATCTCAACCTCCGGAGTCTCCCTATCTAAAATCTGTGTGTCTGAGGTGGAACCTCCACAGAGGTCACTGGAAAACTCCCCCACATGAGTCATGATCGTATCAATGAAGTATAGGGAGTCATCAGCCGATTTGGGATGCTTAGGTGACTGTCGAACGTCAAACATGACGTTCTCATCCCCGACTCGAAGAATCAGTTTGCCATCGCGAACGTCGATTAACGCATGCGCGGTGGCTAGTAAAGGTCTGCCCAGAATGAGTGGAACATTATCATTCTCGTTCATATCGAGAATAACGAAGTCCACCGGGAAGATGAACTTACCAATGCGAACGAGCATGTTCTCAACAATCCCACGCGGATACTTCACAGAACGATCAGCAAGCTGGATACTCATCCTGGTAGGCTTCGGTGCGCCTAAGCCCAGCTTGCTGTACACGGAATACGGCATAAGATTAATACTGGCCCCAAGATCGGCCAGCGCATGAATCACCGTATCATCACTCAAGATGCAGGGAATTATGAAACTCCCTGGATCGGCCATCTTCTCTGGTAACTTCCTCTGTAAGACAGCTGAACAACTAGCACTCAAAGGGATGGAAGCGACCTCAGCTAACTTCTCCTTATTCGAGAGAATATCCTTAAGGAACTTCACATGTTTAGGCATCTGAGTCAGTGCCTCAAGGAATGGGATATTAAGGTAAAGCTGCTTCAAAAGATCAAGGAATTTGGAGTTCTGCTCCTCATCTCTATCTCTACGGAGTCTCCCGAGGTATGGCACTCTAGGTTTGTAGACTCTCGGTGGCTCGATCGGTAACTGCTGTCTCTCGGCCTGTGCTGAACTCCCTGGGCTGCTCCTCTGATGCACCTTGGTCGGCGGAGACTCCATCTGAATCTCCTCATCCACCTGCTCCTCTCCATCGACTGCAGGCTGCTCGACAACTCCTCGTCTGGACCTCTCCTGAATCACGGGCTCGTCTCGTGCCCCTGCACCGCTCCTAGTAATCACAGCTTTCACGAATCCTCTTGGGTTTTGCTCGGTATTGCTCGAAAGTGTACCCGGTGGCCTCTCATTTAAACGACTAGCTATCTCTCCCATCTGCCGCTCTAGATTCTGAATCGATGCTCCCTGATTTTTCATGAAGGTTTCGTGCTCACGGAATTTCTCTTGGGTTTCTTTATAACGGGAATCCTCTTGTGTCATGAGCTGGGATAGCATCTGTATCTGCTGTGCCATCATCTCCTCTAAGTTGGGCTTCTTCTCTTCACTGCTCGCTCCTTCACCCGCATCCTGGAATAGACTTTGCCGCTGCTGAAAACCGGACTGATTACTGCTCCTCCAGTTGGAGTTCTGATTGCCTCTCCATCCCGAATTATAAGAATTGAAAGAATTTGGGTTTCGGTTTGGATTTCCTATAAAGTCTACGGCCTCCTCCTGCGAACTGACTGGGCACTGAACGGTATCATGCCCTCCTCTTCATATCTCGCACAACTTGCTCTTTGTCTACAAGTCTTTCACAATCTGCGCTAACGCCTCTACCTGTGCCGTGAGCGCGGTGGTCGTGTCCACCGAATGCATGCCGCGTGAAATAGAATCGACGGTCTTACCACCCTTGGCGGGTGGTCGCTAGTATCCACTTATAGCTAACCCATTAAACAAAGCGATGCACTCATCCGGGTCCTTCGTCGTCAACAAATTTCCTCCCGCCGCCGAGTCAAGCATGTTTTGAGTCATGTACGTCACTCCATTGTAAAACTTCTCGACAACCGCCCAATTTTGCAAGCCGTGGTTCAGGCACAACGCTAACAGATTCTAAAAACGCTCCCATGCCTCATAGAAAGTCTTGGTGTCCTCCATCTGAAATGAATGAATCTGGTTACGTAGACGAGCGGCCTTAGCCGGAGGATCGTATTTCTCAAGAAATAGGATCTGCATGGCAGCCCAAGTAGCTATGGAGCCCTGTGGGAGGGACTCAAGCCACAGACTCGCTTTATCGATGAGCGAAAACGGAAAAACGCGGAGTTTCACGGCGTCTTCAGATACGCCGGCAAGATGGAAAGTGTCGCAGATACGAGCGATGCGAGTGAGATGATGATGCGGGTTTTCGTGAAGTAACCCGTGGAACTGAGCAGAATGAGAAATGGTGTTCAGAATATTCGAAGGAATCTGCCAGTTCGCGTTAACTCCAAGGGCGGGTGGTGTGATGCTGGATCTCGCGCCAGCATTGGCCGGTCGGGCCCGGTCTGCAACTGTCCTCCTCGGTGGTGGATTGTCGCCCATGATCCTATCCCTATCGACGAAATCAGAAGATGTAGGAGATGAGGATAAACTGCCAACAGATGATGAAGTGGATGATGGCGAAATGGTGCGACGTCTCTCACGAAACTCTATCTTTGGATCGGGAAATGCTTCAGTATCGGGTGGTCCTCAAGATCGAGTCTGTCGCATAAAACTATAATTAGTAATAAAATTAGCTAAACTATTCTAACAAATAAGCAAAACAAAACAAAAATAATTACAAGTAGCACACAAGGTAAGTCCTAACTCGAGTCGCTCTCAAAACGCCTAAAACCGTGTCCCCGGCAACGGCGCAAAAAACTTGATGTGCGTCGGATAACCCTATAACAATGACCCTCACAACTAAGCTTTAAATATAAAATGAAAATCCTAAAACCACACACAATCGGCAAGTGTACCGATCGCAAGTAGTATAGACCTAGGAAGTCCGAGTATCGAACACGTGGACACGTAAGGACACGAACGATCACTAACCCTAGACAAGACCTACCTAAGAATAATATTTAATTGATTTTTGATTTTTAATTACTTAACTGAACTAACAGGACTAACTAACAAAAGTTACCTAAAATAGAAAACTTAACGGGGAACTAACTATGTTAACTTCGGATGGAGAAAAACGTCTACCTAGGTTTGAATCAAATTGTAGGCCTAACAAGCTAATGGATTGAGTGATATCTAGACACCGGTCCCTAAAGATGACATGACTAAGGATCGCTCAGGCTCGCTGGATCACCTCTCGGTCTCACTCAATAAACCCTAACTACTCTTAATCGGCAAAAACGACCAAACCGGGAAACAATTGTTAACGTGTTCTAATTTTGACTCACCTCTCGGTATCACCAACACTCGACCCTAATGGCAATAAATACTACACAACCAAGGATAGAGGAACAATTCAACTTAAACCAAAATAGATCAACTAGTCGCTCAAAACACCTAAATCTGACAAGAAACGAACTCGCTCTCGCGCAATTCTTATTCGAGCATGCAAAGGCAATGAGACAACCCTAACTTCTTATCACCTCTCGGTCTCTAAGAAGGTGTCTAACCGCTGTACTTTAACCTCAAATTCATGCAACAAAACCCTACGGTTGTTCCTAACGCAAACAAACCCTAAACACAAAGTCTAGAATCAAACAATGCACCGATCAATCAACAAAAAACTAATTAACCGACACACGGGGTTTAAGCATTGAATGACCAAAATTTCCAGCCCTTAAACACAACCTATTTCATGTCTAAATCAAACTTTACAATAACAATTAACACCTATCAATCAAACAATCCAACAAGCTCATCAAACACTAACAATTATCATCATTCCTAGGTAGAACTAACAAGTTTAGCCTCTCATAATTTTTGGACAGCAGCTTTTGATCAATAAAAACATCAAATAAACCATTCCAATCATCATAACAATCATTCAATGATTAATACTAATCATAAACAATTCAATCTCTCAATCAATTGCAAATCTAGTTAACAATTAAGCAAGAATAAGAAAGTGATTGAAAAAGTAATGAATGAAAGGATATAAGATGAGTATGGGGCTGTTCTCGGCTGCCACAATTGATGGTAAACAATCCCAAAGCTTGGTTCTTGTGTCTTCTTCCTTCCCTAGCCGCCACAACACTTGAACCCTGGCCGAAAAAAGTTTTCTTCTTCTCTTCTCCCTGCTGCAGTTGCGATCGGTAGGTAGCTGCCCCCCTCTAGGGTTTTATTTTTTTTATAATATAATATAATACAAGACTTGGGCTTGTCCATGATGCATATGGGCCAGGCTTTGAGTTTTACTTGAAAACGTATGCGTAAAAAGCTCGTAAACTGCTCCAAAAGCTTGGTTTTTCTTCCTTTTAACCCTTAGCCTACAAGATAATAAAAACTATGTAAAACCTATATAAAACAAGTTAAAATACATAAAATATAATATAATAACGTGGATAAAAGGTGCGGAAAATACGTGTGTTTTACAACACATCAGGCTGTGTGCGTACTTGTAAGACTGGAAGTATACATTTATATACATATATGTTGAGGGAGAATAACTAACTTAAGAACGAAAGAATGTGGTAAGAATGTGTATGTGTTTAGTTTGATAACTAAATGTGATTGTAAGAGTCAAATAGAATATAATGAAAGAGTTAAGGTGGTAGGCCCTTCTAATGTCTGGGCAAGAATAGAGTGGCCGACTCTATGATATCGGTGCAAGAGGTTGGGTGGCAGACCCTTATAATATCTGTGCAAGAGGTTGGGTGGCAGACACTTACAACGTCTGTGCAAGAGGTTGAGTGGCAGACCCTTACAATACTGTGCAAAAATGTAAGAATAGTTGTATGCTATGTAAGAATAATGTAGGAATAGTACTAAATTACATTTGTACGTAAATAGAGGATGTGTAAAAATAATCCTATAACTTGATAAACTATAACTCATTCAGCGTAGCTAACTTTTAGTATACACGCAGGTAAATAGATTGAATGAGCTGGCTTGGGGATGGCACATGGTAGGGACTGGAAGACTGACATCTTGGGAAGAAATGTTTTGAATTATTATGTTATGTTTTAAGACAAGTTAACTTTTGTTAAGACAAGATTTGATATTTTGTAATGTAATGCATGAAGATTTAATTATTCCGCAAAGGTTTTAATTAACTCTGACTTTAGAACTGTGTTCATGAGTATATCCAACACCAAAGTAGGGTTACCGGGAACGGGGCCTTACATACAACGCTTTCATTAATGATACAGACCATCCAAACATCAGACGGGGTAAAGATCAGACATAGTGTTGTGTTCATGTGGTTATCCTATTGTATGGATGGTCTAGATCAATGAAAGCGTTATATTTATTAGGGATATAAAGTTAGCCAAGAGTCTTTAAGGTAGCATATCAAAAAGACAAAAAAATCTTCTCATGTGAGGGGACATTTTTTATTAAATAACGGTTAAGTGGATAACGTTTATGGGTTGTACTAAAATTGATTTTAAAATAAAGGTATTGTACCATAAAAGGCTAAAATAAACTATTGAACTAATATTGACAATTTTAAGAACCGTAAGGACCAAACCAAAGGTCACTCTATATAAATTTATTAATATGTTTAGGGATTTGTGAGTTAGTGATAAGTCCCTATTTCGGTGATGTCGGCGGAGACGAGTCGGTTTTGAGCCGTACAACATAATAAGCATAGATACAAACGATAAAGAACTGAAAACGAGTGATTTTGGTAAACAACTTTCATTAACACATGTAAACTTTTGTAAGATGTATGTAACTGGTACATGCAATACCTGTAAATTCTTATATAATGTAACACATGTAAACTCTTTTAAAAAGTGTGTAATTGACAAATGTAAGACGTGTGTACTCGGTAAATGTAAAACACGTAAAATCTTATATAATGTAAGACTCATGTAGTTAGTGAATTTTGTAACATATAACCTCTTTTAAAACGTATGTAACTCTTGTAAGTTTGCACTTTTATTATTTTTCAATCATTTCTCCCTCTTCAAAAAGCTGCATGTTTACAAACTTTTACACTAATATTCTATTTCTTACATTTTACATATTTTTTAGCCTTACAAAACGAGACTTATATTTATCAACACACAAAACCCATCATTTGAACTACACTAATCTTCGGTGTAGTTACAAAATACGAATTATATATTACTACATTCATCACTTCAACTTCTCCCGTTAGGGTTCCCTATTCTCAAATCCAAGTCATTATCGAACTTCAATAATTTATTTTTCAAATCTCCAACTAATAAAGCGAAAAATAAGGAAAATTGATTCTTAAGGTTAATTTGATGTTTAGATTTCTGTTTATCCCCAAATTATTACGACTTTCAATGAGTTCATCCCATAATTGATGTTCCGATTTTTCCGACGAATTGGACCGGTGAAGTAAACCAAGCAAAACATATTACTTTATATAAAGTATAATATACAAATTTCCGGCAAGTGAGTTCATCCACATATTATAAATAAGTCCAATATGCAATGAAAGAACCAAAAGCATTTAGACACTAATTACTCCAGCGAGATATTGATAACGACAATGAAGGTGCGGACCATCGAATGTAAACACCAATTACTCTGGCGAGCCATCGAATCGGACGTGAACCACAAATTCAAACTAATGTAAACACATATTCAATGTAAACACAGATTCAAACGCGACTCGGCCACGAACCACCGTTAGCCGCCTTCCAGCGACCCGAAGTGTCGAGATATGGCGGTGGTTGTGAAGGTGGATCGATGGTGGGAGTAGACGATAAAGGCAGGTGACAGTGGTGGGTACTGGCCTTTGTCGTCAATGAGTCAACTGAATGGCACACAACACTGAATTTGTTAATTATATGCCTAAACGCTCAAATAAATTAGCAACCACATATATAGTTCCACTAAACTACCAACCACTCTCACTAAGTAAAGATAAGTCTTTATAAACGCGTCTCACTTGATTCTTTCCAACACTACAAAGTATGATCCGAATCCAAGTTTATTTTCAAGCTTTTTTTAACGATCAATGAATAAGGCCCGACTATCTGAGATAACCTATACCCAGAATCTTCTGTTCCGGGAAAAACCGCCACCCAAAGATCCACTCCGATAAAATCCGTCAAGAATTGGATTCAAAGTTGACATCTTGTAGTCTTCGGCCTAAATCTTCACCTCCCTTCCCATGCCATTTTCAACAACCAATATTGTTTTAAACATAAGGTGGTTAACGAGTCGAGAGATGAAAATTAATAAAACATTTTTTTAACCGCTAATATTTTTCTTTTAACGTAAATATGGGATTACCCTACTTGCAGGGCTGAATTTGGGCCTGTGCAATATTGCACGCTGTGAAGCTGCACAAGGCCCAAAACCAGAAAGGGGCCATAATATTTTTTACACAACAATCAGGTCCATTAGTTAATCTAATTAAACATGTATTAGGCATGACCCGAAGAAGTTGAAGACTTACAACTAATAAAATAAGCCCAAAAAAAATTCGCTAGAGATCCAATCATAAAAAAGAGTGAAAGATAATCAAATGTCAAAATAAAAAAAAAAATCAACTACAAATTGCCCATGCAGCGACATTCTATAGACATTTATTTCGTTTTATTGTGTTATTTCAGTTTCTTTGTTTTAAATTTCATCCTAGTTTAATTCTGTTATTGTATTAGTTGGGTTGTGGATAGTTTATTATTTGACAATTTTTTTTTTCTGAATTCCTTTGAAATGCAAGAAAACTTAAATTTCGTAAAAGACTAAATACTAGGTATTGTTATGAAATTATGCCTTGAAGGTTGAAATTATTTGATTATGTTTATTCGTTAAAATTAAGGGCTTTACAATACCTTTTAATCGACTCTGCATATTTAAAATCTTCACATCCCCTCCTATGCCATCTTTAACTACCAATATTGTTTTAAAAATAAGGTGGTTAATGAGTCGAGAGATGAAAATTAATAAAACATTTTTTTTAACCGTTGATATTTTTCTTTTAACGTAAATATGGGATTTCCCTATTTGCAGGGCCGAATTTGGGCCTATGCAACAGTGCATGCTGTGTAATTGCACAAGGCCCAAAACTAGAAAGAAGACTCAAAACTAGGAGGGGGTCATAATATTTTTTTGTACAACAATCAGGTCTATTAGTTAATCTAATTAAACATGTATTAAACATGACCCAAATAAGTTGAAGACTTAAAACTAATAAAATAAGACAAAAAAACCCGCTAGAGATCCGATCATAAAAAAGAATGAAAGATAATCAAATCTCAAAATTAAAAAAAAAAAAAAATCCACTCAAAATAGCCCATGCAGTGACATTCTATAGAAGTTTATTTCATTTTATTGTGTTATTTCAGTTTCTTTGTTTTAAATTTCATCCTAGTTTAATTCTGTTATTGTATTAGTTGGGTTGTGGATAGTTTATTATTTGAAGTTGAAATAATTTTTTTCTGAATTCCTTTGAAATTCAAGAAAACTTTGATTTCGTGAAAGACTAATTACTAGGTATTGTTATAAAATTATGCCTTGAAGGTTGAAATTATTTGACTATGTTTATCCGTTGAAATTAAGGGCTTTATAATACCTTTTAATCGACTCTGCATGTAACTATTTAAAACAGATCATTATGTTGTTACAATAGTATTCTTTTGTTTAATGTTAATAATTTGTCACACACACGCGCACGCATATTAGGGCCTTTTTTTTTTCTTTTTGCTCACACAAGATCTATGAATGTCGATGTATTCTCAGAGACGGTACTTCTTACTTGGTAGAGTGACATGCTTCTTAAGGAGAAGGTTATAGATTCAAATTCGGCTAAGAAAGTACTTTACAATTCTTTGTGTAACTATAAAGTAAAGAATAACTAATATTTGCTATTTAAAAAAAATACAAAAACAAATTAAATAAAGAGAATATCTCATAGAATAGTAACAAAGTTTTAGAAGTGTTCTAATTAGGCTATTTATGTATTTTTTTTCCCCAAATCGGGCCACTAAATATTCAAATCGAGTCTCACTGATTTTTTTGTGCGTCAAGAAAGAATTAGAGGATAAGATGTGGGAGTCGGAATTTGCAATATATGTAGTTAAATTTTGATAATTTAAAAAAAACGTTAATTATATTAAAATTTAAAAATAAAAAATAAAATTCACGTCGCCACTTAACATCAACATAAAAAAAAAGATAACAAGATTTCCTATGTGAAACAAAAAAGAAAAAGGCTAAAGAAACATGGCGAATTGGATTTTAATAATCCCAACTTAATGCAGTTGGCCGATAATAATCTCAATTTTAAAAATAGCAGTCAACGGTCCCAACTTTCACACAATTTGTTTTCATTGGACCCCTGTTAAAAAACTTAACGACGTTAAATTTTTTCCAATTTTCAAATTGATGTTTTAGGGCTTTCGATCGAAATGAGTATATGAATCGATTGATGCAAAACTTATCTTTAAATGGTGCTCCAAATAGCTTGATTTTTGTTAATTAAAAGTTTACACACCGGAATTGAAGCATCCTTTAGTCGTTTGGACCACCGTTTTGAGATAAGTTTTACATCAATCGATTCCGTATCCTCATTCCGGACGAAAGCCCTAAAACATCAATTTAAAATTTTAAAAAAACTTAACACCATTAAGTTTTTTTTAAGGGGGGTCAAATGAAAAACAAACAGTCGCGGACAGCTATTTTCTAAGTTGAGATTATTAAAATCCAATTTACCAAAAAACGTTAAAACCTTTTATCTAATAAACTATGCGAGTGATTTAATTGAAATACATTTTAAAGTTGAGTGATCTAAAACACTTTTAAAACTTGATTATTATTCTATAAAATTACCCCTTAAAAAAACTACTTAAGGTTTTAGTCAACCTAACCTAACCTATTGCAAGACTTTAAAAGAAAGAAGGTACCTATGACCCCCATCAAATACTATTAGGAAAAATATTATTCTTAATAATTCGGTGTTAAATATTAATTATACAAAAAGAAGATTTGCGAATACGTGACGGCTCCTAACTATGAATAGTTATTTTCTAATCGGGATATTCATATATTAAAAGTCGTGTAGGAACGACTACCCACATCCTAACCAACACAATCGAAACACATAACTTGGACCCAGTGGAATTGAACTTATTCTTAAAATTACTCTAATAAGTTAAATGATAATATAATATTATATACAAATTTATTATTATTAATGCAGACTAAAAACTAAATGTGCATTACCTGTTGTGAAAGGATACTAAAGGCACGTCACGTTCACCACCACAATAATTATTGATAGAAATTAAAGCAAAATATGAGATGGATACAATTTAATTTATAAAAAGGTGGCATGAAAATGAAAGTTAGGGTCCCTCCAATATAGCTTTGATTTATAATTTATATATGCTGCGTTACAGAAAGTCCCATTAAACTATTAAAGTATAATTTACTTTCATGATGAATACCACGTGGTATATAATTTTTATCTATAATTGAAACATATATAAAGGATCTAATAAATTTTAATAGTTTTATTTAATCAACCTTTGCTTTGGTTAATATTAAAAGAATTATAAATGTTGCAAGTCAATTCAGTTTCTAGTGGATGGTGAATTTGAGTGATTTAATATTTCAATCCAACTTGCTTATAGCAAATTGTATTTGTTGGTATATATCTACTTGTCTACAAACTTAATTTTATTAAAGTCAATCTGAATTCAATTGCAAGGTAAACACTCTCCTTCAACTAATAAGCACTTTGTTTATCACACACTATATCAGTTGTTTACTTAACATTTGTCGTATCAATTCTTTAGCAGCTCTCTTAACTTCAATACTTCATCTTCAATCCTTCTTGCATCACTCTTTTCATCATAAACGACATGTTTGCATATCAACACTTTGTAACTCTTCCATTGTTTAGTCAAACACCACTAATCTTAACATACTTAGAATATACTCAAACCCACAAATTTCATTTTAAATTCATGTCCTATCAGATTTTAAAGCAAACACGTACATAATATATTAACAAGCAACATCTCCATGTTTTTACCACTCTTTGATATATATCTTTTAAGCTTATCAAATATCCAAGAAGTAGATCACCATTAAAAATAAGTAAATTCGTTTAATCAATAAATTTCAAACAAATAAACAAACAAGTATACCTAATATAATCACACTCATGGTAGAGAGCCATTGGTAGGGAAGTGTGATGGCAACATACTTTACCTCTTAGAGATAGAGACTTGTTACTTTGATGAGACCCCTGGTAAAACCCTCAAACTTTTAATTTTTTTTCTTTTTCTTTATGTTTACTATATAGTATAGGATGATGTAGAATTAGAACTCTAAAATAACTAGTGGTGAGCAAACGGGTCTTAGTCACAATACCCGACCTGATTAACAGTATTCTTAGAACCCGGGAACCAACCTTATTGTAAATAACTGAGCCTGATTGGTTGAAATCTCACAGGTTTTTCTTGGTTGATGCTCACCTCTATAGGAGCAAGCGGGTCATACCCGACCCATACCCGGTTGACTATATTCTCAAAACCTGAGAATCGACCCTATTGTAAATAACTGAGTCTAATTGGTTTGGGTGTCACCGGTCTTACCCGGTTTATGCTCACCTCTATAGGAACAGACGGATCTTACCCGCCATGCCCGAGCCGAACCCGATAAATGATATTTTCAGAACCCAAAAACCAACCTTATTATAATATAACCGGGATTAATCGATTCCTATCTCGTGGATCTTACCCAGTTTACACTCACCTTTACTAACAACAAAACAAATAGGAAATACCTAAGAGAATATGGACATATATTAATAGGATCACAACGATGTAACTGAAGGCAATAACTCCTCTCCAAGTGGTCTATATTCACCCCTAAAAAGGTAAGGCAAATAAAAATTATCCAAAAAACAAAAAAAATGACAATAATATTTTTGAGATGTAAAATCAAGATTCTTTCTTGTTGTTGTCACATATTTCCATTATTAGCTTAGCTTATCAAAATGTTCAGATACTCTAAATCCCTATCCAAAATCCTTCAACCCCTACTTACAATTACAACACAAAAACCCAAAAGGGTAACCCACCAATTTCCACATAGTTCTTGTACAATAGTCATCATCGATCTCTTGTTTTCATAGATCCATTCTTTGATTTCATCGTTTCAAAACCCTTTTATCATTTTAGATCCCACGCGCTCCGATTCATTTATACCACTAAGTACTAACCCTAGCTCACAAAGTTTCTATTTTTTTTGAATTAACCGTTGTAAACTTTTTAAAATTTGGGGGTTTTGTGTTTTCGATTGGTTTTGGGATCTGGTGTTGACGAATTTGTGGTTGATTTGAGTTTTGGTAGGCTGCACACCAGGTGTTTGATGATTTGCCGCAGTGATGCAATCTGATCAAAGAAGAAAGGTAACTTTATAATCCTGTTATAGTCTTATGATTTAATGAGAAGGGCGTGATTTAATGTTGTTATTGGATCTGTGGATGCTGATTTTGTTGTGGTATGATCTGCATTAAATGTGCTAAAAAGTTATGGATCATGAACTGTTGCAGGGATCTGTGGACGTTGATTTCTTCACCGAATATGGTGAAGGTAGCCGGTATAAAATAGAGGAGGTTATTGGTAAAGGAAGCTATGGTGTTGTGTGTTCGGCATACGATACTCATCTTGGTGAAAAAGTAGCAATAAAGAAGATAAATGACATATTTGAACACGTGTCGGATGCGACTCGTATCCTGCGTGAGATCAAGCTTTTGAGGCTGCTTCGCCATCCGGATATTGTGGAGATTAAACACATATTGCTACCGCCTTCAAGAAGAGAGTTTCGGGATATTTATGTTGTGTTTGAGCTTATGGAATCTGATCTGCATCAGGTTATTAAGGCGAATGATGACTTGACACCTGAACATTATCAGTTTTTCCTTTATCAGCTTCTTAGAGGGTTGAAATACATACATACAGGTTATATAATGCGACCATTTGTTGTTTTATATGTTTTTGTTTTTGTGCAATTTGATGTTGAATTGTTTTTTAACTTTTTTTTCTTTTTGCAGCGAATGTGTTTCACAGAGATTTAAAACCCAAAAATATCTTGGCAAATGCTGACTGCAAACTTAAGATTTGTGACTTTGGTCTTGCGAGAGTTGCGTTTAATGATACGCCTACTGCAATATTTTGGACAGTATGTGGCCCGTTATAACTGTTTTGGATTTAGTTGTATTTATTGTTCTTTACTAGTTTGACTGACCCATTAAGAGTTAAAAAGATAGCCCGATTTGACCTATTGTAACTAGGTCTGCAAATGAAGTGACCGAACACGAATGGTGCTTGTTCATGTTCGTTTGTTTAGCGAGTGGACATGAACATTAAAATGAACTAAGTTTGTTGTTCGTGTTCGTTTACTAAGGAAGTTAACATGTTTGTGTTAGTTTGTTGCTCTTCTAAACAAGCTTAAATGAATGAACATAAACAAACTTTAATGAACGAATATAAACGAACGAAGAACATTAACGTGTTCGTGTTCATTCACTCAATCTGTTAGTTGATCACCCAGGCTTGATAGGTCAACTAGAATAGCTAATAAATAATAATATAAATATGTACAAGAACAAATGTAAATGAACAAACATGATTGAACCGTTCACGAACACATGCGTTCATGTTGGTTCGTTTAGTCAAAATCGAATGAACCATTGTTTTTGTTCGCTTCTGTTTGTTTATTTAATAAAATAATTTCTCATCCATCGGTTCACAACGGTTAAAATGAACGTGTGGGTTGTTTACATGCCTAATTATCACCTCTAACAATCTAGTTTTTCTGAAGTACAATTCTTGGTTAAGTAATACATGCTTATTCGATTTGTTCACAGGATTATGTTGCAACACGGTGGTACAGAGCCCCCGAATTATGTGGGTCATTTTTCTCCAAGGTAAAAGAAAAATAGTTTTTTTTTTAAATTAATACCATAATTTTGTAACTTTAGATAATAAAATGGTTCCTGTATACCAATTTTTTGCAGTATACACCAGCAATAGACACATGGAGTATTGGTTGTATTTTTGCTGAACTTTTAACTGGAAAACCGCTTTTTCCCGGGAAAAACGTGGTGCATCAGTTGGACCTCATGACTGATCTTCTGGGGACCCCATCACCTGAAGCTATTGCCAGGGTTTGTTTTCTTTGCCATTAATATATAGTTTTGTATTATTATATATGTTTTTGCATATTAATGTTGAGGTAATGTAACACACTCAGATACGAAATGAGAAAGCTAGAAGATACTTAAGCAGCATGAGGAAGAAAAAACCGATTCCCTTTTCACAGAAGTTTCCAAATGCAGATCCGCTTGCTCTTCGTTTACTTGAAAGAATGCTTGCGTTTGAGCCTAAGGATCGTCCCACTGCTGAGGAGGTAATATTTTTATCTTATTTTTTAATACCACGGTTACCTGTACACTTCACTAAACTTGAATAATATCGTATTTAGCCAACACACAATCTATGCAGTCAATCTTGGTGGTATCTTGGTTTTCGCTTATCATGTGAAATATCGGTCAGAATATCGGTACCGATATTTTGACCGATATTCCGAATATTAGTGTTTTAAGTCTGAATTTTCAACTTTTAATGTTTAATGTTGGTGTTTTGAGTCTTAATCGGTTCCTAGTTGCCACAACTGCTAGTGTTTTAAAAGTTGCAAAAAGTTAATTTTTTAATTGTAGGAGTTGTTAAAAGTGCTATATATTTAAATTCTGCATGATATTAAAATTACCGATATCCCACCGATGTCTCGCTGCGATAACTGATATCTCAAATATCGGTCCTCGACCGATATCCGATATTTTTCCGCATTAACTGCTTGTGACGCAATTATAAAATCAAATATACTCATTTAATACTTAGGGTAACTTGCAGATCGTGTTCTTAATAAGTACACTGAACGTCATTGAAGTCGGTTCATATGTGGTGTCACACTTTTTCTGTTTCCACTAATTGGTGTTAACTCTTTATATGGTAGTTTTTGAAAATGACCATTTTACTCTTGTTTAGAGAATAAAAACTATGGTAAATTATAACTACGTTCTTTGTATCTGTAGTGACTAGAAGATCTTGTCATTTGACTTCGATAAATACATTGAACGTCCCTAAAGTTCATATGTTACACTTTTCGTCCATGCCACCAACTAGTGTTTGCTTTTATCTTAATTTTGGTAAATGACTTATTTACCCTTATTTAGAAAATAAAAATTAGGTAAGTTACATTTCTTTATTTTACGTTGGGTGAATATGATATTTTTGCAAGTTTCTAGGGTTATATATGAAAATGCTCTTTATTTGTTTTATAAATGATCTCATTTATAAAGTACTTTTTTTTCCCTTATTTTATTAGGCGCTTTCGGATCCATATTTTAAGAATCTGGCTAAGGTTGAGAGGGAGCCATCTGCTCAACCTGTCACTAAAATGGAATTTGAATTTGAAAGAAGAAGAATTACAAAAGAAGATGTACGTGAGTTGATTTATAGGGAAATTCTTGAATATCACCCCAAAATGCTCAAAGAATACTTGGATGGTGCTGAACCAACCAGCTTCATGTATCCAAGGTGCACTCTTTATTACTTAATATATTGAATATGTTTATATCTGCGTTTTTCTTGATTATTTCCTTTCGTTTTGAGTTTACAGCGCTGTTGATCAATTCAAGAAGCAGTTTGCTCATCTTGAGGAGCATTATGGAAAAGGTACCGCAGCTGCACCTCTAGAGAGGCAACAATCTTCATCATTACCAAGGTGATATATAATTATAATTACAAATATCATTATTTTGACATATTATGTTTGGGTTTTTATTTTTGTTAATTTTGGGGTGCAGGGCATGTGTGCTATATCCAAAAGAAAGTACCCAAAGCACAGTTGAAGTTAAAAATGGTATGTCAAAATGCTCGATAAAAGATGTTGGGAAGCAGCAATACGCGACTAACCCAATGCCGATGACTAGACTTCCTTTACAAGTTCCTCAAACCATCCAAGGTTTGTTGATCATTCAAGCTTAGTTATTGCCATTTTTTTATTAATCACATATAGATAGGATTAATGTATTCATTAGATCAATTTAAAGGAATCTTAAAAGCTAAAGTTATTAATCTCAATTTGTTGTTTATTAGTTGTAATGCTGTAATCTCGTGATTTAAAATCACCAATAATGTTGTGAAATCACTTTATATCTAAATCAAAATTTTGCAACCATTTTGACCATTTGAAGGGCATTTTGGTCTGTCCCTACATTTAATGTTTTTGGAAATCAAACTTGTGATGCCCATATTTTTAATAAACCTCTGTTTATGTTTAAGAAAAGATATGTATATATATGTATTTTTAATGAACCTCTGTTTATATATATATATATATATATGATTCACCAATGTTGAAGGTATTTACATTGATAACAAAATTTAAAATTGCATTAATACTTAAGAAAGTTAATATCTTACAATATGTCATTCACAGTCTTTATATATTAGTTAACTAACGTTTTTAGAAATTTAACACAAACAAATGATTTTAGTTTGTCTTAAAAAAACTTATTCGAACTGCCCAAACTGTTAAAACGGAAGCTGTCCCTATAGGTTTATTGTTATCACTATTATTGGTATTATTATTGCTATCATTGTTATGAGTATTTTATGTTTTAAAAATGATTTTGCACATTTTAACATATAATAGTTCGTAGTTTGTACGAATGCATCATGTTCACATTTTTTGTATATAGTAGAAGCATAATAAATACAATTCAATTTACAAATCCCATATATTTTATCATAACATATTACATACCTAAGCTTTTATATTTATTTTTACAGGGGCAGGTGCCGCAAGGCCCGGTAAAGTTGTAGGTTCGGTTATGCGATACAACAATGACAATGATGCTATTGAACAACAACGAAAGGTTAATAGAAACATTCCAGTAGCCGCCCCAACCCAATTCCCACTTCCCGCCTCTTCCTACCCTAGACGATCATCCGCTTGCAAAACCGATAAACCAGAAACGAATCTAGAAGGTTCTGGAAACGGGTTACAGGCTTGACCCCCATACGTTCCACGAAAAGTTGCTGCTGCCCAAGGCGGGCCCGGTAGTCAGTGGTATTGACTCGTTTAACGGGTCTTTGGTTACGGGTCAAGTCATGTAAGGGCTTTGCCGGTAGGAAATGACTATACAACCCCTGGGACAGCGTGAATTGGGCAGGAGGGGTATATCTGTCATTTTGGTTGATGGAATTTGTGGGAAGTGTGAAGATATTGGAAAGACTATTAAGAAGCTAACAGCCTAATAAAGACCATGTTGATTCACTAGCTTACTCGATGTTTTGACTTGTAAAAATTAATTATTGTTGAAGACCAAGATTTTTAATTGTATCCTTGTAATATGTACTTGTTTGAAGAACGTGAATATGGTATTTTTATAAGTTTCATTTGTTTAATTCTTATATTTGTATTTTGTATTTTACATGGTATTGTATTCATCATATTAATGTCCGTTCTGTTACCCATCTCAAATGATTGTTTTTGTCATGTTTGAATTTATAATAAATTTTAGGTCATAAAGGATTTTGATCCTTCACTACGGCCAGCAATTACCTCTCCTCACTGCTTTTGCCCTGACAAACACAACCATCTGTTGGGTTTTAACAAGATTATTAAAGTGATAAAATCTTACTTTTATCAAAAACGCAGCGGATAAATGTTTTAAATCTTGTTAGTTTATAGTGTATAAAACCAATTTTATACATGCGAAACCCAAACCCAGATCCATATACGAAATACATACTATCAAACACATGCATGTCACTATAAGTTCATGCATGTTAAACTACCTTTCAAGTAAACCAAAAGCCGGGTGAAGAAAGAGTGATTGAAAGGCAAGAACTTGAATATGGAAGCTCCTCAAGCTAGCATACCCCAAGCCTCTGACAATACACCTTTGTTTAGCTAGAATTCACTTGAAAAACCAACTCCTCCTTGATGTTCTTCCTTGTGGCCGAAAATGGGAGAGAAAAGGAAGAGAGGAATGTTTTGTTACTTGCAAAAAATTGTAAGAATGAATTAAAGAGAGTTAGGGAGTTAATGGAAGCACCACCCATGGCACCCACTCACATCCAATGCATGTCTCCACTAAAGAAAACATAATAATATAAAATAAAAGGTGTAAGAGAGTAAAAGGGGGGGGGGGGGGGGGGGGGAGGGGGGCAGCCACCCTCTCACCCATTTCAAATTTTATATATATTTTTGTCTTTAAATAAGTTTTATATCATAAAACTCACATTGTGTTATTTCCCAAAATAAATATAACACAATATAGATAACATGCTTGGTAACCATTATTCACATATTGTTATTCAACCATCTTAAATAACACAATGGAATGCTCTCTCTCAAAGTATAAATCATCCATATGATTTATTTATTTCACAAGTACAATGTATTTAGAAACCCCTTTCCAAATAACTCAAGTGTAATATTTGTTTGTTATGATCATATCATATATAAACAAATATTATTGGTGTTTGTCTAGCTTGTTATTGGGTATGACCCGACTTGGATCATAACGTACTAGCCACATCAATAATGATATGTGTCTTGGGCAGACCGAGTCCAACAATCTCCCACTTGTACAAGATACATAGAAGATTGATGCAAGTAGCAAATACAACCAAACTACGGTTTACTACCCCTAATACGCATGACGAAGTGCCATTCAATAACATCATCCCCTTCAAGTCCCTTGAAATGATTTAGGTGAATCTATCATTTATCCTTTTGCCACAGATGTCATGTCAAATCCAGAGACACAGAGTGATCATTCTCTGTTGATTTAACTTAGCAGGCCTTAGACATCTTACTCTCAACGAATAAGAGGGACAAATCCCCTCTTGACTACATACGTCTCTCACAATCACCTTGTACTATACCTGATCTTAGACTTATGAACTGTCATGTTTTAGAGCAGCGAAGAACTAAGTCAAAGTATAATAGTTGGTGAATATCAAGACCCAATATGTATCTCAGGTCGGAGGATACTATGATATTCGCCTTTTACTCAAATTTACTTATGATCAATCAGAAAGATTCCATGTAGTAACATTTGAGAGCGGGTCAGTCCAATATTTATATCCCATAAATATCTATAAACCTTGGCAACAACCTTTTGCTCTATATTCATACCTTATGAATATCTACCAATCCAAGTTCATAATAGTCTTACCTTCATACTTGTTCCCACAATTATGAGCGACTACGGACATTTAGAATAATTAACTTATTCATGGATTTAAACATACTAAAATGGAACGTAACTCAAAATGTCATAATGATAAACCATAATCATATGAATGAGTGAAAATAACAATTGTTCCGATATCCAAATACAAAATTAGATCATATCCAATCACTAGAATATCGAAGTCCTAAGGCACAAGTGTGACCTTCATGCTTTGGCCTTTCAAGGAGCTTCGTGAGTGGATCCGAAATGTTTGGATCGGTGTGAACTTTGCGAATACATATCTTTCCTTTCTCAACTTCATCCCTTATGTAGTTGAACCTCCACTCAATGTGCCTCGTCTTTTGATGAGCACAAGGTTCCTTGATTTGAGCAATCGCACCCTCGTTGTCACAAAAGATTTCTAGAGGGTGCTGAATGGTACGGACCACCCCTAGGTCGGCAATGAATTTCCTAATCCACGCAGCTTCTTGAGCTGTCAATGAGGTGGCGATGTATTCCGATTCTGTGGACAAAGCTACCCTTCGAGTTCTTCCAAGAGACTGCTCCACCATTCATAACGAAAACATATACCGATTGTGATCGAGAATCATCTCGATCGGTTTGGAAACTCGCATCTGTGTACCCCTTTACGACGAGTTCCTCCTCACCCGAACCGTATATTAGAAACATATCCTTAGTCCTTCTAAGGTATTTTAATATACTCTTGACCGCCATCCAATGGCTACTTCCCGGATTATGTTGGAATCTACTTGTCATGCTTAAAGCGCATGACACATCCGGTCTAGTGCATACCATTGCATACATGATGGATCCAATAGCCGATGCGTATGGGATCCCATTCATTTTATCTTGCTCTTCCTTTGAGCTTGGACATTGAGACGCACTCAATATCGTTCCTCTTTGAATAGGTACCAAACCTCTCTTAGAGTTTTCCATCTTGAACCTTTTCAGGATTTTGTCAATGTATGCACTTTGGTTTAAACCTATCAACCGCCTTGATCTATCCTTATAGATCTTTATTCCCAAAATATAGGCGGCTTCACCAAGATCTTTGATGGAAAAACAACTTCCAAGCCATGCTTTTACACCTTCCATGGTTGGAATGTCATTCCCAAATAGTAGTATGTCATCAACATACAATACTAAGAAGGTAATGATGCTCCCACTAGCTTTCTTATACACACAAGCTTCATCACCATTTTTGATTAATCCAAATTTCTTAACTTCTTCATCAAAACGGTGATTCCAACTTCTAGATGCTTGTTTCAATCCATAGATTGATTTCTTTAACTTGCATACTTTGTTAGGATGTTGTGGATCGACAAAACCTTCGGGTTGAACCATATAGACATCTTCCTCAAGATGCCCATTTAGAAAAGCGGTTTTGACATCTATTTGCCATATCTCATAGTCATAATGTGCGGCTATGGCAAACAATATCCTAATAGACTTTAGCATTGCTACGGGAGAAAAAGTTTCATCATAGTCAACCCCTTGAGTTTGAGTGAAACCTTTTGCTACAAGTCTTGCTTTATAAGTATCCAAGTTTCCATGCATATCGGTTTTCTTCTCGAAAACCCACTTACTTCCAACCGGTTTGGAATTAAGAGGTGGTACAACAAAATCCCATACTTGGTTGTCATGCATGGATTGCATCTCTACATTCATGGCTTCAAGCCATTTGTCACAATCGGATTGTGACATTGCATCACGGTATTGGTGGGTTCATCCGAATCTACCACATAGCATCCATCTATGAAAAATCCATATCTTTCGGGTGGATGTCTAATTCTACCGGATTTGCGAACGTTTAGTGTGTTTTGATCAACCATTTCATCATTCTCAACAACCTCTTGTTGATTGCTAGTGTCAACCAAAAGTGTATCGGCTTGTGGTTCTCGATCCTCCTCAAGTTCCACTGTTCTACTAGTACCTTCCATAAGGAACTTAGTTTCCAAGAACTCGGCCTTTCGAGCAACGAATACTTTTTGCTCGGTTGGGTTGTAGAAATAATATCCCATTGAGTCCTTGGGATATCCTACAAAGATACACTTAGTGGACCGACTTTTAAGTTTGTTTTGGGTGTTGTTCTTGACATAAGCCTCACAACCCCATACCTTTAAATATGTTAATGATGGAGCCCTTCCATTCCATATTTCAAAAGGTGTCTTGTCCACTTTCTTGGTTGGGGCCATATTTAGAATACGGGCCGCGGAGAGCAAAGCGAAACCCCAAAATGATAGAGGCAATGTGCTTCTAGCCATCATAGATCGAACCATATCTAATAGAGTTCGATTTCTCCTCTCGGACACACCATTATGTTGTGGTGTTCCCGGTGGAGTAAGTTGTGAGATGATCCCACAACTTCTAAGATGATCTTGGAAAGCATCACTTAGGTATTCACCTCCTCTATCCGAACGAAGTACTTTGATGGTTTTATCGAGTTGATTTTGTACTTCATTTTGGAAGATTTTGAACATTTCAAAAGCCTCATCTTTGTGTCTTAACAAGTACACATACCCATAATGACTATAGTCGTCAATAAAGGTAATGAAGTATCTTTCACCATTCCTTGTCATTGCCTTAAAAGGACCACATACATCCGAATGTATGATACCTAATAAGTCTTTTGCCCTTTGGTTTGTTCCACTAAAGGGGTCCTCGGTCATCTTTCCTAACATATAAGACTCGCATTTATCGAATGAATCATCGCTTGATTCCAAAAGACCATTCTTTTGAAGTGTATGTATGCGATCTTTGTTTATGTGACCAAGACGACAATGCCAAATATAAGTTTTACTCAAATCCATTTTGAGTCTTTCGGTGCTTGATTGGTACAACATGTTATCATAAGATGTGTTATCATGAACTAATTCATAAATGCCATTAGATGGCATTGCTTTAAAATAAAATACATCATTTATGAAAACATAAATACAATCATCCATAAACTTAAAATCATAACCATATTGTCTTAACAAGGAAACAGAAATAATATTCCTAGTCAAACTAGGAGCATACAAAACATTATTTAACATAACTTCCAAACCATTTGGAAGCTTCAAAATGTAGTCCTCTCGGGCTTCGACAACAACCTTTGCTCTGTTGCCCATGAAGAGACTAATATCTCTCTTATTGAATCCTTCATTTCCTTTGAACCCCTGCAACAAATTGCAAATATGAGTTCCACATCCGGTATCCAATACCCATGTGTTAGAGGAAATAATATTAAGATCAACATGAATCATGAAAGTTGTACCCGAAGTTTGCCCCGCATCCCTCTTAGCTTTCAACTCTTTTAGGTAGGTTGGACAATTCCTCATCCAATGCCCTATCTCCCCACATCCAAAACACGGATCCTCCACGCAAACCTTTGGCTTCTTTTCTTTTGGTTTGGGTGGTCCCGCTTTCGCCTTTCCCTTGAACTTAGCCATGACTTGTCCCTTACCTTTGGCAACCTTTGCCTTAGGTTCCGGGTGACGCCTCTTCCTATTGCTTCCCTCATTGATCGTGAGAACGGGTAAAACCTTTTTGCCCATTCCCGTCTCGGCCGTCTTGAGCATTGCATGAAGCTCACCAATGCTCTTGTCCCACCCATTCATGTTATAATTCATAACAAAAGTCTCAAATTTCTTGGTTAGCCCATTTAGGGTCAAATCCGTGGCTAACTCGTTTGAGACGCGACAATTAAGGCGCTTGAGACGATCAATGTGGCTTTTCATCTTAAGCACATAGAAGGAAACGGATTGGGTTTCTTCCATACGACATGCATGAAGCGCTAGAACCGTTTCGAAGCGTTCCACCCTAGCTTGTGTAAGGAACATTTCCTTAAGTTGGGTGATCATGTCGTATGCCCCATGAAGTTCAAAATCCTTTTGAATTTCGGGAATCATAGTTCCCAACATGAGGCAAGAACCTTGCACGGAATCCTTATTGTGCTTTACCCAATTGTTATAGTTATCGGCATCGTCAATGCTAGGTTCTTCGGGAATAGGCTCGTCTATCACGTAATATTTCTTTTCTTGTTTGAGAACAATTCTCAAGTTTCGATACCAATCCATAAAGTTGGTATAATTTAGACGATCCTTATCGAGAATAGATCTTAGTGATAGGTTGTTAACGGGTGGAATAATAACGTTAGGTGGATTGTTGATTGCGGCCATCTACAAATATAACAAAGCTCAATTTTAGTATTTTCGATATCAATAATTAATTTTAATCGTTAATACCCTTTATGTCTCCTAGACAATTAATGATTAAAATCTAGAACCCAACGTTACATTCAAATAGTAGTTAGGTGACCTTTATCCTACTATTTAAATTAACAAGGTAGTCAACGTTTGACAATTGCAACCTTTGCAACTTCTAGTTTTATGGGATCGGTTAAACATCTTATGTTTAGTTGGCATGTTTAATCTCATCAACACCATTGTATATCATGCTTCGGTGACACTATTCATATGGTTTCCAATTTAAGTCGTCCTACTTATACACACGTGTGAGTTTACATATACAAGTGGTTAGGTGACTTTTATCCCACTTATATGGTAAACCCACCTCAAACTCCCAAGTTTCCTCCAACATAGTTAGGTGACCTTTATCCCATATCGAGTTCCCAAGTGATTCGAGTGTTGTATAAAAAGATGGTGTTCGACTTATTTTATAAAAGGGATTTTAGTTTTCTAAATTCTAGATTGGAAAAGCTTTTATGTACCTTTCATTTGCATGCATTCAAATGTGTGGTATTAAGTTGAAAAACCCATTATAAAATTCCTATTAATAGAACCCATTTTATTATGAAATCATTATACTTTAATAAAACCAATTTTTATTACTTAACGATTTCTAAGGAACCAATTTTATGCTAGTTGTTGATTTTAAGTAGTTAGCAAACCATATTGCAATAACACAAACAAAAGAAAATCAACCATGCAAGCATAAAACATACAACCACAAATTCATAACCATAGCCTCCTAATGTTAACTACACTTGTTGACCGAAGACAAGTGTGTCAAAAAGGTCTTTCTTAAGGGACCCGAAAGGACATAATCTTGTGTCGGTGAACTCCCACTTGATCCTGCATCCAAATGCTACAAGTGTTCACCCCCGTGTTGTGGTCTCCACTTTATTTGGGCTTCTATCCTTGCATATTTTTTTACAAAATATGTCCTAATACATTTTTCTAGTAAAAAAATGCATCTAATCTACTTATTATTACAAACCAAATGAATGAATAAATAGATTAGAAACCCAAATAAATATTACAACCATATCGAATGAACAAACAACCACTTGAATAAACAAACACATCAACACAATCATTCAACCAAACACAAGGCCATGGCTAGGTTACGAACATCCAATACACATCCAAATGTGCAATAATACAAGACCAATATGGTTCCCCTTTTTCCTCAAACTTTCGGCCCAAAAACCAACCAAACCGAAAGTTTCGGGTTGTTGTCCAAACAACACAATCAATTATCCAAATGACTTAGTTTTTCAAGATTACCACATGCATATAAAGCATAACCTTGAAAAACCATGGGGTAACCAAAACCCCTAAAATTTTCACCAAATGGTAAAACCCCACCCACCATAAACCCGAAAATTTTCGGGTTTAATGAAGCATGCATCCGTACAAGCGGCTCTTGATGCCATTGTTGGGTTTTAACAAGATTATCAAAGTGATAAAACCTTATTTTTACCAAAAACGCAGCGGATAAATGTTTTAAATATTGTTAGTTTATAGTGTATAAAACCAATTTTATACATGCAAAACCCAAACTCGGATCCATATACGAAATACATACTATCAAACACATGCATGTCACTATAAGTTCATGCATGTTAAACTACCTTTCAAGTAACCAAAAACCGGGTGAAGAAAGAGTAATTGAAAGGCAAGAACTTGAATATGGAAGCTCCTCAAGCTAGCATACCCCAAGCCTCCGGCAATACACCTTTGTTTAGCTAGGATTCACTAGAAAAACCAACTCCTCCTTGATGTTCTTTCTTGTGGCCAAAAATGGGAGAAAAAGGAAGAGAGGAATGTTTTGTTACTTGCAAAAAATTGAATGAATGAATGAAAGAGAGTTAGGGAGTCAATGGAAGCACCACCCATGGCACCCACTCACATCCAATGCATGTCTCCACTAAAGAAAACATAATAATATAAAATAAAAGGTGTAAGAGAGTAAAGGGGGGGGGGGGGCACCCTCTCACCCATTTCAAATTATATATATATTTTTGTCTTTAAATAAGTTTTATATCATAAAACTCATATTGTGTTATTTTCCAAAATAAATATAACACAATATAGGTAACATGCTTGGTAACCATTATTCACATATTGTTATTTAACCATCTTAAATAACACTATGGAATGCTCTCTTTCAAAGTATAAATCATCCATATGATTTATTTATTTCACAAGTACAATGTATTTAGAAACCTCTTTCCAAATAACTCAAGTGTTAGTATTTGTTTGTTATGATCATATCATATATAAACAAATATTATTGGTGTTTGTCTAGCTTGTTATTGGGTATGACCCGACTTGGATCATAACGTACTAGCCACATCAATAATGATATGTGTCTTGGGCAGACCGAGTCCAACACCATCGTTATCCACACTGCGGCTGATTGTCGCCGCTACTACCGGCCCTAACAGGCGTCGATGCCTCCTTGACCGCCGCCTCCTTCACCGTCGCTGCTTGAGACCACCACTACAGCGACAAACGGTGGTTGGAACGTGTTTGAAGAACGTGAAATTAACACCGTGAGCTCGTTACGAGAAGGAGAAAGAGGAAGAGGGGGGTGGGGGCTTCTCGTAACCACACTCCGAGGTGAGAATTAGTATGAGTAACTGGAAAATATATGAGAAATAAGTACCAGTGGGGATACTTAAAGATATGCTCTAACTTTGAGGACGTGGTCAATACGTACTGGATAGACCCGTCCTTCGAGCCTGAGTTACCGGCGGCTGGCACGACGTTGATGGAACCTCGTGCCGGCAAGATTGTTGTATATAAGGAGTTCTTTATGACCGGGAACTTCCGCCTTCTGATTAGCCGGTTTGTGCTGTCAATCCTTGAGACCTTTGGGATGCACTTGTCCGAGATTCATCTGTTGGAGTCTTGGGGATGGCGCGCCTTTGCCATTTCGAGTATACTTGTCACTGCCTTGGTTTTAAAAAGCCAGAGGCGAAGAAAAGCGACGAGGTTTACAACAGAAGTGTAAATCGCCAGGCGCAAAAACGAGAGCCTTTTGTACCCGAGGTGAACACACTTATATAATATTTATAATATCGTGAGTTTTTAACATTTCATTCCATAATGTAACTATATTTAAGCATCACATATGATTTAATATGTAAACAACCTACAACACAACGTAAAAAATCATTTTGTATATAGATGCTTAAAAACCATTTGCGTATGAAATACGAGCACCTCAACTTCGCTTAATTGATAATCAGTAAGGTACAGGCCTAGTTTTAAAAAGCGAGAGGTGAAGAAAAGCGATGAGGTTTAAAACAGAAGCATAAAGCGTCAGGCACAAACACGAGAGCTTTGTACCTAGAACATACTTATATAATATTTATATATGCATATATCATGGGTATTTAACATTCCAACCCAGTGTAGCTATATTTAAGCATTATATATGATTTAATATATAAACTACATCCAAACACAACCTAAAAATCATATTGCACAACATTTAGATGCTTAAAAACCACTTGCGTACGAAAGGCGGGCGCCTCAACTTCGCTTTAGGTCACTTTTTGCTGAAAAATCTTGCCTTTGGCTCGCCTTTAAATACATGGCTAGCCTTTTAAACAACTCTACCAAACTGGCATCTGTTTCTCATTATTTGGCATGGTTAAAGTGTTATTGATGAAACCAAGCTTGTTTTTAGCTGACAGAGCAATTGTCATTGCTCTTTTCTAACCTTAGAATCCGATACCATCAAAGAATTTGGAAACGAGGATCACCCTAGGATGATCAGAAGTGTGAAGGTAAAGAGGATTCGAGGAATCGATGGACATAGTCAGAGGAACATTAAACGTGACAACGGTATGATAATACGATATGATGACAATGCTGCAGTTGTGATTGATCAAGAAGGAAATCCAAAAGGAACTCGAGTTTTTGGTGCAATTGCCCGAGAATTGAGACAGTTCAATTTACTAAAATAGTTTCATTAGCTCCCGAGGTATTATAAAACGAGACCACGATATGGTTATAGGTTATAGTAGGGTATTTAAAATAAATAGATTAAGATTCATTTAGTAGATTTTGTCTCACGTATATACCTTTCAAAATGAATATTCATAATTTCTAAAAAAAAATACGTAAAATAAAAAAAAAATAAGTAAAAAAACATGTTGATTATATCCAAATTTGGATTGGTGGCTGCCATTGAACATAGCAGAACGAAACAAATGCATGAGAAGAAGCGAGAAAGAACTTATGCAGCATATAACCTTATACGACGTATAAGGTATGCACCGTATAACGTATACAACGTGTAAGATGGAGTTACACGGCTTTTAAGTAGAGAAACTTATACGGACAATGTTATACAACGTGTGAGAAGAAAGAGGACTTGTGCGCCAGACTTATGTGGCGTATAAGTTGAGTAAGGACAAATTGACAAGATTTTGAGTGAGAATGAATGTGAAATAATTTGAATCCCTAAAACGGTTCAAAAACAAGAATATGACATGTTGTGAACTTTTATTGAAGTTTGAACGGTTAAAACTCCTGGAAAGATGAACAATTAGGTAGAAAAGAGATAAAAAGAATGAAACAAATGGAATTGATCAAGGAACAATCAATTCCCGAACAAAAACAAGAATGATTAAAGAAAAATGGTCAAAAGATCAGATGAAAAAGAGAAAACCGATGAATTGAGAGAAACCGGTTAAAACAAAAAGCAGGATTAAGAACCTTGTTCAGATATCATGTAATCGTTGACGAACGATGACCCAGAAAGAAAAGAATAAAAGAAGCAAAGAAAGAAAATTTTATATTAATCAAAATGAAAGTTATAAATACAAGAAATAAGAAAACTATATATATAGACAAGCATACACGGCGTATATGTTATACGGTGTGTAAGTTACACGAAGTATAACTTATACGGCGTATATGTATAGCGTATAACATATATACGCTCACATCGGTGAGGGTTTTTTCGGGATCGAAAGACGAGTGTATTCCGATGTGGTGAATTTAGCCAGTAGCCAATTTGAATGATTCGTTGGTTGTTAAAAAGAAAGTATCAATTTGAAAGATTCGTTGGTCGTTGAAAGATTTTGGACAGGGTTTGATTAGTAAGTTTGGCTGGCGGAATACAAGTACGTGCTTTGACAAACTGACGATGACGAACAATAGGTATTTAACAAGAGCGAAGGTTTATTGGGACCATGAGTGACCCAGGTTATTGCCGTTTTTTCGATTAATAGGGTAAATTTCGCGATTTTTGTCCAAAACCTTTATAGGCATTGAGCGCGGGTGGTCACCTCTAATGAATTTTTCCAAAAAGCTAACGGTCACCACTGATTTTTGTCAATTTTATGTTTAATTTAAGGAAAAGTGGTTTTAAATAATCCTAACTATCACCTATTGGCAAATAACATGCCCAACTTTACACTTGGCTTATGACGGTCCTAACTAAAGGGGTATTTGTTTTTAACGAGCCACGACTAACAGATGTTAACCCCGTTAGTGATTTGCTGACGTGGACCTTCTTCTTCGGCCGGAAACCTGCCACTTACCTCCATTCTCCCTAATATCGTTACACCGTCTCTCTCTCTATCTTTCCCCTCATACGAAACCTAACCGACGTGTCTCCGCTGTTGTCTCCGCGTGATGATATTAGGGAGAATGGAGGCGAGTTGCAGGTTTCTGGCCGGAGAAGAAGGTCCACGTCAGCAAATCACTAACGGGGTTAACATCCGTTAGTCGCGGCCCGTTTAAAACAAATATCCCTTTAGTTAGGACCGCCACCAGCCAAGTGCAAAGTTGAGCCTGTTATTTGCCAATAGGTGATAGTTGGGATTATTTAAAACCAATTTTCCTAAATTTAATTCAGTTTTTTTTTTTTGCTACTTTTGCTACTTCAGTCCATGATAGAATTCATTGGTAAAGTGGTCAGGGTAATTACATAAAACCGAACTATACCGAAAAGACTAAAATTGTTTATTTGATTAATGCATAATAGTTAGGGTTTAGAGATTAACATATGTAACAAACATCTGGGTCGAAATCAACATCAGGAGGTCGAATATCCCGCATTTCAATGTTTGCTCAAGAAATCGATGCACTAAATCGCATATGTGTTCTTCGAATTGTGGTATTGTTCTTGAATTAGTCGAACTCAACCCTAGAGTTGTCGATTTGAAGAATTCAAGAACAACACCATGATTTGAAGAACACATATGCGATCTAGTGTATCGATTTCTTGAGCAAACATGGAAATGCGGGCTATTCGACCTCATGATGTTGATTTCGACCAAGATGTTTGCTACGATATTAATCTCTAAAACCTAACTATTATGCATTAACCAAAGAAACGATTTTAGTTTTATCGGTATAGTACAGTTTCAGGGAATTACTTTGACCACTTTACCAATGAATTCCACCATGGGGGGGGGGGGGGGGGAGAGTTCGGAAAATGTCTAGAAGCTAAAATGAGGGGGGTATGATTATTGTTGTCGACAGAGTAAATGTAGACCTGTTTTGGTCGATGCTCGATGGTTTTGGGCTTGGATTATGCTCTTAGGGGTTAAAGATAAAAAAAAACCTTAATTAAATTAAACATAAAATTGACAAAATTTCAAACTTTAGACTGACGTAGCAAAATATCAAACCACAGGGACGAAAATGACCATTAACTAAAAATAAACAGGAGAAAGATAAAAATACCCCTTAAACTAACGACATAGTTGGATGCCGTTAGACGGGGGGGACGTAATTGGCTAATGTTTAAAACTATAAGGACTAAATTGACAAAATTTCAAACTTTGGACTTAAGTGGCAAAAGTAGCAAACAACATGGACGAAAATGGCCAGTAACTCTTCTTTTTATAAAACCTCGCATTTTTTATTAACAAATACTCGTCGAATACTAATAGCTTTGTTTTTGTAAAACTCAAACTTGAAGGGGACTATTTGTAACAATAATAATAAAATTGTTTAAATAAATAAATAAATTCAAGATTGCCATTAGGCTAGGCTTGGAAACCATTTAGCAATCATTTAGTTCAGAACTCAAAGGCACAACCTTAGTAGAGACCACCGGCCACCACAAAGCACACTGTCGTCCGCCGCTCGCAGTTGTCAGCCACCGCCTTGTAGAACACCATCCACCACACACAGGACAATGCCTTCAGCCTTGGAGACACCACACACGTCGCATCACTGAGTAACCGCACGTTGCAATCACTAATCAGCAGGGTAATTGTTAATTTTAGTTTATTATTCACCACTGTTGAGTTGTTAAAGGTTTTATTGCATGTATTTTGATTATTGTTCAAGGATTATAAAATTAGGGCTTATAATTATGGAATTGGAGATTCAGGGAAATTAATCAATTAAGCTTATAATTGGTATTATATGCTGAAATTTTGATTAAGCTCAATCCTATAGAATCTTTTTAATTAGGTAAATCATAGGAAATCAAGGTATATTCAATTTTTTTCTTTCAAAAAGAAAAAAGATGAACAAATAGGCAATTCTTCTTCTAGGTATTCACCCTTCTACTCGCATTAACACGAATATTTTAGGTATTTGTTAAAAATTTATCTCGTTTTTGTTTTTTTATTGTTGTAAAAACAAGCGTTTGAACTTTGAATGAATGCAGAAAAATTAGATATTTAGATTCCATATTGTTTGACCTAACCCGGCCCAAACCGAATCACCGATCCGAATATTTTTGGGTCCGTGACTTTGGTCACCGCTGTGACTATGGTCAAGCTTCGCCACTGGTATTTAAGATTTTATATATTTTTATTTTACCTTCAGGTTTTGTAAATAATTTATCTTATGATTTCTTTAATTACATTTATATATTTACATGTAAATATGTAGAACATTTTTTATACAATAAGATAATATACCACTATACTGGTTTCCCGATATATTGATCGAAAAATCCTTCTACTGGTAATAGGTTAAATTATAAGCACAAAATTCCCGTCGTACCAAGCAGCCCATCCACCAAGTTTATCGTATAACTAGTTTTTAACCCGGCGCGTTGCGCCGGGCAGGTTGGTACATCTGAACGTTGGTAAGACGCAAGCATTACCGCAGTGGCGACCCAAGGATTTCGGAGGCCTCAAGCTAACTAAAAAGTTGGTGGCCTTTCAAAAACCTTTTAGTTTAAACACTCTTCCTTAACCCACTCTTGGGACCGGCAAAAATAAACTACAAAGTTTATAGTTGACGGAGTTGATTTTTTTATTATGTTATACTTTTTGCCCAGAAAAAAACATTTGCATGAAATTTACTTTCATCGGTTTATTTGATGAAAATTGTTTAATGAAATCATAACTAATTACTAGTTTACTGCTAGAAAAATCTTCTCAATCAACAAAAGAGCCAAATCGTTTAAGCATTCGAAAGTTCATCATTCTTAGGATCATGTTTTTAGGTTATTCATCATTTGTAGATTCATTGTTTAAAAGAATGGTTGTTATTTGTAGGTTCATTAGTTTTTGTGGTTGTGAAACTTTTAAAAATCTATCTTTTTTAATGATTCATTTAAAGCTTTCCTTTATATTTTTAATTTTATTTATTTATTTGCATAACTAAAGTCGTAGATTTGGTGTCAATTTGACATTGAAACTAGTAGCAAAGAACTAGGGATGAGCTCGGGATGGTACCGATACCGATCCCGAAAATCCCGATCCCAAAATTCGGAAATAGTTGGTACCGGTACCGGGATCGGTTCGGTACTGATACAGTACGGGTATTTCGTGAAAAGTTCGGGAAATACCGGTACCGTACCGATACCGAAAACTCAAAACTTGGTGCCGATTCGATACCGAATTCGATACCCGTACCGAAAACGCTCATCCCAACAAATAACAATGTAATGTGATAGCAAATAACCTCCGTATTCAAGCAATAAAATATAATGATAGATTGACAGATTCTTAAAAAGATCAAAAATTGGGCAAAGTTTGTATTGTGAAAGCAACCTCAAATCGGGCAAGAATTATGATTCATTATTATAAACACATAAAGTGTAAACTAACCTCAATGGAACAGAGTGTCACAATTAGCGCACATGGGTCACAATTAAATTGATAGGCTGTGTGAAATAGATAAACGCACTCACCGCACCTCCGCACTGCTCACGTAGTCACACTCAACCTACAAATCGAAAGAACTTGAGACTTACAGAATACGTGAACATGACAGAAATAAATGACTTGAATTCTAGTCATTATGGTGATTTATTGATTCGCATGCATGAGGTTTTCCAAGATTGTTGCTTCAGTTATCTTCCTTCCATGCCTCCATCCTAGCTTCGGTACAGCAGACAAATGTAAAAACCTAATTTTCGTATTTTTTTTCTTTTAAATTGGAGGCCTTTATATTTTTGGGGCCTAAAACCCTAGCTTAACCCAACAAAGCTGACATGATTCGGTCAGTTTCTGTTACATGTGTTATTGTACGGAAACTAAAACAAAAAAAGGTTATAAAAATTGAGATGGAACATTGGGATAGCGTTGGTAGGTGAAACTCGAGCGTTGGTAAAACCCGAGCGTTGTTGGTCCCTGGCGGTGAGTCTATGCAAATTTGGTCGGGTTTTTCACATTCGTTATAAAACCGGACTAAAAAAAAAGAATTGTCATTTGGTCAGTTTCGTTATGGTACTATAACTAAAACAAAATGCGCTAAGTCTAAGCAAATTATGTCAATTCTTATCACATCCGTTACGGTATATTGGTATTGGAACTAAACTAATAAAAAACAAACATAACAAAGATAATTAGAAATATAATTATCAAAGTTTAAAACAAAAGAAAAAAAAAGAAAAACAAAAAAAAAACAAAACAAAACAAAAGACAAACAAAAAAAAAACTTGGTCAAATGGAATCTTGTCAAATGGACCAATCATAGTCCAGCGTCGCCAAACTTCTCTTTTATATATATTACTAAGAAGATTCCCGGCGCGTTGCGCCGGGCTGATGTATTGACAGTCGTACCCGTACAACTTATCAAATCGTGCAGTGCGTCTGCGAGTCGAGGTGAATTCGATCGGTGTCGGGTTACGAAACCAGTAATAACCCCCCCCCTCCACCCGGAAAAAAATAAAAAATTTAACTTTGTTAACGCAAAAATCCAACAAATTAACATAACAAAACAAAACATGCGTTGCGGTTATGAACCGATAACACTTTGATTGGTATCTAGTTACGAAGCCAAAAATAAAGCAAACCATAAATACGTCCACATCCAAATACAACAACTTAACATATTTAAAATATATTAAAAACGTGGCGAACAAAAAACCGAGCGTTGTAGTTGCGAACTGATACGAATTCGTTGATTCTGGAATCGAGGGACAAAAAAAGTGATAAAAAAACCTGCACGTTGCGTTTGCGAACTAACGCGAATTCAGTCGGAATCGAAGCCGTCAGCACTAAATCGTACGCAGAGAACCATGTGTTGTGATGGTGAACCGACACGAGTTCAGTTGATATCAGGTTACGACACCGAAATTAACGCAATAAGTTAATCGTCAACACTCAAAATACAACAAATTAACATATTTACATAAAAAAACCGTGGCGAAAACCAAAAATATATGCGCGTTGTGGCCGTGACCTGACGCGAATTCGTCTAGAATTGATGGACAAAAAAAACTCGCGGGAAAAAAAACCTTAGGTTGCGATCGCGAGCTAACGCGAATTTGGCGGGAATAGTTTGACGGTATCAATGGTAAAAAAATCCCGTATTTTACGACAGCGAACCGACACGAATTTAAAATAAAAAAACAAATAAAAAGACCGACAAATCACGTGAGACAACGTTTATGTCGCCAAACTTACTAATTATTATATATAATAATTTTAAAAACTGAATACTTGATAAATATATAAATAATATTTCCAGCAAGATAATATATTTGAATTGCAATTTTATAATAACAGTGATGATCATTGTACGTGCACCTGCAATTTATAATTATGTTAACACGAAAACTAATATCTGTACCCATGTGCATTCCGTTATCCATGGATTTATGATGTCGATCATACATATTTAAAAGTATACGGACTAATATACACAAACTTGCAAAATACTAAACAAAAAATGTAAAAAAATAAAAATAAAAATTCTAATTTAATATTTTCGTCGGTATTGTGTACGTAATTACCGACTGATTAACAAAATACATCCTTTCGGTGATTTGTGGCGACAAATACCGACAGTCTCTAATAAATAGCTTTTGTCGTTTGGGTTGGGGTACATTTAGTGACGGCATAACTGTCGGTGTCCGTCACGAATCAGTTGTCAAAATTTTTGCAAGTCGAGCTCATTCTAACTTTTTAGTTCTTGTCATCCGTTGGTAATCCATTGGTAATTATGTTTACAAGCGACATTGATATTCTACCAATAATGACAATCTAACATCAATCAACCTAAAAATGGCGATGGCCATTTACTTTCGTTGGTAAACGAGAACTACGACTGCTTTCTTGTCCCTAGTGAAACCCCCTGCCTTTGTAAGTTGGTGTGATGATGCACGAACGATTATTTTAATTTGTAATATTTGAAAACTAGCTTTTTGACCCGTGTATTATATTGGATTTTTCAATAACCGAAATTTAGATATTTAATCATACGTAATTTAGGGATTTCTTTTGAATTAATAGATTAATTTTAATATAATCACACACACTTCAAATGCTACATATTTAAATTTTATATTTTCTTAAGATTGAAATAACGTTTTAAGATGACATAAAATCAGTTATTGGTACTTAAACATATTAAAAATGTTTTATATGATCACTACGAATGTAAGTTAAATAGTATTTTACAAATTATAAGATTATAAATATTGTATTTATTCAATGAAATTTGAAGCACACACATAACTAAACATCATTATAAACATAATCACTAATTATTTTAATGTAATGGTTCATAAATCACTATTTAACTAATTTAATAATTCACTTCTTGATTTTAAATTTATTATAGATATTCAATGGTTTATATGTTTTTTTAAGAAATTATGGTCAAATTTTCTATATCTATTATTAAAATTAGATGCAATGGGTTAGTAAAAGTTATTGTTATTTAAATTACATTAAATACGTTTTTTTTTCATATTGGTTACAACTAATTGGTCATACTTTAAACCCATAACCCATGGATAACATAGATTAAGAAGAGTTGAAATTAAAAAATAAAAGAAAAATTCAATTTAAGATTAAATGTGGTTAGGACACATCATCATCATTATTTTTATTTATTAGTATAGATATAGATAGAGGTAGATGTAATATGCAATGAAACTTATTTGTAAGACGTTGAAATTTAATGAAGTTAATTACTTTTCCATAACTGCATTTGACTTTGTAACCTTAACCACACCCACGGGCCACGAGTATATGTAAGTGTGCCCAAATTCACTTGTTATGACTCGAAGTGAGTTTACTTAACCTAAACAACTTGCAATCACATAGCAAGCTCCATCAAGGCCCAACAATATAAAGAGTAGATGACGTATATATCAAGATAAGTCCAAGATATACTAGCCCCTACCTCTCGACGACACATGTTGATGACCCACACAACCACAAATGTGGAATGAGAGTGTTGGATGCTAGAAGAAGGGACACCTCTTCGGCTTTGGGACCATTGTCGATCACTATTACACGATTACGGGCGACTGCGGTACTTTCATCACTATGAGATCTTACACTTCTCGCCTCTATCAAATGTATACATTTACTTTAGATAATGTGAGAGAACGGGCGCGCCGGTATAAGAAGCTTCGGAACTGAATAGAAGAGAACTGGAGACAACTGAAGGAGGACGATGGAGAATAATCGCAAACTTAAGCTTTTAGAATTTATATCTTGCAAACAAATATTTTGTATTTAACTTTAGGACAAATTCTCAAAATAGGTTAAAATAGGAGAGAATCTCAAAATAGGCTAAACTTTGAAAATTTTCCAATAATAATCCAACATACCAAAACTCACGAAGCCGATGAATTTGGTTAGCCACTAATAAACTGATGTGTGTAAAAAGTCTGACCCCACCCGCGAATTTTCTAACCAAATCCATCGGTCTCGTGAGTTTTTGTAGCAAAACCGTCTCTACGAAAACTATCACGTTTGTGATGTTTGGTCATGCTTTTATCTCCTCCGTTAGTTTTCCAAAAATGTCAAAAACCATGTTTTTTTTTAAATTCATTTAACCAGACGAATGTCATGTGAATTTCATCTTTTGACATAAAACTCACATGATTTCATCTTCATCATCTTCTCCATCATCTTCATCTTTTTCACATAATCTTCACATAATCTGCTATAACACCCATAAATTTCGTAAATAAGATAGTTAGCCTTGTAAAGTTTGTTTATTTTAGCTGGAATCGATTTGGCATTCTTCAGGGACCTCCTAGTTGTTCTTGTAAGCCTACTTATTTAACTTTTGATCCAAGACGTTACGTTTTATAACTTGGGGAACCTAAAATGTAAAATTATATTATTAAACCCTAACCTTACCTCTCTTCTCTCTTCTATCCGGTCGTTGTAGTGTAGCAGCCACAACTCCAGTTTTTTTTTTCTTTTTCCAACCAATCCCAAGGTGCAAAACTTTAATTCAAGGTTAGTATTATATCAATTTAAGTCTTTTTAACCATTAAAACCTTTTATTGAACCCTAGATATTCCATAAACATGTTCGGGTTTGAGTTTTGATTATAACAGTTTCTGACATATCCGTACTTGTTTATTGTTTGGTCTGTAACTCGATGATAATTGATTGTTTTTGATCGATTCTTATTTCTATGATGTTCTACTTTGAGTCTAGTTTCCAGAAAGGTAAAATTTGTAATTTTTGGACGAGATTTGAATGATTTTTATTATTTTATAAAAACGTTTATCAAAGATGATGCGGGGAGTTAAATTCTGGTCTGTCTTACCGACATAATAACTCTTTTTTGACATGTCCAAATTGGTTGGTTCCACTTCTGAAACTTCAAATTTTGAGTTAGGATTCCAACACAATTGGAATAGTTTAATTTGGTTTGCTATTGATTTTTAAACAAACAAAACCCTTTTGTTGCGTAATGCAATAGCTGCACGTACCTTTGTGTGTTTGGTGAATTTTTATGATTTTTGTGTCCACTGTAAAAATGTAACAAAAATATTTTTAGAACCCTAAGTTATTTATGAAACTCTAGTAAAAATTTCATAATTTCTTTCTATGCTTTTCCTATGTAATAAAATACATCTTTGCATGCTAAAATCTGCATGTTAGACTCGTTATTGAACGATTCGTTCGTTTTAGGCTTAACCGATGGCTGTCCAATTTAGGTTCTTTTCGGGGTTGTTTGAAGTAAGGTTTTGCTCCGCCATCTTCCTAGGTATGTCATGTATATCATACTTTATTACTGTGAGTAATGAAGTTAGTTTAATTGGTCAATTGTCGAGAGATTGAAAACTAGGATTTCGGTTGTCTAGATTGTTGTTTGTTGCGATTCGCGCGTTGTTTGAGGGGATTAACAACCAATTAAGATTTTTAGCCTCGATATGATGTACGGGCTGTGAAAAACTTAATTTTTATGTTAATGGGGCTGAATTGGTTGTCGGTTGCTCAAACGGGTCGGTACAACGCAAATTCGCGATTAATTGGTAGTTTGTGCGTTGTATAAGTGAATTGCCGACCCATTCAACTCGTGAAGTGTCATGTGGACTTGTTGGCCGTAGTTATACTGAAATTTATCCACACGGGGCTGAGTTGGTTGATAAGTACTTAAACGACTTGTTAACGCGCATATTCGATACAATTAACAACTTTCGGGTGTAGTTTGGAAATCCATTGTCTCCGGAATTAACTAAGGGTGGTTTTGGTAAAACAAGGCCTCGGAGGCTGATGTAATTGGAATTGGTATGGATGAGGCTTTAGGTCAATCAAATCATGTTAGAACGCCTCGTAGGATAAACGAGTTGGTACGATTTAGTTAGTAATCTTTGTGTGCAATCCGACTGGCTTGTGATTTGTGGATTTGTTTAGAGGTTCTCTGACTCGTTGGTAATTGCGTGACTTGGGTCAGGTGAGTTCATGATTCCCCTTTTAACTCTTTTTACGCTTTGGGATAGCATACACACTCTATTACCAATATTACTCGATTTTACTCATTAAAACTATTTGGATGACATTTCATAGCCTTATTATTATTTGTACATTTATAGAACTAGGTGCGGACTATATTCTATGCCTTAGAATATTTTGGACTTGTTTTGGTCATAAATTCTTAACGGTTTTACATGTTTATGGTCCAGGCTCGAGGATGTTATTATGCCTGGTATTAATTGAATACGAGTAGACCTACTTACTTTAGTTCATATTTTGGACGGACTTATATATATTACCTCATAGCCTACGATTGTTGATATTAATTAGTTCCTTGTGACTAAGATTTATGTGATTAGGCCTATTGATGTGTGTGTGCATGGTGATTGTGGCCGGGCCAAATATATTACTCGGGTTCTTAAATCCCGGGGCGGGTTCTTAAATCCCGTGGTGGGGAGGCCAGTGTTGCATAATCATCATTAAGGCGGGTCAAATATATGACTTGGATCCTTGACTTCGTGTCTCGTGATTCGAGGTGGGGAGGCCCGTCGTTTACTAAACCGTGATCGGGTGAAGTATATTACTCGGGTTCTTAAATTCGAGGGCGGGTTCTTAAATCCCATGGTGGGGAGGCCCGTATCACGTGTTAAGGTTTGTAAGCCGTGACCGACCCAAATATATTACTCGGGTTCTTAAATCTCGTGGTGAAGAGGCTCGTGCCACGTGCTTATGTCTTATTGCGTTCGGGTCAATTATATTACTCGGGTTCTTAAATCCCGTGGTGGGGAGGCTCGTACGCGCGTTCGACCGGGAATATATTATTTGGTGATTATCTATTTATTTGTTTATCTATTATTCCCTATAATGTTTTATACATATAACCTTTGAATTTTGTTTACTAAAACTTGAACTCACTCAACTCAAGCTGATTTTGTGTGTATGTTAGTTTGACTTTCATGTTAAGGACTAGAGTTTATCGCTTGGACGTGCTGTAGACTACCCGGACGGTTGAATGCATTTCTAGTCAGGGACTTCAAATAAAATAAACATTTTATTATATTTGATTTTTTGGCACATGTCCCCGATTTCGGGGTTTTTGATACTTATTAATTTCCGATGTTTATTACTCAGAACTGGCTTTAATAAAACGAATTGCTTTGGTTTAATTTTTTGTAAATTTTGGGTATGATGACCAACTGTAGGATTCCCGGGTTTCGAGGTCTTACATCTATCAACATCCCCACACATCCTTCCTCCGCCGTCACCGCCACCCATCTCTTTCCCCAATGAACTCTAAGACCGCACTCATCTTCGGAGGTAAACGGAGTTTGTCGGGGAAGGAGATGGGTGGCGGCGGCGACGGAGGAAGGATGTGTGGGGTTGTTGGTAGATTTTGTGAAGAAGATGAAGATGATGATGATGAAGAAGATGATGATGAAAAAGAAGATAAAGATGATGAGGATGAACATGATGAAGAAGATGAAGATGAATTCATGTTGTCGGTTTTATATCAAAAGACGAAATTCACTTGAAATTCGTCTGGTCAAACGAATTTAAAAAAAAAAACACAAAATTCGACGAATTTTGAAAACTCACTGAGGAGATGAAAGCAGGTTCAAACATCACGTAGGAGATGGTTTTCGTGAAGACGTTTTTCACACCAAAACTAACAGAGCCGATAGATTAGAATAGAAAACAATCGGATTACGTCAGACTCTTTACACGTGTCACACTTTTAGTGGTGGACGAAAACCATCGGCGAGAAATCAAAAGCATCGCCGCTGACAGATTTGAAGGGATTATTATTGGAAATTTCGAAAATTAAGGATTATTTTGGGTTTCTCTCTCATCATTTGGCTTATTTTGGGAATTTGCCTTAACTTTATTGTAGTTATATTTTATTTGGTTTACGATTAACTTTGTAAATTTAAAGTTTCAAAATTTAATTTTCCGGCATTTTTAACAAAATTAATTTAACTTATTAGAAAATTAATTATTGTTACTGACAAATATTTCAGAGGTAATCCGACGAAAACCATCGGTGAGAATCAAAAGCATCGCGGCCAAAAGATTTGAAGGGATTATTATTGGAAATTTCAAAAATTAAGGATTATTTTGGGTTCCTCTCTCATCATTTGGCCTATTTTGAGAATTTGCCCTTAACTTTACTTTAGTTATATTTTATTTGGTTTAACTTTGTAAATTTAAAGTTTCAAATTTTAATTTTCGGCATTTTTAACAAAATTAATTTAACTTATTAGAAAATTAATTATTGTTACTAACAAATATTTCAGGGTTATCCCTCGATTACAATTATCGGATTCCATCCGTAATTCGCAGGAAACTTTTAGTTTGGATTACTTTACAGAAGTTGCGAGTAATTTGTTAATAACAAGATATCAGTAATCTCTTGGTAAAATTCGTCGATAACCTGTCTCAAATGAAAGTACCGGCTAACAAAGTTACGATTACTAGTCGATATTGAAGGATGGACCCGTTTCTATAGTCGTTTGATTTTAGTGAGAAGATACACATTTGTGTTATTTTTTTAACCACTATTTGGATCACCACTGGCTTATCCGATCATTTCAATTCTCCGAATACCTACGACTACTTTTAGGAGGAAACTCATTATATATGAGAAAATCTCTAGTCCAAAATGGAACCTCTATTTTGTCAAAGGTGAGAATTAAATCCAAAACCTTCCCTAAAAATGAATTCTTTGCCTCACCTCAACCACTTGAAATGAGAATTATTGCCTTATTGGCACTTTTATGTTAATTTAAAATAAACAGATCGTTTAAACATTTATTTATACAGATTTAGCGTGACTCTTTATTGCATGACGGCGGATATTAACGGATTATTATTTGTCATCCAATAATATGGAAAATCGCATATTTTATGCTTTCAACTATTGCGTTGTGTTGCAATACTCAACACCTTTTCCAAGCAAAAGAAATCCTTTTCCTTCCATTTCATAACCCATATTTCCCTAATAATATACGATACTACTTCCTCAATATATCATTGACTTCTTCATTCAACTATCAATGAAATATAAGTGATATTTATATATTTACATTTACGAGAGCTTTGTGCAATGGTAGGCTGTACTATATGCTTACAGAGTTTTCCTATGCATCATTAGTATTGACTGGAGACAAACAACCCACGTGTGCCTTTCAGTTTACAAACAACGTTGATGCAGCATGTTGCCACACAGCTGGGTGTTGTTATGAGTTACACGTGTCTGCCCATGTGCATTATTTCGCTTTACATCACACCTCAAACTAAGCGTTTAGGGTTTAATCAATCGACAGCAGGCTCAAGATGAACACGAAAAGGTACAACCCAATTTGTTACTTCTGAAATATATATGCAAATCATGTTCATTCTTTAAAATTTTATGTGCTTTTGCTAAAAATCTGTTGATTATTCTAATTATAAAACCTCACACAGGAACAACATCAACAGTGGATAGTGGCTGAGTTGTATCTGCTACGGACCGCCGGCTGGTCGCCTTCATCAGCATTACGAGGTCGGTTGTCACTCATCATCGGGTATACTATTCCCCCTTAAATTTCAATACACTTAAATATACATCTTATGATTCCAATTTTCTTTCCGCAAATTTCGATTGTTGATGAAAATTAGGGTTCATATTGAACCGATGCCTATCTTATCTGTGTTTGATTGAGTTTTAATCGTAGGTGCATTCCCTTCGGTTTAACATAGCTAATCTGATAAGATTGTGAAGTTGTTGTTTATCAACTCTACAAGTAGACCATTTAAAAGGTACCAATTTTTAATTATTATTGAAAATATATACCATATGCTATGCGAATGTAGACAAATCTATGACACTAAGTACTGTCTGTTTAAATAATCCCATATACTTTCAAAACAGTTTATTGTTGTATCAAAACATAATGAGTAGATAAAATACTTTAACATGATCTTTAGTGTTTTATTTAGTTGTTGGTGATTTTTATGTTTAGGGTGGATGGGATAATGATGAAATTGTTGAGGAGGCAATGACACGTGAAGCATTGGAAGAGACAGGTGTTTGATGGGTATTAATGGTGAGTTAAAAAATATAAGCTTAGTTGTTATCTTGGATTATATGTAGTTCTTAATGCAGTCTATGTATTTAAGATAGCTGTTTATGTGTTTTGATAGACCCGTAAAAGTGTTGACACGATTATGCCTTTGTCTTCTCAGCTAATGTAACTCAAAGTTCGTCAACTTTAAGTCAACCGAGAAGGAATTTGTTTCAAAGTGATTGGAGTGGTTTTGTTGCTTTATTTCATATTAATTAGAGTAATGTATTGGGTTGCTGATGTACAACTGTAGAAAAGTTAGATCAATTTAAATGACCTTCATCCATTCTTTAAAGATTCATGTACATGGTACACTGACCAACGAGGTTTTACTTAGAAAGCTATCTTAAACATTTGGTTGAACTTGCGGAATTACAAAAGGTTTACCAATCCAGTTCAGGTGCGAAGCCTTTGATGAAAATGAAGTTATTACTTTGCTTTGATTTGCAGTTATGAAATTTAACCTTCTTTTGCTTTGTAGTTGTGATAAAGCGTGTAGAGGTTTCGTTTTAGTATATAAAGTTTCTAATGTTAACGTGGGGGTTAATCGTCACTTAAACGCTGCCACATCGCGGCGAGTTAACCTACTAGTTTATTTGCTAAATGGATGATTGAAAGTTTAAAGTGTAAAAATAATATAGATGTTTGACATGTCGTATCAGGAAAACTAACTTGACTATTAAGGATAGTTCCAAGTGTAGTTTGAGAAAAAAACAAATGCCAGCGTGATATGATGAAATGAAAATCAATATTACTTTAGTTTAGGTTGTGTTGAAATATGGTTTTTAATATTTTTACTTTTGAGAAGACAAAGTACAATGAAACATCAGTTTTGCCATTGTAACTATTTGTTATATTTTATAACTACAAATATATGTAAATACAAAAAAAAGTAGCAAAACTTTTTTTAAGAAATGAGTAAACTTTGGTTTCCGTCCCTGCGTTTCCTCCAAATATGTGGTTTTAATTCAATAGTTTTAAAAAAAGCGATTTTCGTCAATGTGGTTTCAATTCACTTGCAATTAAACCTGACCCCATTAACCCCGTTAAGACTGGTCGGTAAACCCATCAGTGTGCCCCTCACGTGAGTGGCAGTTTTGCCATTTTTCTCCCCAAATAAACCCCAACCCTAATTCGCAAGCTCCTTCGCATGAGGGACTGAGGTGTATTGGGGGAAAAAAGGACAAAATTTCCCCTTACGTGTAACGATCAGACTTAACGGGGTTAGTGGGGTCGGGTTTAATTGCAAGTGAAATGAAACCACAGGGACAGAAATCACAGATTTAAAACTATTGGACCAAAACCACAGATTTGAACAAACCACAGAGACGAAAACCGCAATTTACTCTTACAAAATCAACTTGAAATCTAATATACGTGTATTCATCTTACACAAAGCTGGCGTGATATTAATACTGATTTGACCATTGACACCCTCTTAATTTCATATTTATAAATATACACTTATCAACATACAACATAACAACCATGTAAATGTGATGGTTTCGAGCATCATTGGTACCACCGTTTAATACATGAGATTAGATGCAAGAATTAGGTTCATATTTTTATCATACGGGAAATTTATAGAACCATTCGTATACATAAAACGAATAAATGTAAGCAAATAAACCTTATCTAAACAAAGATTGATTCAATCTGTTGCCTTCAACAAATGGAGTCTTCAGAGTCTTCAGGCATATTCTTAACTGCAACACTTGATGTAGCGATCCCCCATCGTTTGTGAAGGGAATTAAGGCTTCCTATAAAGGGGCTTGATACATTCACCATGAAAATGTGTTTTAGGCTTAATGCTAGTGGATGAGAGCATAGCTAAGTGTCCTTATGTTGGAGGAGGGAGTTTTAGGATGGGTGATCTCCTGGGAAGAGTCAGGACTAGACCAGTAGGGCACTGGTTGTGAAGGGGAATGAAAACTTCCTTATACCGGGGATTGATGATACCTTCACCTTCATAACATATTTTGTGCTTAATGTTAATAGATGAGAGGAGAACTCCATAGTTAAGCATTTACATGTAAGAGTAGCATTAGGATTGATGACTCCATATCCGTGAGACGATGATAATCATCTTGCCAAAGAGGGTAATATTATGGTGTGGTTACGCTGGGCTGTTACAAATGGTATCAAAGTCAGGGCTAAATCTCGTGAGGATGTTGGACCCTTATGAGGTTGGAAAACGATAGCGGTTGTGAAGGGGAACATAGGCTTTCTTACAGTTTAGCATTCATTACCTTTCAAACCCGAAAACCTAACTCATTTCGAATTTTCGATTTTTATATGTAATATATATATTATAATGTTATTGATTAATCTCAAGTGTCGTTCGTGTAGTTTATGTGGCATTCATCATTTTCTTATGGTATACATATTCCTATTTGTTAAACCATCCCGTTTGCTGTTTCATTGCATTTGTTTTTAACGTTAATCGATAATGTAATATTCACGAGAATTTAAGTTACTATTCATTTGTTTTATTTTAGTTTTTTTGATCGATTATCGAAACCCCGTGTGTTGATACACGTTTTGTCTGTCTCGGTCTTTATTATCAGTTAAATGTATAGCTTAAATAGTATAGGGGTTATTAATGTATATTTGTCTAAATGTAAGTCACATTCGTTACTCCGTAACGAATGTGTCACATTCGTCTTAATGTGAGTCCTATTCGTTAACCAAGATTAACGAATGGAACATAACGAATGTGGGCCATTCGCTTTAGTTAATGTAATAACGAATAAGGATGTTTATTCGTTAAGTCTATCTTAACGAATGAGGTAATCTTTCTATTTAAACCCCTGTATCTATTCATTTTACAATAGTTCTGATATTTTATGATTTCTCTCTCGTTACTCTGCCAAATTGTTCACTCAACACACTTATGACACACACCTAATCGTATGCTAGCCTAATTGTATTCGAATCAACATGCGTATCGTTGTTATCAAGATCTAGATACATATAGGTTCTTTCAAGTGGTATCAGAGCAGAGGGATCTGATCTACGATGCTATTAGTTGATTAAAGAGTTTAATTGAGTTCAATTTGATTCGTTTTCATGATGAATTGACATAAGATTTAAGCTGATTGAAAGTTTGTGAAACAGAGACGTTATAGTATTAATATAAACGAGAAATGGAACAAGTTTGTGGTTGTTCGTGAGTTTGGACTAGTATAGTGAGGTTCAGTTTTGGTTTAAGTACATCTTGATAGAGGTTTGAGGTGGTTTAGGTTTGATTCGAACAGATTTGAAGTTTGGAATTGGTTTTCAGACATGATGAAGACTCATTCGTTATGATGAATATTCATTCGTTATGTTGAATACTGATTCGTTAAAGATCTAACTGTCTATTCGTTCAATTCTAACTACTCATTCGTTAAAGTTTCAACCTCATTCGCTAAACCTCATTCGTTAAAACTCATTCGTTATTCATTCGTTAAGCCTTTCATTCGTGAAGATTGGTTAACGAATGTCAAAGTAATTCTCATTTAACGAATTTCATTCATTCGTTAAAGTATTCTCATTTAACGAATATCACTCATTCGTTAAAGTAATTCTCTCATTCGTTACTGTATACATTCGTATGAACAGTAAACAATCAACTTTGAAGATTTGACAAAATTGACCCTTGAAGTTGTTTCATCATGGCTTCGCAAAACGCCTTACTATGCGTTAGCTTCTCAGAACGTATTATTGCAACAGATGCTGACCATGGATAATGAAATCGGAAGTCATAACAAATGTCCCAAATTGTTAAAATTGTCAGACTTTGCTCACTGGGAACCGAGGTTCCGTGCTCATTTGGGATCTGTACATCCTAGTAATGTACGGTTTCTTGACGATGTGTATGCAGCACTATTGATAGGAAGTGACAACATGGGATGGACTCCGAAACCATTCAAAGATTATGAGACTCAAGAGTTAAAAGATTTTGAGAGTGAAACTAAAGCATACTCAACTCTCACTATGGCATTACCAGAACAAATTTTTCATCAATATAGTACCATCAAGATCTGTGCTTCATTGTTCACAACTCTGAAGACAAGAAGTTTGGGAAACACTCTTGAGAGTAAAAAGACTCTCATAAAATTTCAATTCAGAAATTTTATTTTGATGAAAAACGAAACAATTGAAGAGATGATTAACCGTTTTAGTCATCTGATTGTGGAGATGTCAAGTGTCAATCTCGAGCCAACTGAGACAGATAAGATTGATACACTGAAGAATGCTTTACCTTCCTCATATTCTACTTTCTCGTTTGTATTGAAAGAAAACGGTTTCTTTCAAAACACTGAGCTTACTGCTGTGCAATTTATAAACAAGATTGAGGAAAGGGAATTTGATATCAAATGTCAAAATTCATTGAAAGAAAATCAAAACCAAGATTCTTTAACTCAGAATCCTTTACTCTATGGAGGTGCTTTGCCCGCAAATAATGCTTCAAGTTCTGTACCAATCAATGCGTTCTTTGCTCAATCTCAAGACGATCCTAATGTAAACTGTTCTCCTAATGTATGCTTTATGGCTAATGGAGTAAATGCAAACTCAACTGCTCCATCATCAAACTTACCTAAAGTAAATCTCCAAGAGGCTGAACAACAATTTGCGTTCTTGTGTGCGTTCATGACCTCTTATGAACAGCTTGTTGGAAGCAAGATTGCTACGAGTGATCTAACAGATGAAGATTATGATCAAATCGACCTAGACGATCTTGAATTGATGGACCTTAAATGGAACATGGCCATGATCGTTCAAAAAGTCAAAAGGTTTATGCAACGAACTGAGAAAGATCTTCCTACGTTGAATAAAATGGTCGGATTTGATAAGCTGAAGGTAAAATGTTATAATTGCAGGGATTTTGGCCATTTTGCCAAAGAATGTGATAAGCCAAGAAAAGAATATTCTGGCCCATGCAATTCTGAAAGATCTTCAGGAAAGAATTCATCTGGTGGGGATAAGAGTAAAACGAATGCATCTGGTGACCAAGATAAATCTCCTGCTACTCAAGCTCTGGTGGTTAATGAAGTTGTTGATTGGTCTTAACGTCTGTTGGGAAATCAAGAAAATGTGGAAATTGTTGAACCAGTAGAGAAATTCGAAGATGCTAGCAGTGATAATGTATCAGAGGAAAGTGATTCATCTGACTCTGAGACAGATACTGATCAAAGCCTGCCTTCTCAAACCGAATCAATCCCTGATAAAGTTGAATCTTATGCCTGTATGGCTAAGATCGATGAGGTATGTTTCAAACCTCAATCTAATGTATCTGAACCTTCATCTGAAGTGATTAATTGTGCTGAATGTGCTGTATTAAAAGTCAAACTTGAAACAGCAGTAAACCAGAATAATACTCTCATAAAATATCACTTTATAATCAATGAATGCTACAAACAGAAAACAAAATTATTAGAGCAATCGACTCTTAAAATTCAAAATCTATCTGAAAGCAATCATGATCTTAAAGCTAAGGTTCATTGCAAAATCATTGAAGTTGATCAACATTTTAAGGAGATTCTACGACTCCGAACCTGTATTTCCAATCTTGAAAACGAAGTAATGGAACTTAAAAATAAGCTTGGAAAAATTCAGAGATTCCTCATTTCTTTTGAATGAAATAATCGAAGTTAACCATTCACATAAGAAAAATGGAAAAGCGGGTTTGGGATATGTCAAAATTCCACCTCCTTTTAAACATAATTACAGTAGCATTCCCGATGTGGAAAAATGTTCAGATATGACTACTGTTAAATATGAAAATGTTGATACAACTGAAACTAATCGCGAACCGATTCATATCGAAAGTAAAAGAGTTTTTACCAAAAATGAATTGGATGGTTTAATCGAGGAGTTGTCTGAACCACATGTTATTGTCAAAAACAAAGACATTCCAATTGACAATCACATTTTGTGTGAACCCAAAGATTTTGAACAAGCTATGTACGGTTCAAAATCTTCGGGTGTTTTTTCAAACACGTCAAATAATCCTAAGGTAATTCCTAAGGAAAAATCCAATGTATCTCAATCAGACAAGCCCTCAGTGTCTGATGAGGAGTTGATGCGATTCGTTAATCTTCAACTAAAATCATCCAATGGAAAAGTTTTTAAATTAAAGGGTTTATCAAAAGTGTTTTCTGACAAAGAAGTTCCTTTGAATCTTCTTAAACCTGAAATGATTAAAAGTGTATTTCAGGATGACACTTCAAAAATGACTGAACTTGAACAAAAGTTTTATCAATCAAAAAATGTTAATGTTCAAGAAAAACCAAAAACAAATGTCTTTAAACCTATCACGTTCATAAAATCATCAGGTTTGGAAAATTCTTTTAATTTAACAAATCTTGAATTCTATAAGAAAAGAAAGGGTTTAAAACACGAAACACTGAAGAAAGTTACAATTGAGAAACCCAAAGATGATATTCATAAATCTTTGCTATCAAAGACTACATGTACTTTACCACAAAACACTTTGGACTCTCGATTATGTTTCAAATGTGGTGAATCGGGTCATGTTTCCAAAAAGTGCAAAGCAAAGGTTGATGATATCAAAGACTCATCAACTCGAAGGATTGACTCAATATCAAACTTAAAAGAAAATCCAGTTAATGAGTGTGTTATAATGTATTCGAATATTAATCCGAGGAAAGTTGTTCGGGTTGATTCAGTTAATGTAACAAACAAATGTGTTGACCGTGCTCAACCTATTTGTTCAAACACTGATTCGGGAAGAATACGTGATGGATATTTAAAAAAGAAAAATAAGAAACCTGTCACTTATTCCCAAGTACCGAATACAAGTGTTAACTTATCATGTTCTCCGAAAGTATCAAAGGGAGAGCCCAAGTGTCACACCCCGACTAGCACAATGCGGAAGCGTAAAATGGGAATGTAACAGACACCTCTGGTATCAACACATTGTTTATAAAGAAACATTACAAACTAATTTACAATATATTACATTTCTTTGTTCAATCATTGTTTTACCGTCTAGGTGATACAAACAAAACTAGTTCGTTAACTATACATTCTTACTACTATCGCCCTTGCTTCTATTCAAATAGCATCAACCACACACCTCAGGCAAGTAACAGATCACCAAATCATTCCGATTTAGGTACACCTGAAAAGCAGTTTAAAACGGGTCAACTACTAGAGTTGGTGAGTTTTACGAGTTTCAAGAAAACAGTAATGAGTATTCACAAGTCAACACTTGTAATCATGAAATAAGTATGTATGTATGTAAATGATGTAATTATGCTAAGCTACAGTGAAGCCTTGACTGTATGTGCTGCGTGCATCCATTTCCCACGCTCAATCAACCACTGTGGCCCATTTCCGCCCACAACATGCCCCGGTAGCTATGTCTAACACTACATAGCCTGTTTGTATAAATAAGGTCATGTGCAAACGGTGCTATGTGACACGGAAACCAGGTCGATTCCGTTTGGGTTTGTCAAACCAATAGTACTATTCACAAGCGACCGACTCGAAGTTAATCACTGTGTTAGTGGGGACTTTCGTGTGTTAGCACTAAGATAATTCACATCAATACATGATTCAGGTATGTATATGTAATCAAATATGCTTTTTACCCCAAAAGTTCGTAAAACAGTTTAAAAGTGGGGTCATGAAACTCACGGTTTAGTAGATAAACAGTACTGTATCAGCTCGTGGGTTGTTCTGTCCGCTATCAGTAGTTCCTATAATCAATATTATAATAATATTAATATTTTAATATTATTATAATCTCAATACTAAACTGGGCTGTATAACTAATCTGGGTGTAGCTGGAACGCCCAGAAAGTGGCAATAGGCTTAGGTAATGATGTTGTTCAATGTCTAATACTTAAAACTGAACTTGGCTCAGATTCCCGTTTTCCCAGCTGTGCCAAGTTGTTCGTTTACGCGTTCAGAAAACAGTTATGGGGAAATAAGCTTGGGTAAATGTATTGGTTAACAAAATGATTAAGTTATAAAGAAGGATCACCTATTAGGGTCCCGGATTAGCCACGGGGCCCGTTTCCGTTTATTCACTTTGATTTGAGAAGAAGCGCGCACAATCCACCCGGATTGTCCAGGTTTCTCATAGAAAAGTTCATTTTTACTTAATTAGTCCAAAAATATGATTTTTGATCACTCTTGGTGTTTTGATATTCCCGCTGGTTCGTTAGTCGCGAACTTGCCGGTTTTTATAATAAATGAATTTGTTTAATATTCAAATTAGCATAATTAATTAACCGTTAATGATTAAATTATGAAAATTTAACCAATTATCAATTAAAATATGTAGATTTTTATAAAAATATTTCTGGAATTAATTACTGATTTATTAATTTATAAAAATTCATTTTATCAGCTATATTTCGCCTGAAAATCGTCCGTTTACCCCAAACAATTTCCAAATATTCCACAAAAATTCCTGAATGCTCAAATCATGTCCCAAATCAACCTGTATCAATTTCAAAATGTAACAAGTTCGTGCGATATTCTTTTCGGCCCAAATTCGGCTATAAAAATTCACATGAACGCATATAAACAAAACACCTTTAAACTTCTCCAAATGATCCCAAAATTCTAATGTGATCAAAATCATCAAATCTGAATTCCCAGAAATTTTTCATAATTTTTGAAGTATTTTAGCTATTTTTCCCAAATAAACGTTCCTATTCGGTAATAAATTCGCCAAATATTCTCGGATGGTCAAAAAATTACCAAATTTGAACAGAGACTCAATGACAAGGTCCCTGATGTCCCTAAAAAATTTCAAGGCCTAAAATTATGCGCATCACAACCTTAACCTAAATAGCCCGTAAGCGAGTGTTTCGGCATTACCTTAGCAGGTTTGGCTCGTTTCCAACTTTCTAATCAAGTTTTCAGGTTCTTGTGCTTCTACACAAGCTAGATAAAAGTCCTATATCACAAACCAAGCAAATTTTCATCAACATAACAGCCCTTAACTTAGGGTTTCGGCTAGTGCACAAAAACGAACTTTTGAACCGTAAAAACGTCGTTTCAACCCTTTAATCCGTGTTTATGGCCAAAAAAACTATCAAAACAGGTTCCTTACCATGTGTATGATCAAAACATGTTTATGGACCATTTTTAGGATTTTTACACGGTTAGGAATGGTTTTTAGTAATCAAGACTTGTTTTTGTAGTATTAAACGAGTTTAAACAAGACGGAAATCGATTATTTAAGACTTCTTTACCTTGTTTCTTGCTGGTTTTTGGCTGGAGCAGAACTTGTGTCCAGAGTTTTCAAGAAAATGATGTTAGAAATATCTTGTATCTAGTTTATATGTGAAAGGAAAAAATAAGGGGTGGGGTGGCGGCTGCGGTCGGAACCCATGGGCCTCCCCTTTGGGCTGTTTTGGCCCAATAATCTGGTTTCTCAAGCCCAACTACAAAAAGCCCGGTCCAAATTTAGTTCGGGTTTGGTTTTTGACGCGAAAAACTTATCGGGTGCGTTAAATAGCGCGAAAACGAGTGTTTTTCGGCTAGTTTTGTGTAAAATTATAAAAACATACTATATGTTTGTAAAAATCAAAAATATTTTCACGGATCGCTTAAAAAATTTCAAGTAAGTGTTTGGTAAGTCTTTTTCGGCTTAACGGATGATACAATGCTTGGTTTGTAACTATCTTTTGCGTTTAAATCTATAGCGGGTAGTTAAACGAGCATATTTTCGTTTAATTTGTTTGCTATCAAACTAAGACCATATTTCTAATATTTTAGCTTGTATAGATCGTATATCACTTATAGATGGCCCCCCCGAGATATCGGGGTCATAACCCGACCCGTTCGGTTAATTGTTCGTTTGTTACGCAAAAGGCGTTTATTTGCTTAATCGGTAAATACGTACTGAGGTGTACCTTGTTTTGGCTCAGATGTCACACCAAGACTGAGACTTGGGCTGCCTTTTTGAACTAATCATTTTACTTGTTTGTGCAGGGCACATCTAGGTCCGTGTCCAATTACAAATGGATATTGGATAGTGGATGTTCTCGGCATATCACCGGCAACATAGATCTTCTGAATAACGTCAAAGATATTCAAGGGGGTTATGTTGCGTTTGCTGGTAACCATGGTGGAATGATTATGAATGAGGGAGAAGTTTCAAACGGAAAAGTGACGTTTGAAAAAGTTACTTATTGTGAAAAGGTGGATCATAATCTGTTGAGCGTGTCACAGATTTGTGATAAGAAATTTACCACTATTTTCACCGACAAGGAATGTGTCATCCTTCAACCGGGATACACGATTCCAGAAGACATGGTTGTCATACGATCACCTCGATCAAATGATATTTATATACTTGACATGAGTTATGATGTACTGGTTTCACCCTCAGTTACTTGCTTCGTGTCAAAAGCTACTGAAAAAGATTCTATTCTTTGGCATAGACGCATGGGACACATCCACTTACGAAAGATGAACTTTCTTATGTCAAACGATTTAGTGGATGGTGTGTCACTCAAGAATTTCAAGTTCAATGATCACTACGTCGCGTGCAAGAAGGGGAAACAAAAGAAGAAATCACATTCAAGCAAATCACTAAACACTATTGTTACTCCTCTGGAACGACTTCATATGGATCTCTTCGGTCCGGTGAACCGTGCCAGTATTGCTGGAGATTTTTACTGCTTAGTAGTGACGGATTATTTCTCACGTTACTCATGGGTGTTATTTATGGGATCGAAAGATCAAACTCCTGTCTTAATTCAGAATCTTATCACGAAGATCGAATCACTTTACAAACTAAAAGTGAGACGAATTCGTAGTGATAACGGAACTGAATTCAGGAATAATGTATTGGATTTCTTCTGTATTCAGAAAGGAATTTATCGGGAATTTAGTGCACCTTATGTTCCTCAACAGAACGGTGTGTCTGAAAGAAAGAATTGTACACCTTTAAACTTCTCCAAATGATCCCAAAATTCATATGTGATCAAAATACATCAAATATGAGTTCCCATAAAAATTTCATAATTTTGAAGTATTTTAGCTATTTTTCCTAAATAAACGTCCCAATTCGGTAATAAATTCGCCAAATATTCTCGGATGGTCGAAAATTACCAAATTTGAACAGGGACTCATTGACATGGTCCCTGATGTCCCTGAAAACTTTCAAGTCCTAAAAATATGCACATCACAACCTTAACCTAAATAGCCCGTAAGCGAGTGTTTCGGCATTACCTTAGCGGGTTTGGCTCGTTTCCGACCTTTTAATCAAGTTTTCAGGTTCTTGTGCTTCTAAGCAAGCTAGGTACAAGTCCTATATCACAAACCAAGCAATATTTCATCAACATAATAGCCCTTAAGTTAGGGTTTCGGCTAGTGCACAAAAACGAACTTTTGAACCGTAAAAACGTCGTTTCAACCCTTTAATCCGTGTTTATGGCCAAAAAAACTATCAAAACAGGTTCCTTACCATGTGTATGATCAAAACATGTTTATGGACCATTTTTAGGATTTTTACACGGTTAGGAATGATTTTTAGTAACCAAGACATGTTTTTATGGTATTAAACAAGTTTAAACAAGTATAAAAGCTACTTATTTAAGCCCCTTACCTTAGGATTTGAAGGTTTTTGGCTGGAGCAGCAGTTGTGTCCAGATTTTTCAAGAAATTATGATGAAAATGGCTTGGATCTAGTTTAAATGTGAAAGAATAACAAAGGGGGGGTGGCGGCTGCGGCCGGGATTCCTTATGGGCCCCCTTTGGGCTGTTTTGGCCCAATGATCTGGTTTCTCCAGCCCAAATACGAAAAGCCCAGTCCAAATTTAGTTCGGGTTCGGTTTTTGGCGAGAAAAACTTATCGGGTGCGTTAAAAGCGCGAAAACGAGTGTTTTTCGGCTAGTTTTGTGTAAAATTATAAAAACATACTATATGTTTGTAAAAATCAAAAATATTTTCACGGATCACTTAAAACATTTCAAATAAGTGTTTGGTAAGTCTTTTTCGGCTTAACGGATGATACAATGTTTGGTTTGTAACTATCTTTCGCGTTTAAATCTATAGCGGGTGGTTAAACGAGCATATTTTCGTTTAACTTGTTTGCTATCAAACTAAGCCCATATTTCTAATGTTTTAGCTTGTATAGATCGTATATCACTTATAGATGGCCCCCCGAGATATCTGGGTCATAACCCGACCCGTTCGGTTAATTGTTCGTTTGTTATGCAAAAGGCGTTTATTTGCTTAATCGGTAAATACGTACTGAGGTGTACCTTGTTTTGGCTCAAATGTCACATATGGTTTGCTTAGATGACATCCAAGAAAAATAAGTTTCATTCTCATATTCTCTCTCTCTCTCTCAATAATTTGACAAATCCCGAACATTTTGATTATTTCCAAAAATGCCCTTGAAAATAATTTTGATACATGAATCATGTTTAAAATTATAACTTTCATCTGTTTGACATTTTTATGTCACACTTTGAGCCCGTAACAAATTTGATGATAAATCTATTTGCATTCTCAAACTTTTAAAAATAATCAGATTTTCTCATTTTTGACCCGTAACAAATTTTGATCTAAATGTAGTTAACTTGTACAAAATAATCTATTTACCAACTTTTGACCAATAAAAATTAAATTTAAGTTCCATAAAAAACCTGAAACAATCTTTAATAAAAAAAATAAGAAATTAAATATGATAAACTTTGTTATGTCTGAAAGTAAATGGTATATACTATCCTTACATTTTAACATATATATAGTTTTTTAAATTAACTGAAAATAAATGGATAGATTTAAAGCATATATTTATAATTTATAAATTCATATAACAATTTAAATAATAATATTAATAATAATAATAATAGATACATTGGTTGATTTAAAAAAAAAACAGATCGACTTTTAAGCATATATTTATAATTTAAAGATTAAAAATTTACTTTGTAAAATGAAAGCATATTCGAGTTTTGTTTTTCTTTACAATCTTCTACAATATACATAGTATAATATGTTAATAATAACATTTAAAATTATATTATTTTTAATTTCTAAAAACATGGGTTGTTGTTGATTTGTGGATTTCACAAAGTATTTTGGAATATAGTAAAGATATAATATAAATAGAGTATAAAAGGAAAGTGAATAATTATTGATCTATTGCATATATTAGGGTCAATTAAGATATTAGTTTTGAAGGGAAAAGTTTATGAGAATTGACCAAAAAATGTCAAGTGTCCACAATTATTTTACCTTATTAGAATACGTATATTTATAGAGCGTTTGAGTTCAGTTAAAAAAAATAAATAAATATCTAAAATTGAGTATTATGAAATTATGAACTTTCAATATTTACTACGTACGTGTGTGTGTGTGTATATATATATATATATATATATATGGGACGGTTCAGTGGAGAAATGAAATTAGAGTGAGAAGTTGGAGAAGTGAATACTAACCATTAGATATATTGATCAAAGGCCTACATTTATTGTGACAGTTTGGTAATTAATTATGCAGGTTTAAGGTTTATTTTTTAATAAAAAGGGTACAATAGTAATCTTGTGATACAATCAAAATAAGAAACTAAGCTGGTTGTGTGGAAACTTGCTTGTTATAATCAAACCGTCATTGACTTTCCATCTTCCAAATCTGCACAAGATTCGTAATATCAATTATGTTGGCCCCTTCTGTAGGTTCCCAGCCGGATCTACACGGAATATCCCGTTCTACGTAGGTGCGGAATCTCTACGTAAGACGTTACGAGCGTAGAAGACGATACGAGTTAACACTATCGAACACACGTTACAATAAGCAAAGACACTTTGTATTGCAACCGGAAACACGTGATATCAATCACTGATTACAGAACTCGTAAACACGTAAACTAAACTTGTTACAAAATAAGCCGTAACCTAATGAATATATATCACGACAACTTCGCCTGGCATGTTCAGGCGAAGTTGTCACTAACTTCGCTTATCTAACAAGTTCGCCTATATCAGCGAACTTGTTAGCTAACTTCGCTTACATACAAACACAAATCCAAACGACTCGATTACAGACACTATATACTGAACTACTGACATCATGCACCAACAAACTCCCCCTTGGCAGTAGCTTCATATCTTTATGTTCAAACACGTGTCTTGTAATCTTCAAAAATCTTGAATCTTCATCTTTAAGTATGAACTCCTTCACGTACACAAACTGATACAATTCTTTGATATTTCTTCGCTTCGTCCTTCCAAGTAGGAATATAAAATATCTTCTTCTCATTCAGCACCTGTAGATCAGCTTGAGACAAGTTCACTAGATGCATCGGATCATAGACTCTCAGCAGCTCTTGTTCATCTTCGTCCTCCATTACTGCTTCAGCTGTTTCACAATCTACATACCACCACTTTAGATCTTTGAGAACATCCTTGGGCATTTGTTTCATCGGCACTTCTTTCAAACACCGGATCGGTTTATACTTCATAATCATCCAAGGCTTGCCATCTGCTCTCAATCCTCTATCTTTGTCTTCGATAAGTTTTCCCTTTTGTGGTTTCAACAGCTCGAACTTCTTTTCCTTTATACTCTCCTTCCATACTATCTTCCCGATGACTCTAGCCATATTATCATCACTTCTGTTTATCAATCCCAATCTGGCTAAGTCTTTCACTTCACATTCAGGCAATGTATTCAACGATCTCAACAGCCTTTTGAAGTACTGAACACCATCATACCTTTTAATCACAAAGAGCCTCAACTGCTCATCATATATCCAGCAAATGATCCCCTTTCTCGATTCAGCATAGCCTCTAATGTTGTAACTCTTCTTAAACATAGTAAGGACCGCCGGTTTCTTCGTTTTTACAAACCATTGAGCATAGCCTTCTTTCCATCTAGGCTGCTCTTCCCATTCCGTCTCATCATTTCCAATCTCTTTACCCATATCTGGCTTATCAACTTCTGGTATCTCATGCTCCACATTCTCTTCTACAATCTCTCCCTCTTCAATATCATTATCAATCACTATCTCTGCACCAATCTTCTCTATCTCATCCACCGGTAATACATCATCATCACCTATATACTCATCATTCATCTCTTCAACGTCCACTACCACCACATCATCACCACCAGCTGCACTTGTCGACTCCCCCTGAGTTGTGGAAGTCCCAAGAGCTTGTACAGTTCTTGGCAACTCACCACCTGCACCTTTCGATGCATTGGGATCATCGTCTCTATCATTTCGCTTCTTAGTCCTCAGCTCATCGCCTTTACAGCTCGTCTCCCCCTGAGATGCCAAGAACTCCTTCAGAGCATCAATAATTTTGCCATGTTCTACCAGCAGGGACGACTGTATCTGATTCTCTGCAACAAGGCGCTGAATAGCATGGGTCTGGATAAGATTCACCCTTGATTGTTCTGCCACGACCCGTTCAAGTGCTGCTATTCGTTCAGAGTCTGATAGGGTTGCATCGAAATCAAACCTCAGATGTGATATATCTTGAGTGTACTGAGGAGGGATTTCCGATGTAACCGGGACAGCAGAAGTAGGCGTATACGTAACCGTAGGTGGCAACGTAACTGGTAATCCTGCAGTTGCTACAACCGTCGACTCAATAAATCGTGCCACGACCTCCGTTGGAGTAAGAGTTGGAGGTGGCAACGATACAATGTTCGGAGCCGAAAGTTGGAATGTAGTGGGTGGGAGGCCGAATGCAGATGAAGTAGCTACCACGAGAACATCCGTAGCAATGCCTTGTAACTTGTAATGTTGAAGGGACCATTGTCATACCGGACAATGCGGGTGGAGTGAAACGTACCACCCTTGAGCTCTCACCAGCTCCCGAACCTGCACCTATCCGTTCCCTTCTTGATCTGCGAATCAACTGATGTACCTCTTCCTCATAGTCTGACTCGCTGTCATCATCAGTTCTCTTCCTTTTCCCATGAGTTCGTTCTTGAGTTATCAAAAATCGTCTCGCTTCAGCCAACTCATCTTCAGAATCAGAGTCAGCCACCGTTGTAGCTGCCCTAGTCACATGCACACTCGAAACTCTTTCAACTGAGAATTGCACATTTTCCTCAGGGTCCACCCTCTCCATATCAAAGAATCCTTGACCACCAAACTCTGCGTCAAGGTCTACATTCTCCTCCGGTGACACAACAGGAGCAACAGGTATAGCTTGAGGTGCTCCTGCCTGTTGTGGTGCCGGGTCCCAAAACTCGTCCCCACGAGCAGGCACATACTCCGAGTTGATCAAGTACCCAAAAAGTGGAGTATGTCGAGGACGGAGCTCAGGTTTGCTCCTCGCACTGGAGGATCTGCATTGGGCGAAGATCCGTTTGCTCACACTTTCAACGTATCTGATCGGGCGGCGCTGAGGTAGCATTGGAGCAACATGATTCAAGATCATTTGGATGAATCTTGGATACATGATAAATCTCTCACGCGCCACCGCTCTTCTCTGTCGATCGATCTCGTAGAAGACCATCTGACTAAAGCTGTAACGCTTATTATAAGTCAGAGCAGTCATCGCCGACTGCATGGTCGCGCCCATGCCATCAGTACCCGCCTTTCTCCCTGACATGCATACAATCATGACATGCATGAGAAAGCGCCACTGATCGAGTAAGAACCCCTTCCATCTCTGAGTATCCCCCAAGGGACCAGAGTATCCCATCCTCAGAAACGCTCCATCTCGGAAAGGAGCTACAAAGTCTGTCGGGTCATCCCTCGTCTCATCTCCAAACCGTAAAGCCGCCCGGATTTGTTCAGATGAGAACTAAACAATCTGATTGTTGACGGTTGCGCGCATCACCGGGGGCTCGACGCGACAGTCATACTCCACGGTCTGCCAAAAATCCTCAATGTTTGGCAAGGATATCGGCAAAGTTGTTGTAATCGCGTGGAATATACGCGAGCGTAGTAAGAATGTGATTATTTCGCGGAAATCATCAACACCACTCGCGTCCGGGTCTAATGTTATATACATGTTGTCACCCGGGAAGAACTGTCTTTGGTTATCTCCACCGTCATCACCGCCTGCACCACCTGCTCCAGCTACAGCAGCCATTTCTGCAACAAACAGGCTAAGTTAGATAAACGTCAAGGCAAATCACAAGTTCGCCTGTTACCATGAGCGAAGTTGTGATTTATTCTGTATAGGCGAAGTTAGAGGTGGGGCGAAGTTGGGAACAACTTCGCCTCAACTTGAACTTCGCCGGATAACAGTTAAGTAAAAAGAGCAAGGCGAAGTTAATGATAACTTCGCCTAACCTCAACATCGCCTCAAATACTGTTACGTAATAAAATATTAGGCGAAGTTAAACCTCAGGCGAAGTTACGGATAACTTCGCCTAAACTGTAACTTCGCTGAATATGAAACGGCGACAGTTAGGTTTTCAATTCGACGTGAAGTTGGTGAATTTGGAATTGCGGATCTCGTAAAACTTGATTTTATGATGATCTAGACGTTTAAGTGGATTACGACCACGTGAAAACACATTTGAAAATCGAGTGTTAAGGTTTCGAATAGACAAGGTCGTAAATCGGGTCGAAACGACCGATGATTAACGTCAATGTCAGTGAATATACGATGTATCGACACTACACACCTTTAGTCGGATTAGAACGAAGGAAAAATAAACACAGATGAGATCGATAGATAAGTTCGCTTAGGGTTACGGAAGGTAAGTTCGCTGGGTTTTGAAAAGTAATAAACAGTTTGACCTTAAAACTTCTTTATATAGGGTCAAAATTTTACAGGCGAAGTTATGGATAACTTCGCCTATTGCAGGCGAAGTTATGCACAACTTCGCCGATATTAAAATTTTCAAAACAAACCCCTATAATTTGAACAATTTTCAATTTAGTTTTAAAACAATCTTTAAAGCGTTAAATGATACGAACAAGACCAAGTAACCAGGTATAAAATCATACAACTACATAAGTAGAAAAAACTTTTAAAAATTAAAGTACACGGGATCAAATTTCAGTCTCGACAGAGACTACCATGTTTTAGAAAAGATCCGAACAGGAATCATACTAATTACATGACTGTCACACAGATCCGTGTGCAGCTGTATTATGACATAAAGAAACAGGTTGTAAGCAGGTAAATGACTTAGAATGGTTTTCATCGTTTCTGTGATACGGGTTAGGTTCAATTAAGCTCAAAACTTAAGTGGGCAACAACTCAGAGATTATGATGCCTCCTATTTATTCTCAAAGCGTATTTGGCTTTCCCCAAGTCACCCCGAGTTGACCTCGACCCGTAGTGTCTGATTAAATAGTAAGTACTCTTCAATCTTTAGACTCTTCTTCCCGTTCTCTTTCTTACACCTTGATTGAGAAGTATTAATATTATGAACTCTAGAATGTCTCAATAACTCACACATTTTTTTTTTCAAGTATTTACACAACTTCAGAGTAGTAAACAACTGCAAGTCCCGAATCTGGATCACTGCAGTTTTTTGACACGCTATCTTCACGGGAATCAGAACACTCACGGGCTCGTGTATGACTGGGTAATCGCTTTTCTGCCTATCATTCGGAAAGATATATATGGAGACATGCACAACTCTTAAGGAGTTTCCACGTAAGATCGAGTAGATTTAGTTAGTATCACTTCTACTTTTACGCACCATAAAAAGCTACCATGACATACAATGACTGTTCTAAGTCTTTTAGGCCTAATAACTTCACTAGTTAAGCACACAGAATCAGTATATCTATCACTTTCCAAGGTTGGATCAATTTTCTGTTAAACATAGTAAATGAACTTCTTACGAAGTAGTAGACTTGAAAAATAATTTCATCTCCCGCAAAGAAAATTTTAACTTCAATCGCCCCGATCAAATTGAAGTTTTCAGGTAAACGGCTATCTTGAAGATCCAATGGATCAGCTGGACCGACCACATACAAGTATGTGTCCTTCTAACTAAGTATGATCGACTAATTTTCAGCGAAAGAATAAAAACCCATCATAAACCGCCCCGGTCACTTTCAGTCATCTGGTTAATGGCTATCCTCATATTCTACAAGTAGAAATGAGGACCAAACATATCCGAAGATATGTCCTTCAAACTGAGGCAACCGACAAAATTCTAAGCGATAGTGACGTTTTTTTTTTTTTTTTTAATCAAAGTCACAAAACACGGTTACTCAGGATTGATCATCCCATTCAGCTCAACAAGGTTTTGAAAACGATTTTTGTCAAACGCTTTAGTGAACAAGTCAGCGAAATTATCTAACGTATCAACCTTTTCGAGCACAATCAGTTTCTTCTCAGCACAATCCCGTATAAAATGATGACGGATGTCAATATGTTTAGTTTTGCTATGCTTTACGGGATTGTTAGTTACTGAGATAGCAGCAGTATTATCAATGCAAATAGGAGTATGAGTGAAATTCAGACCATAATCGCGCAACTGTTGTTGAATCCAAAGAACCTGGGAGCAGCAGTTGGATGCTGCCATGTATTCTGCTTCACAGGTTGAAATGGCGACTGAGGTCTGCTTCTTGCATTGCCATGACACTAATCTGCCTCCAAGAAACTGACATCCACCTGTTGTTGACTTCCGACTCTGATTGCACCCTCCATAATCAGAATCTGTGTAGGCGACCAACTCCAAGTCTCCTCTTTTCGTGTACCACAATCCCAGCTTAGGTTTGCCCTTGAGATACCGTAATATCCTCTTCGCACCCTTCAAGTGAGATTCCTTTGGGTTTGCCTGAAAGCGAGCACAAAGACAAACTGCAAACATAATATCAGGTCTAGAAGCAGTTAAGTACATTAAAGAACCTATTATTGCCCGATATTGGGTTGGGTCCACGTCTGCATCGTTGTCTGAATCAACACCCAATTTATCGTTGACGCAGACTGGAGTATCAAATGGAGTGATGTCCTCCATCTTGAAGCGTTTGAGAACATCATGGACATACTTAGTCTGATGAATGAACATCCCATCTTTCTTCTGATCAACCTGCAGTCCTAAAAAGAAAGTTAGTTCACCCATAGCACTCATTTCAAATCTCTTCTTCATGACGGCCTCAAACTCCTGACACATGGCGACTTTTGATGCAGCAAAGATGATGTCGTCCACGTAGACTTGCACCAGAAGAAAGTCGCTCCCTTTTCTCTTGAAGAACAGTGTGCTGTCAATCTTTCCCCTTTCAAAACCATTCTCAAGCAAGTAGTCGGATAGTGTTGAGTACCAGGCACGAGGGGCCTGATGTAGCCCATACAGTGCTTTACTTAGCTTGTATACGTGATCAGGAAAGTCTGGGTCAGGAAAACCCGGAGGTTGCTCAGCGTACACAACCTCATCGACTTTGCCGTTAAGGAACGCACTCTTCACGTCTAACTGAAATACCTTCATCTCCTTATGTGCAACAAATGCCAAAAACAAACGAATGGCTTCCAATCTTGCTACAGGAGCAAACACCTCATTGTAATCGATCCCCTCTTGCTGATTAAAACCTTTTATAACCAGCCTCGCCTTGTTCCTGATAATAATCCCTTTCTCATCTCTCTTGCATTTGAAAACCCATTTGGTGCCAATCGCATGCACATTCTTCGGTTTTGCAACCAAGTTCCATACCTCCATCTTTTTGAACTGGGCTAACTCTTCTTGCATGGCTTCGACCCACGAGCTGTCCTTGAGAGCCATTTGATAGTTCTTTGGTTCAATCTGGCTGATGAAGCAGGTGTACAAGCATTCGTTTATGATTCCAGTATCTTTAATGCTTGTGTAAACACGGGTGTGCTCATTCAAGCTTTGTCTTGTTTGTACACCGTCGGACAGATCACCTATCACATTCTCCAAAGGGTGATTTTTGTGAACTCTCATAGTCGGAACCGCACTGACTTGCAGATTGTCTTCCAGGTTCGAAGGTAGCTCATCAATGGGTGATTGCTGTTGAGAGTGAAAAGGATTGAAGAATTCCTCTTCAGTAGAGGCAGCAGGGGTATCGACAGCATTTGACGAGGAAGGCTGACATTCATCGTACAACGGTCTTTGCACAACATTGTCTTCCTCATCGTAAATCATCTTCGAAGCTATTCTTTCATCTACTTCTGCACAATCCAAGTAAGGCATGTTAAAAGATCTAAAAAGTCTATCATAGTCGAAAACCCCAGCGGGTCCCGTGCTTGGTTTTGGTGATTTGTAACTTGTGATATCAGTGTTACAGACCACCTCAATCTTGCTGGTCGATGTATTAAAGACTCGTCTGTTGGGAGTCCCAACAACGTATCCGACCAAAATTCCTTCGTCGGCTACTTCACCAAATTTAGAATTTGTCTTTAATATCGAACACGGGGACCCGAATGGTTCGAGACCACTCAAGTTGGGCTTTCTCCCATGCATAAGTTCATAACATGTTTTATTTAGTCTTTTAACGGTTAACACTCTATTAAGGATATAACAGGCTGTTGCAACAGCTTCAGCCCAGAACACCACAGGAAGTTTCGAATCTGCCAGCATGGTTCTGGCTCCTTCAATTAACGTTCTGTTCTTCCTCTCAGCCACTCCATTTTGTTGCGGAGTATACGGAGCGCTGTACTGGTGTTCTATTCCTTTCTGTAAGCAGAAGAGCTCCATTTGATAGTTCTTGAACTCTGTCCCATTGTCACTCCTGATGTATTTAACTCTTTTTCCCATAATATTCTCAACCTTGGTAATCAAATTTATTACCATCTGAACAGTTTCATCCTTTGACTTCAGAAAATATACCCAAGAGTATCGAGAGAAATCATCAGTGATCACCAAGCAGTAAGATGTTCCACCTAGGCTTTTTGCATTCACGGGACCAAAGAGATCCATGTGAAGTAAGTCTAGGGTACTGACTATTGAATTAACCTTCTTGGTGTGATGGGATTTATTGTGTTGCTTTCCCTTTTTGCACGATAAGCATTGGTCTTCAAAGTTGAAGTTCTTCAAGGGAACACCCAGCACAAGCCCATTCTTGACAATGTAGTTCATTTTCCGAAGATGAATATGCCCCATTCTTCTATGCCATAATTCGGACTCCGATTCAGTTGCTTTCGACAGAAGACACGATTCTTCTGTGGCCATCTCAGTCGACCTCATGTCCATAATATACGTATTCTTTTCTCTTGGAGCCTTCATAACTATCCAATCCTCTGGTATCTTGAAACCAGGATATAGCATGATCGCCTCATTCTTGGTAAAGTGTACGGTGTAATCGTTGTCACAGATCTGCGATACACTCAGCAGATTATGCTTCAGTTCTTCAACGAAATTTACTTTCTCTAACGTCATCTTTCCGTTAGTCACCGTCCCAATTCCTGTGATCCTTCCACCGCTCTCTCCAGCGAAACTCACTCTTCCTCCCTGAACAGGTTTCCATTCGTGTAACAAACTCTTGTTACCCGTCATGTGCCGGGAACAGCCGCTATCCACAACCCATAGATTGTTTGCAGCCCTGTTCAACTGTTCCTGCACGATTAAATCAGATGATTAAAATCTGGGGACCCACGACCTATTGGTCCTGGGTCGATACATCCCGTACTTTGGCTGTCCAAAGTTAGTATCGGAATAATTTCTATAAGTCCTAAAAGGATACCTTCTTGTAAATTGACTATGAGGCCATCCAAACCTTCGTGAATTATATGAATTATTACTTATGGTTTGGTTGTTAGCAGTGAAAACCTGAGATCGATTTCTTTGAAAACCAAATTTAGTCCAATGTCTGAACTTTGATGAGTTTTCATTTTTACCATTATAGTGATTAGTTCTATTCTCAGTTTTTGAAGGCCTCATACCTCTGAATCTTTGCTTCAGAGGGCAATCAGCAATTAGGTGTCCTAATTGATTACATCTGAAACAACTCCTGTGTTCAACTTTCTTTTCAATAGTTGTTTTAGATGTTGAGGCTGCATTACTGCCCGTTTGTCTCACATATGGTGGGACATATGGGTTTAGTGGAGATTTCTTTTCAGTTGTTTTATGTTTCTCTCCACTTTTTGGTAACACTGCCTTTTCTTTTGTCTCACTCGACTCGGATGACTTGTCCGAGTTTGATGAGACAGGACTAGGAACAGAAATCTTAACACTCAAAACAGACTTACTTCTTTCGCCTTTACTAACTTCTGGTTCTTTAATAGTAATCTTAACCGGAACTGTCTGACCAAAATCAACATCAACAGATTTCTGATTACTAGGATCATAAGTGTAATTATGATTGTAAGGTGGTGGAACTTCATGATATCCAATTCCTCCCCTTTTAACTGGTGAACCTTGATCACTAACGAGGTGATCAAGTATAGCGGAGGAATTCTAAATTTCTCAAGTTTCCTGTTAAGTTCCACCACTTTCACCTGGTGATCAGCTATCTGTTTATCCCTTTCAGCTATTAGTTTGGTTTTTTCTTCTAACACTTCATAGCTCAGATCAATTACTTGAATTTTTTCAGCTAGATTTGCTTTAAGACTTCTAATATCTTTCTCACTAGCTTTTATTTTTACCTTGTAACTATTTTCTCTAGCTTTAGTGAAATGATGATCTTCTTTTAAGGTTTTAAATTGAGCATCCAAACTAACAAACTGATCAGTTATAGTTGTCAATTGTTCAGACAGATTTGCACATTTAGTACAAAGGAGTTTAGTACTTACCTCGGTAAGCTGGTCTGTCACTTCTGCCATGTAAGCTTCACTTTCGCCAGTCACTTTCTCACTATCTTCAGTTTCGATGTTCGCCAAATTGGCCTGTTCGAACACTTCTTCAACATGCAGATTCCAGTTGTATTCTCCATTCTGTCTGGAAATCATGGCTCTATTCTCATTACCACCCCCACTCTGTTGTTTAGACCTGTTTTGACTGCGTTCTACACGTTCATTTGTGCATTCCGTAGCAAAGTGGCCATTCTGCTGACAGTTATAACATCGCACTTTTGACTTGTCAAAACCCGGTCTCTCACCAACAAACTTTCTACCTGTCTTCTTCATAAACCTCTTAACCCTTCTCACAATCATCGCCATCTGCCACTGCAGATCCATCTCTTCCAGATCATCGGCATCGATCTAATCATAGTCTTCATCCAATGTTGCAGGATCAACAATCTTACCCTGAATGTAATTTTCATACGAAGCAATGAAAGATGCATAGAGAGCAAACTGCTGTTCAGCAGATTTAACACTCATGGGCATCTTTGAGTAGTTGTTGTTCGAAACACTTGGGGAAAAACTACTCTTGGTTGCTTGAGGTTTAGAAGCGTTTGATCCACCAGCTACAAAACACACATCACCATTCATGTTGAGAGATACATGACCTTCATGTGTTGAGTTAGCGCCCGAGTCTCCTTTTGAGTAGTAAGCAGACGATTCAGACTTCGAACTTGAACTTGAGTTTACTTTTGCACCATACATTCCTGGATCCTGAACCTGATCAGTTGGTGTCTCTTTACGAACCATGTTAAGTTCAAAAGTTCTTAGTTTGTTGACTGCTGTTTCCAAGTCATAGTCGGCAAACTCTTTGTCTTCTCTCATCAAGACAGTGTACATCTCCCATTTCGGTGGGAGAGCATCAAGAAGCTTTGCAACAATCTCATCTTCTTTGTAAGTAATGGAATAGTTGCTGAGTTCGGTCATCAGATGATAATATCTCGTGATGATATCATCAAGTGATTCATTCTTCAGATACTTGAACACCGAGAATTGAGTTTTTAGAAGTTTAATCTTTGATGCACGAATCCCCACATTACCCTCAAATCGGTTTTCAAGTGCTTCCCAAAGCTCTCTAGCAGTTTTATATTTTCTGAAGGTGTGCAGAATCTCTTGTGGAAGAGCCATTGTTATCGCTGCATGAGCTTTGCTTTCAGCCTCATACATTTTCTTTTATTCTTCTTCCATCTCTTTGTATTTCTTAATCTGATCACGACCCTCATACTCAGCAGTTGGTGGAATGTAACCATCTTGTATGCACACCCACATTTTAGCATCTTAGTACTTGACATATTGCTCAAACCGATCTTTCCACGCTACAAAATCGGTTCCTTTAAGCATCTTCGGTGCCTTTGTAGCTGAACCCGCTTCCACTTCCATCTTCACCAGTTCCGTAATGTTTATTGAAGACATCTTTCACTAAACACAAAGAAACCCGAAAAATAAAAATTTTATTTTTAACAGTACTGTAGGCGAAGTTGTGGATAACTTCGCTTAAGTCTGAACTTCGCTAATTCTGAACTTCGCTCCCCTTGTTAAATTCTCCTGATTCGGCGAAGTTGAGGATAACTTCGCTTAAGTTAAGCGAACTTGGGAGGTAGGCGAAGTTGTGGGTAACTTCGCTTGAGATAAGCGAACTTGAGAAGGTAGGCGAAGTTGTGGATAACTTCGCTTAACCTTATATCTTCGCCGAAACCCTACGAACAGTGACGGCAACTTCGCCTGATGAACACGATGGTTTTGCAGGTTTGATTTCTGGATTTTGCGAGGTTTGTGAAGGTGTAATGGGTTGTTTATGATGGTGGGAGGTGATTAGGACACAAAAACTCGGTAAACTCGTCCCGCGAATAGTCGAACGGAACGATTTCTACACCCGCGTGATAATCCCGAACCACACAATCACGAGCAAAAGCTCTGATACCAATTGTAGGTTCCCAGCCGGATCTACACGGAATATCCCGTGCCCTACGTAAGACGTTACGAGCGTAGAAGACGATACGAGTTAACACTATCGAACACACGTTACAATAAGCAAAGACACTTTGTATTGCAACCGGAAACACGTGATATCAATCACTGATTACAGAACTCGTAAACACGTAAACTAAACTTGTTACAAAATAAGCGTAACCTAATGAATATATATCACGACAACTTCGCCTGGCATGTTCAGGCGAAGTTGTCACTAACTTCGCTTATCTAACAAGTTCGCCTATATCAGCGAACTTGTTAGCTAACTTCGCTTACATACAAACACAAATCCAAACGACTCGATTACAGACACTATATACTGAACTACTGACATCATGCACCAACACCTTCATCGCGTGATATCTTCCAAATTAAGTGATAATCCACCAAATCCACAAAAGTATTCATGTGTTTCTTACAAATCGTCTCAGTTTGTGAAAAAAATTAGGTTTCAATTGTGTGTAAAATTGGATTTTTATGATGAAAACGTACTTTTTGAAAGTGAAAGTGTGATAATCTTGGACACTTAACAAAGGTTAGGGTTTTTATTTCTTCTACTGTATTCTTTTAAAGTTATCGAATTTGGGATTTGATGCCTTAATTAGGTAGGATAACCTCGATTTTGGGATTCCTACGTTAATAAGATGTAGCGAAACCCTAAATATGTGTAGGAGTAAATCAATTTTGCTATTAAAACATTAAAAAGATGAATCCTAATTTGATAATAGAAAGTAATTGTGAATGATTGAGTAAGGCACCAATTGTTGCAGAATATCATCTTTTTTTGTGTAGTTTAAACTATTATTTCCTTGAAATTTTAGGAGTTAATGTCAATGAATATATATAATTATGATGAAGTGTAGGGTATAAAGTAATAATTTTGTTCACTGTGTAGGTAATTGCATAATGAAAGCCAATCTATCATTGAAGAAAGGTATGGTTGTTAGTCGTAATAAAATTTAAGGAGTTTATTGATACAATATAAGGGGAATGTAATGATGTATGTTTTGTGCAGCAAGAAGTAGCGAAATTGTAGCTTTGAAGAAGGTTGAATTTAGTTCACCGGTCGGGACCCAAGTAAAAGGTACAATCATTTGTTAATAATTCTTTTATAATGTTGGGGATGATGATGATTTTGTTCAAAAGCTGCCTCATGTAGGCAGTGTGCAAAATGCTAAGACGAAAAGGAAGCAAAGAAAGGAATATTTTGGAATTCCAAGCCTACGGACGCATTCCTCACCACATTCCTGGTGTTGATAGGTTTGATAGTGCAACGTTGAGGAATAAAAGTGTAGTGACATAGCAACTGTGTGAAGGAGTGTAGGTTAGTGCAGGCTAAATTAAAAAGTCTTGTGACTTGTGTTTTCCAACCATGTATGTTACGGATGTTACCATGTGGAGGCCAATGTAGGGTAATGTAGTTAAATGTGATTAAGGAGTTTGTTAAAAATAATTGTGTGTATATATTGTTTGGATTTTTTTGGAAAATAACTTTATTCAACATAATTTGTTTTTATATGGTATTATAGTATAGTCCGAGTGATCTATGAAAAGTGTTCGGATAATTCCAATAGTGTAATGTGGTTAGTAAGTTATTGTGTAGTGTAGTGTAGGGTATGTGTAACTATAGTTTGTTGGTATAAAATTTTAATGACCTGGTATTGTACAAATAAGGTATGTGTATGACTTGTGTAGCTAATTGTAGGGTGAATAGAAATGTCGAATGACGGGGGTTTCTGACATTAACTGCTTATTTTGTGTTAGTAAATGTGAATGTCTTGAGTGAGAACGTCCGTAGAATTTGCATTATAAATTAACGGTTTTAGTTAACACGAGTAGTTTGCTAATGGTGTCTAGGAGATAAACTGCGTGTATGATAATGGAGGGAAATGTGATAAAATAGTTTAACAATTTCCGTGTATATATTTCATTGTACGGATCTGCTTGAATAATTATGTATTGCACACAAAGTTGTGATTAGTAAGTTTTTTGTGTAAGATATCGAAGGGTATGTGTATGTAAAGTGTAACATTCGTTACTTTTCAAACCCGAAAACCCAACCCGTTTCGAGTTTTTGGATTTTTGTTTTCAAGTATTTATATATATATGCATATTTTATATTCACGAGATTCGTTTAACGTTCGTCAATGTTTCCGACTCGGTTTATCGTTCAAAGTATTTATGCTTATCGACATTTAATGTTCAATGTTCGTTGTTATTCGATTGTGTGACATCTGAGCCAAAACAAGGTACACCTCAGTACGTATTTACCGATTAAGCAAATAAACGCCTTTTGCGTAACAAACGAACGATTAACCGAACGGGTCGGGTTATGACCCTGATATCTCGGGGGGCCATCTATAAGTGATATACGATCTATACAAGCTAAAATGTTAGAAATATGGTCTTAGTTTGATAGCAAACAAGCTAAACGAAAATATGCTCGTTTAACTACCCGCTATAGATTTAAATGCAAAAGATAGTTACAAACCAAGCATTGTATCATCCGTTAAGCCGAAAAAGACTTACCAAACACTTACTTGAAATGTTTTAAGCGATCCGTGAAAATATTTTTGATTTTTACAAACATATAGTATGTTTTTATAATTTTACACAAAACTAGCCGAAAAACACTCGTTTTCGCGCTGTTTAACGCACCCGATAAGTTTTTCGCGCCAAAAACCAAACCCGAACTAAATTTGGATCGGGCTTTTCGTATTTGGGCTTGAGAAACCAGATTATTGGGCCAAAACAGCCCAAAGGGGAGGCCCATGGGTTCCGGCCGCAGCCGCCACCCCACCCCCTTATTTTTTCCTTTCACATATAAACTAGATACAAGATATTTCTAACATCATTTTCTTGAAAACTCTGGACACAAGTTCTGCTTCAGCCAAAAACCAGCAAGAAACAAGGTAAAGAGGTCTTAAATAATCGATTTTCGTCTTGCTTAAACTCGTTTAGTACCATAAAAACATGTCTTGATTACTAAAAACAATTCCAAACCGTGTAAAAATCCTAAAAATGGTCCATAAACATGTTTTGATCATACACATGGTAAGGAACGTGTTTTGATAGTTTTTTTGGCCATAAACACGGATTAAAGGGTTGAAACGGCGTTTTTACTGTTCAAAAGTTCGTTTTTGTGAACTAGCCGAAACCCTAAGTTAAGGGCTGTTATGTTGATGAAAAATTGCTTGGTTTGTGATATAGGACTTGTATCTAGCTTGCATAGAAGCACAAGAACCTGAAAACTTGATTAGAAAGTCGAAAACGAGCCAAACCCGCTAAGGTAATGCCGAAACACTCGCTTACGGGCTGTTTAGGTTAAGGTTGTGATGTGCATATTGTTAGGCCTTGAAATGTTTCAGGGACATTAGGGACCATGTCATTGAGTCCCTGTTCAAATTTGGTAATTTTTTGACCATCCGAGAATATTTGGCGAATTTATTACCGAATTGGGACGTTTATTTGGGAAAAATAGCTAAAATACTTCAAAAATTATGAAAAATTTCTGGGAACTCAGATTTGATGTATTTTGATCACATATGAATTTTGGGATCATTTGGAGAAGTTTAAAGGTGTTTTGTTTATATGCGTTCGTGTGAATTTTTATAGCCAAATTTGGGCCGAAAAGAATATCGCACGAACTTTTTACATTTTGAAATTGATACAGATTGATTTGGGACATGATTTGAGCATTCAGGAATTTTTGGTGAATTTTTGGAAATTGTTTGGGGTAAACGGACGATTTTCAGGCGAAATATAGCTGATAAAATGAATTTTTATAAATTAATAAATCTGTAATTAATTCCAGAAATATTTTTATAAAAATCTACATATTTTAATTGATAAGTGGTTAAATTTTCATAATTTAATGATTAACGGTTAATTAATTATGCTAATTTGAATATTAAACATATTCAGTTTTTATAAAAACCGGCAAGTTCGCGACTAACGAACCAGCGGGAATATCAAAACACCAAGAGTGATCAAAAATCATATTTTTGGACTAATTAAGTGAAAATGAACTTTTCTATGAGAAACCTGGACAATCCGGGTGGATTGTGCGCGCTTCTCTCAAATCAAACTGAATAAACGGAAACGGGCCCCGTGGCTAATCCGGGACCCTAATAGGTGATCCTTCTTTATAACTTAATCATTTTGTTAACCAATACATTTACCCAAGCTTATTTCCCCATAACTTTTTTCTGAACGCGTAAACGAACAAATTGGCCCAGCTGGGAAAACGGGAATCTGAGCCAAGTTCAGTTTTAAGTATTAGACATTGAACAACATCACAACCTAAGCCTATTGCCACTTTCTGGGCGTTCCAGCTACACCCAGATTAGTTATACAACCCAGTTTAGTATTGAGATTATAATAATATTAAAATATTAATATTATTATAATATTGATTATAGGAACTACTGATAGCGGACCGAACAACCCACGAGCTGATACAGTACTGATTATCTACTAAACCGTGAGTTTCATGACCCCACTTTTAAACTATTTTACGAACTTTTGGGGTGAAAAGCATGTTTGATTACATATACATACTTGAATCATGTATTGATGTGAATTATCTAAGTGCTAACACACGAAAGTCCCCACTAACACAGTGATTAACTTCGAGCAGGTGGCTTGTGAATAGTACTATTGGTTTGACAAACCCAAACGGAATCGGCCTGGTTGTCGTGTCACATAGCGCCGTTTGCACATGACCATATTTATACAAACAGGCTATGTAGTGTTAGACATAGCTACCGGGACATGTTGTGGGTGGAAAGGGGCCACAGTGGTTGATTGAGCGTGGGAAATGGATGCACGCATCACATACAGTCAAGGCTTCACTGTAGCTTAGCATAATTACATCATTTACATACATACATACTTATTTCATGATTACAAGTGTTGACTTGTGAATACTCATTACTGTTTTCTTGAAACTCGTGAAACTCACCAACTCTAGTAGTTGACCCGTTTTAAACTACTTTTCAGGTGTACCTAAATCGGAATGATTTGGTGATCTGTTACTTGCCTGAGGTGTGTGGTTGATGCTATGTGAATAGAAGCAAGGGCGATAGTAGTAAGAATGTATAGTTAACGAACTAGTTTTGTTTGTATCACCTAGGCGGTAAAACAATGAAAGAACAAAGAAATATAATATATTGTAAATTAGTTTGTAATGTTTCTTTATAAACAATGTGTTAATACCAAAGGTGTCTGTTACATTCCCGTTTTACGCTTCCGCATTGTGCTAGTCAGGGTGTGACAGATTGTTTATGAAATCCCAAGTCCTATCGATAACCTAGCTAAACACGTAAATATTCCAAAATCGAAATTATGTAACTTAAATTATAAAGTTTAGGGTTAAAAATGAAATTTTAAGTATTAAATTTCAACTTAAAAGATTCTTGAACTTCAGGAGCTAAAAGTGTAAATATTCAAATTAGTCTAATTAACCCAACCCACCCCTCGTCCCCTCCACGTTTTTCCAGTGGTGTTTCCGGCCACCGGAACGTCGCCGGAATCCGTATACCTTTTATTTAAACGCGTATTTGACCCTTAATTCTAGTTTAACACGTTATGTCGTCAATTAACATCGATATCTATAATATTAATTACTTTATAACAACCTGCAACCGTGTTTAATGGCCATGATACCCGCCGGATTTTTTGGAAATCAAATTAATATAATTTACGAGTTAGGGGAGCGTTTTCGGAAATCAAATTTCCCTCTCATTTTCTTTAATTTTGGCCGTAATCCTCCGTCACGCACCAACTTCGGCGAGGCTCCTTTCTCTATCGAAACAACACATTAACGGGTAATTATATATGTATTATGTTAGTATTGATTAAATAAACAAAACCCCTAAACTAATTTAATCATACTTGGAACAGAATCAGAGAATTGATAATCTAGGTTTCAATGAAGAAGATGACCTTCATGAAGTAAATTTATGTAAGTATTTTCATATATAAACTGACTTGTTCTTTAGCACAACTGGTTAAATTATGAAGTTGTTAAACTTAAGACCCGGGTCAACCTCCCTTATTTATTTTTTTTGTTAGCTGCTTGTTATCAGTATTATTATTAATGAAAATTATTGGAAACTAATAATATATAAATATATATAAAATGAAAGACATGTTCTTAATGAATATTAAACCTAGAGCAGCTAGATAATACTTTGGGTTGGTAAAGTAAGGACACGGGTTCGGAGCCCGGGTCACACATATTATTTGTTATTATTTTATTTAATTAGCAGCATATTAAATATTTGTAATTAATCATTTTAATCAATTAAAAATCATAATAAATTTATATAAACCTTTTTAAATTATATAAAAATTATGTAAATTAAATATAAAATACATCTCACCATTTCACACATTAAACCCAATTTTTTTGTTTTCGTAAACCGTAATTAAAAATCGTTTACTAATTTTAAACGTAAACTTTAATTTACTAAAAAACATTTTGTTAAAGCAATAATTTTAATTTCAACTTATAAACACTAGTTCAAGTATTTCGAACATGCAAACTTCATATCCTCGCCGTTAAAACACTTATATCGTATTAATAACCGAGTTTTCGTTAAAACATAAATAATAATATTATAATAAAAAAATATAAAATATTCATAAATTATACAATAAAGCAATCCCGTACAATTATCGATTAAGTCTCATTCTTACCTAATTTAGTTAGTGCGGATCGCTCGTTTTGGCTTTCGTGACGCGTTCGATTATTTTCCATTCTCAACACTTTCGGGTTTTCCTTTTTACCTCAATTCCTAAGGTGAGTTTTCACAACCCCTTTTTAAACGCTTTCTTATTTTGGGGTGGCATATGTATTTATTTTCAAACTTCAAGAATTACAACTTTGCTTACAAACTACAATTCTTATCATGGACTTGTATGCTTACTTGCTTATTTGTTATATACGTGGATTTCAAGTGGTTGACTAAATAAGTATGATCATACGCCCCCCTTTGCGCTCAGGTCCATTTGTATCGAGTGGAAAAGGGACCTCATATCCAAGTACGTTGGTAGCCCCAACTGGAAAGACCTTCGTTTGTTCTTTACACTTAGGTCCATTGCATCGAGTGTAAAGAACCCTTACTTGCGCATTTTACGAGTTCATGGAATTGTATGGTTTTTATATAATATATATCAAACTATGGAAATCTTACCAGCTATATTTATAGCTGACCGTATTTTATACATATGTTACAGGTACTGTGATTAGAGGATGAAGTATTGGAAGACACTTAGTTTATTTAGGGTATTCAAATAAATGGATTATTATTGTTTTTGTTTGATTTGGTTTGTTCATGTATTCAAACTTGTGTTACATGTTGCTTGAAATGAATTAACGTTATTATGGTCACAAAATAGTGTCACGTGTGTTTGAACAATCTACGTCACACTCGGGCGTTTTCGCTTAAGCCAGGGTGTTACAGATTGGTATCAAAGCCATGGCTATACTATAGGACATTAGACGTAGTGTTCTAGGTAGTTATAGCTTATTTGTTAAATATTTAGGTTACATGATAGAATTATGTGAGCCTCTACTTGATTGTTTAAATGCACTTACTATTACTATATTATTGTACTACTTATTTCATTTATGCCTCATGTACAAAAAGCACACACAAGTCCAAGGCTTATGCCTAAAAGCAAATATTTTCAAAACTTTCAAATCAATTTCTTTTACTATGGTGTTCCTATAATTCCTCTGCATAAAGTTGATTCGTCGTGGCGAGCATGTAGTAACTGGAAGGGGGACGTGCTTGTTTCCCGAACTCTTGACACCAAGGTTCATTAAACCTAAGGATAAGCAATGCGCATATATCCAATCAGACGTCGGACCCGGTTGCTTACCTGGAGAGTTCGGGAAGGGCATGAAACTTATTAGGGCAAAACGTACCACCCAAATGCCATACGAATCACAACTTTATGTTTTCAACCGTGACCATGTCCCCTTTGTGATAAGGATATGGTTGCATTCCTTAGGATGTCACACAATTCATGGTGGTTCATTCAAAGTGTGACTCCGACCCTCAATGTTTTACAATATGTTTGAACTAGAAGTATGGCAAGTCGTGGTGATACACGAATAACAAGCTTTTGGTTTGATTTGATTACGCATTTTGATTTGTGTTTTAACTAAAAGTATGCCAAGTCGCGAATACCCAGCTTTCTGTTCGATTTGATTACGCATTTTTTATTACGTTGGAACATACAAGTCATGATGATTCATACAACGCGTGGTTTCAAAGACTTAATTGTTCATATTACGGTTTTGAAAAGTCATTAGGTTATGTGAATAGTCGAGTTTTTAATTTGTTTTCTGAGTTTATATATTCATTGAAATTTCTAAAAACTGTGCTATTACACGAATTGTCAAGTTTCAACCCATTTCCGTTATTTATTATAGTTCGAAAGGTCATGGCGATACATGAATCGTCGAATTTTAATTCAATTCCTTTATTTATATATTCACTTGTTGTTTTGGGTTTAAAATTGAAAATCCAAAAAGTCATGGTGATACATGAATAGCGAATTTTTAATACTCATTTTCTCTTGTGTAATTGAGAATTCGAAAAGTCATGGTGATGCATGAATTGTTGATTTTCAGTTCGTTTTCTTTATATAATTCATTTATTATTATGGTTTTAATTGAAAACTCAAAAAGTTATGGTGGTACATAAACACTCGATTTTCAATTCGATTTTATACTTATATTAGGTTTGTACACATTCCATGTTCTTATTTCAAAACTTGATATATTTTTCATATGTCTATTCCAAGATTAATTAGATTATTATTGAAATACCAAAACTCATGAGCATTTCAATTTTGATTTTGCTTCATGTGTTTCATTTTTATTGATTCTGACTTTAGGAATCTTTTATGTAACATTTCTTTTTATTTTGATATTTACGTCCCATGTCACGCGAATTGTTCACACATCATGTCTTCTCGTCCACCTCAACGCTGCCCTCGAAACTCAAACCACAAAACGACAACCCAAATCACCAAACAATTGGCCATCGCAATCTCGTCTATGACAATCCAAGATTTATTACCAACCACAACAATACATTCAAACCTCAAAGCTATACCTAAGTAAATCCGAACCCAACCTAACTCTTGGATACTCAAACCCAACCCAACCAAGATATTTACACGAGAACCCACCCTTTGTATGACACGTACGGTTCCCCCACTTCACTATCGCAATGTCGAAATGTTCCAAATGGTGTTAAGTTTGGCCAACTCATCAACTTTTGTCTCGAAATTATACATACTTGACACCACACATTTATTCCCATTACCCAACCATTCATCCCAACCTTTTGCCTTACCTTACGCTCGTACTTTTTTTGTATACTTTTCCTACGTTAATTCTTTTATAAACACCTTTTATGCGAAATTTCAAATCTCGATTATTTTAAAATAGTCGATTAATAAATATATATATTCACAAAAGATTTCTTTATACGAAGTATAATTAGTTATTTTATCAAAAACAAAATATTTTAAATGAGTTATTATCAATATTATTATTAATATTAATATTATAAATATTATGATTATTACTTATTAATATATTTATTAGTATTACAATTATTAGTATTAATGCCATTATTATTACTATCATTATTCCTATTACTATTATTATTGTTATTATTATTATTATTATTAGTACTGCTGCTGCTGTTGCCGTTGCTGCTGCTACTACTACTACTACTACCATCATTATGCTTATAATATTTTTCAAGTGTTATACTTGATATTTTTCAAGGGTTAAAATAAATTGACAAATAAAGTAAAATCTTTTACTTCAAACAAGTCCTAAGCCCGTAAGGCTATTACATTATTATTATTATAAAAGATTTATCTCCAACGAGTCATTTTACTTGACGACCCTCAAATGTTTTCATAGGGCGCTGCACAACAGAAAATCTTTTACCTAAAAGTTTTATCAAGTTTTCCAAGCTTTAGCGCTAGTTAAGGATATTTTTTTTTCTTTCCTACAAATTATTATTATCATCTTTCCTTGAGATTATAAAAACACTAGGTTTTACAAAAGATTGTCACAAACAATGTCAACCATCCACTTCTTTTCCCTTCTTTGTCAACGGCAACGAGTTTCGAGTGGATAAACCATACCACCGCTCCCATAACAACTTCCATACCACAAACCACCATCGAGAAGATGAATACCTTTTGTTTTCCTTTCTTTCATGTGTATCTTTGTTATAAATATTATCCTGTTGGGCATTTTCAGGAGATTTCTTATGTCTCGATTTCCTTTCAAAGGTTGTTTACGAAGTTAATATCGAGTTTGGTCATTAGTAAACTATTTTTCATTCATAGTTGTATTCGGAATAGGTTTACTTTGTTATTTCAATCTCGTGGTCTATAACCGATTTCCCATAAACATAATCGTTTAAGTGGAAGTTGGAGACCATGAGCATTTTATACACATGCTGGGTTTATTTTTGTTACACGAATGGTTTGATCATATTGTTCTATTTCCGCCCAATGTTTTGTTCGGATCATTTAGTTATTCATAATCCCAATGTTTCACCAACTTGAGATCAATATTTTAATTCGATCTTGAAATTTCGATTATTTTGTTTTCAATGTTTGAGGTCAAGGTTATACTTTGATCTCGAAGTTGCAATTATTTATCAAACTCAAATGTGGCCTTTATTCACGTCGATATTTTCATTTGTTTATCGAGTCATTATTGACTCCGAAAATTACTTGATTCTTTTATTAAAGTTTCGTTATTATTCTCGGACCCAATGCTTATCAACTTACGTGTTTACATTTTGTAGCTCAATCCTACGTTTACTTAACATGTTATTCTCAACTTTATTATTTCATGTTCATGATTTAAATTGATGTCATCTGTTATTCTAATTATTTCATACTACTCGAGAGTTTTGCGCATTTTGTTTGGTAAACATTGTTTGTATCTTTAAAACTTCAATGATTTCATATTCTCGCTTATCCTTGACCTTAAGGATTGGTTTCTATATGTTATTGAATTTTGATCTATATAGTTCATTGTTCTTGAATTCTAAAGTTTTCACATACAGACTTATTATATTTTTAAACCTACACAATGGGACGTTTATGTGGACCATCCGACAATAAAGGTAATTAAGGGTCGACACGTAATTATCTAAGTCCTCGCATGAAAGACATAATAAGTACGTTGTGTGTAATAACTCGAAACCTAGAATGATATTGAAAGACGGGACAACTGAAATATGATAAGGGCATGGTGGATACGCCGCTGGTACATCCTATATATAAGTGTCCTTACCATATTCCCATTTGTGGCGTCTTTCGGGTCATTCAAGGATTGACGTTATTGTTTTTATTTAAATATGCATATAAAAATCGTTAAAACTTTTAAACAACGACTCATATGAGTTGTTTTCTTTTAAAATTTTATTTTTATTTTAAATTCGGGACGAAATTTCTAAAAGTTGTGAATCCTGTAACATTTGCTACTTTTCAAACCCGAAAACCCGACCCGTTTTGAGTTTTCGGATTTTTGTTTTCAAGTATTTATATATATATATATATGCATATTTTATATTCACGAGATTCGTTTAACGTTCATCAATGTTTTCTGACTCGGTTTATCGTTCAAAGTATTTATGCTCATCGACATTTAATGTTCAATGTTCGTTGTTATTCGATTGTTTATGAAATCACGAGTCTTATGGATAACCTAGCTAAACACGTAAATATTCCAAAATCGAAATTATGTAACTTAAATTATAACGTTTAGGGTTAAAAATAAAATTTTAAATATTAAATTTCAACTTAAAAGATTCTTGAACTTCAGGGGCTGAAAGTGTAAATATTCAAATTAGTAAATTAACCCAACCCACCCCCCGTCCCTCCACGTTTTTCCAGTGGTGTTTCCGGCCACCGGAACGTCGCTGGAATCCGTATACCTTTGATTTAAACGCGTATTTGACCCTTAATTCTAGTTTAACACAATATGACTTCAATTAACATCGATATCTATCATATTAATTACTTTATAACAACCCGCAACTGTGTTTAATGTCCATGATGCCCGCCGGATTTTTCTGAAATCAAATTAATATAATTGACGCGTAAATGCTCGCCTAACTAGTATAAATAAGAACCTAAGCTTAAACTAAACTCGCTCACACCTTTCTTTCCCTCTCATTTTCTTTAATTTTGACCGTAATCCTCCGTCAAGCACCGGCTCCGGTGAGGCTCCTTTCTCCGTCGAAACAACACATTACGGGTAATTATATATGTATTATGTTAGTATTGATCAAATAAACAAAACCCCTAAACTAATTTAATCATACTTGGAATAGAATCCGAGAATTGATAATCTAGGTTTCAATGAAAAAGATGAACTTCATGTTGTAAATTTATGTAAGTATTTTCATATATAAACTGACTTGTTCTTTAGCACAACTAGTTAAACTATGATCTTGTTAAACTTAAGACCCGGGTTCGAAACCCGGCTCAACCTCCCTTCTTTCTTTTTTTGTTAGCTGCTTGTTATCAGTATTATTATTAATGAAAATAATTAGAAACTAATAATATATATATATATAGGAGTGGGTTCTAGTGAAACTCCTCTTAAAGAGAAAACTTAAAAACTCCTAAAAACTTCTAAAAAAACTATTTTTAACTCTTTTTTAAAAAAAATTTTGAAGTTTCTTTTTTTAACATTATTCTTATATGTTGTTATTGGTTCAAAAAAAAAAATTTGTCGGTAACCTCGTCGGTATAGTGGCGCATGTGTAATAGTGTGCATTGCATATATGCAAAAGTATTTGTATTGCATAGAATACAACACTATTGCACATATTTGATACACACCATTGTATATATGCAATATAAGACTAATACACACATCGAATACACATTAGTACGTATGTGTAATACAACATTAACGCACATGTGCACCACATCGACTTTTATTTTATTATTACTTTTTTCCCTATAATACAACACTACTACACATATACAATACATAAATATTATATGCAATAAAACACTATTAAACTCAAAAATACATAGTAATACACATGTGTAATACAACGGTATCGCACAGTAATACGTATGTGCATTACAGCGGTTTTAATTTAATTTTTTTTATATTTTTCGAGTGAAATAAGAAAATATAAGAATAATGGCTAAAACAGAATTTTGAAAATATTTTTTTATTTTTAATAAAAATAATTCTTTAGAAGTTTTTAAATTTTCTCTCTAAAGGTAAGTTTTCTCTTGATCCTCTCCCTATATATATATATATATATATATATATATATATATATATATATATATATAAGCCATGTTCTTAACGAATTATAAACCTAGAGCAGCTGGATAATACTTTGGGTTGGTAACGTAAGGACCCGGTTTGAAAACCGGGTCAGACATATTTTTTGTTATTATTTTATTTAATTAACAACATATTAAATATTTGTAATTAATCATTTTAATCAATTAAAAATCATAATCTTACAATACTAATAAAAAAAAATTTAAAGCTTATGAGTCAAGCCTACATTTATTCTAATTCATAATCTTCCATCTCATTCATTCTAGCTATCCATAGGTCACGGGTCAAAACTATTTTGTTAAGTGGGTTATAACATAGTGTGGATTTTATACATTCTCTCATCTCATTCATTCTAGCTATCCATGGGTCATGGGTCAAAACTATTTTGCCAAGTGGGTTATAACATAGTGTAGATTTTATACATTATTGAATTAAGTGTCATTTCATACCTGAGATTTAACCAACTATGCAACTTTAGTACATTTTTTTTTAAATTTCTTGCAAATCAACATCTGATGTTTCCCTTAAAATCATGTTATTTAAGTACTTTTTGTTAACCCCGTTTGTTTTTTTCCATTAAATCTACATTAATTAATTTATAAATATTTTGATAATCACAATTGAAATAATGGATCTTATTTTATCATTTGACAAATCCCGTGTAATACACGGGTTCAAAAGCTAGTAAATTTATAAAAACCTTTTTAAATTAAAGAAAAATTATGTAAATTAAATTTAAAATATATCTCACAATTTCACACTTAAAAATCAAATTTTTCGTTTTCGTAAACTGTAATTAAAAATCCATTACTAATTTTAAATGTAAACTTTAATTTACTAAAAACCATTTCGTTAAAGCAATAATTTAATTTCAACTTATAAACAAGAGTTCAAGTATTTCGAACGTGCAAACTTCATATCTTCGCCTTTAAAACACTTATATTGTATTAATAACCAAGTTTCCGTTAAAACATAAATAATAATATTATAATCAAAAAATATAAAATAATATAAAATATTCATAAATTATACAATAAAGCAATCCCGTACAATTATCGATTAAGTCTCGTTTTTACCTAATTTAGTTAGTGCGGATCGCTCGTTTCGGCTTTCGTAACGCGTTCGATTCTTTGCCATTCTCAAAACTTTCGGGTTTTCCTTTTTACCTCAATTCCTAAGGTGAGTTTTCACAACCCCTTTTTAAACGCTTTCCTATTTTGGGGTGGCATATGTATTTATTTTCAAACTTCAAGATTTACAACTTTGCTTACAAACAACAATTCGTATCATGAACTTGTATGCTTACTTGCTTATTTATTATATACGTGGATTTCAAGTGGTTTGACTCAATAAGTATGATCATACGTCCCTCTTTGCACTCAGGTCCATTTGTATCGAGTGAAAAAGGGACCTCATATCCAAGTATGTTGGTAGCCCCAACTGGAAAGGACCTTTGTTTGTTCTTTATACTCAGGTTCATTGCATCGAGTGTAAAGAACCCTTACTTGTGCATTTTACGAGTTCATGGAATTGTATGGTTTTTATATAATATATATCAAACTGTGGAAATATCACCAGCTATATTTATTGCTGACCGTATTTTATACATATGTTACAGGTACCGTGATTAGAGAATAAAGTATTGGAAGACACTTAGTTTATTTAGGGTATTCAAATAAATGGATTATATTGTAGTTGTTTGATTTGGTTTGTTCATGTATTCAAACTTGTGTTACATGTTGCTTGAAATGAATTAACGTTATTATGGTCACAAAATAGTGTCACGTGTGTTTGAACAATCTGTACGTCCGACTCGGGTGTTTCCGCTTAAGCCGGGGTGTTACCTAAAATGTGTGGTATAAAAGTATAATAGCATGTTTCTCTAACAAGTATTGTATAAATATGAACTCATGTAGGTAAGTGTAGGGGGAATATATGAAACTATTGCAACACAAAATTGCAATTGATATTCTATAAATAACCTGATAATGTCTTCGTTATGTTGTAGAATAGTAGCATGTTACGCAAAGCAAAAATACGGCATAATCGACCTAGTTTTAATTAAACGCCTTTGGTAGTCGATTTAGGTGTGAATCAACAACTATGCTAATCGATTTGGTTGAAAATTGATCCTAAACCTTCAGCTTTGTTTGGATGGATACATGAATGTTTGATAATGAATATAGCTTTAAAGGTTAATCAATAATAATAATAAAAATAAAATACTTATATGAGCAACAGTAATCGGTCATGATTTAAGTTTTAAATTAACAAAAATATAGGATATAAAATAATTGTTATGATAATTTGAAAATTCAAAAAACCATTAGTACTTACCATATAAAAGAAATTATGAATTTACAAATATGGCCATGCATTTAATTAAATGAGAAAAGAAAAAAAAATCTGATTGGTTCAAATGATTCTTCAACTTCTCACACTAATATAATTTCTTTATTGAACTCAACCCTATAAATATATATAGGTTATATCTGGTATACATAAAATTAACCTAAATAACTAGTATAATTACAGTTTTGAACTACAGTAATTATGTTAGAAAAAATAAAATTGTGTAATAGTAATTATTCTAGTTCAAAAGTTATAGAGTAATAATTATTATGTTAGTGTTAACATAATTACTTTAGTTATTTATACAATTCTCACGATACAAATCGTGGTTTTTAATCCATATACACTGTTTATTAATGTAGTAATTTAGTTATGTTATAATCTAATTTAATATATATCACAACTATAAGAACTTTATTGTTCTCTTATCTTATATTCTTCTTCACTATTTATATTTTAATTTTTTAACATTTCATAAATGCTAAAAAGAGATGTTAAGAAATTCTTTTACTTACCGCAGGAGTTTTTATGAAAAATTTTAGAAACTAAACACCTAAGACCAAAGTCGTGACATGGTAAAAACAAAATGAAAGTTAAATTTATATATGTTGGCATTTGGATATACTTATGACCCACGTAATAACATTCAAAAAAATAAAAAAAAAATAGATGCCTTTTTAGGTGTTTTTAAAAACAAGCTAACCGAAAAAAGTGTGTTCTTGTTGATGTTGATTAATATTAATCCCCGTGAAAAGATAAACTTGCTTTGTAAGTAAGCTCAGTTTTCATATATCACTATATATAAACATAAAAAAATCTCTAGCCTTTCTTTAACCCTAGAAACACAGCATGAATCAAAGAACTTCCATCCCAATGCGTGAACTTTCACCCCAAAGATTCACTCAATTCCACAGAAAAAACACTACCATTTTTGAACCACAAACCAGTACCCAAGCAACACAATACCATTTTCAAGGCAAAAACAACTAGCCACAAGAGCACCAGAAAAGAAACTAACCCTCTTCGCCCTAAGGCTTGCTATTCTTGAAAAAACAGCCACCGGGCTAGGATTTATCTGGGCCACGGTGGTTCTATTAGGCGGGTTCGCTATAAGCATAGACAAAATAGACTTCTGGTTAGTATCTATTATTCTTTTGGTGGAAAGCACCCGGATTTTTAGCCGGAGCCATGAGCTGGAGTGGCAACACCAGGCTACATGGTCTCTCACCGACGTTGGAGTTAGTAGTTTTCACCCTATAACATCGAGCTCGTTGTTTCATCGTCCAGCCTACGGTGGAGTTAACAGAAAAACACCATCACGAACATGGATAAGTTCCGAGGTTCCTCTTCTGCCATACGGTATTATATATATAATCAACAATTAATATATATAGGTGTACATACATAGAAATTATTTTTTAAAACAAAGTGTTTTGGTGTTTGATGATGATTAATTTTTTAGTTTTTGGGTGTTCCATAAATGGTATTTACGCATGAATGGGATTTCCGGATCAGTAAATGGCATTTGCGGATCTTAGTCTTCTGTTGACAATTAGTAACTGATGAAAATGGGTTAGTGTTGTTTTAACAAGCCATAGTAAAAAAAAATTCGCATATAAAGTTATAAAGAAAATCCTAATCAAATGAAATCTTTTAATTATACGCAAACTTACAATAAACCATAACTAATATATTATATTTAACAGGAAGACGGATCTTCGTATCAAGCAACATCAGTAAACTTCTATACTGGTTACAGTTAATATCTGCAGCATCTTGTGTGTTCATTTCAGTCACACGGCTTGTAAATCATAACTTTGAAGAAACAAGTGACTTAGATAATCATAAACTGAATCGAAAATCGGCTCTTTCAATCTTCTATGGGTTGGCATTAGCTGAAGCTATGCTGTTTCTTCTAGAGAAAGCATATTGGGAATGGAATGTAATGTACAAAAAGATGTTGTTAACGGTGAATGAGGAATTGGAACTGGGACACACGGGTATGGTTTCGGTTAGAAGGTTTTTCTATGATTCTTATTCAAAAAGTGTTAATCGAAGTATATTCGATGGATTACAAATGGATATGGTTTCTTTCGCTATGGAGCTTTTGAATTCGAATTCTTTCGATGAACAACTGATTGGCGTTCGAATATTTGAAAGGTGTTAGTCGAGTTTATTATATCTATTCTACTTGTTAGTTAAACTATGGTTCATATTTAAGTTTGTTTTCCCAGTTATTATTCTATGATCTGTGGCTTGAATATTTGTTTTTTCCCAATTTATTTATTTTCATTCTTTAATTTGTTTTTTCGCTATTTATTTATTTATTTTTTATTTTGATATCTCTTTATGAAAAGATCAGATTTTCATTGATTCAATATATAATTAAAAAAATTATTCATCAATATCCTTCTGTTCCTTGTTTAATCTTTGAAATAGGTTCAGTGGCTCCCTACAAATTCAAGTTTATTATTATTATTATTATTATTATTATTTTTTTTTTTTGGTAAACTTTGTGATTATTCATTTCATTTTAACTTTCATATATAATAGTTGTAATTTTTGGGAATTTAATAGACAAAAAACTTGTTACTTATCAATATCTTTTTCTTATTGTTTTCAATTCTATAAAAGGTTCTCTACAAATTCAAGATTTTCCCAAGACACTCTTCAGAAAATCGGCATCACCATATCCGTAATCGAACGTTTAGTCGAAATGCTAAACTGGAAAGACCCACAAGAAGAAGAAATACGCATGTCCGCCAGAAAGATCATCCTCAAACTCGTCGGTAAAAAGCAAAACGCACATCGCGTTGCAGGAATCGCAGGAGCTATGGAATCAATATCATCATTATTACATGTCAATCCGAACTCCAGTGACACTTGTAAAACCGAACTCATAAGAGATCATGGAGACTATGATTTTTGGGCGTTTAATCAACTAGCTCTTCTAATCCTCAAGAAATTAGCTCGTGATCATGATAATTGTGGAAAGATTGGGAACACAAGAGGGTTGTTACGCAAAATCATCGATTTCATGCATGCAGATGAACGGTTATTAAAAGATAAACGCGTCACACAATCCCAAATCTCCACAGTTAAACGATCGTTACAAGTTGTGAAAATGCTAGTAAGCTCCGCTGGCGTTACTGGCACACAACTTAGAACTGAAGTTTCGGAATTGGTGTTCACAATAAGTTACATTCGGGATATATTAAAATACGGTGAAAATTATCCTATGTTACAAAAACTTGGGATTGGTATTTTAACGAGTTTAGCGTTGGAACATGACGCGACTGAACGAATTGGTGGGACTGGAGGTGTATTAAAAGAGCTGTTTAATATTTTCTTTAGAGAAGAAGTTCTTGAAACTCAAAATGATGTGAGAATTGCAGCTGGTGAAGCACTTGGGATGTTGGCATTCGAAAGCAATCGAAATAGTGAACGCATGTTGAAATTGAATGTCATTCATAGGCTTTGTTACGCGTTAGAAAGCACGTTGTTATGAGTAAATGCTGCTAGGATTTTGAGGAATTTATGCATCTATAGTGGGAATGGTTTCTTCGAAGAACTAAGATGCATAATAACAACAGCACCTACAGTAAGTAATCTATGAAATATCACCAAGTAGTACCACCCATATATTTTTGTCAACACACCATAACTAAACTGGACAAATTTAATCTTATTAACCCAAAAATGATTCATGTAATCCATTTATCTAAACGAGTTAAAAATATTTGTGGGTTATAAACTGGTTGTAATAAGCAAACTTGAAATCATAAAAAAAAGAAAAAAAAACCTATAACAAAAATACTAGAATCCAACATATACAATATCGAAATTTAAAGTTTAGGTTACACTTCATATTTGTAACGCTCTCTTTCTAAATAGCCTCTAGAGTCTATACATTTTTTTATTATATATTTGGGCATTGTTTTCAATCAAGCATATCATAAATTATATAAATATCTGTTGTATAGATAATCTAGTCATACGCAATGGTTAATGTTCCTTAAGGGCTGTTTTGCAGTCACATCACTATCACTCTTTCTTAACGAAAAATATATATAATAGATAAGCTCGTTAATTAGTGGTAGTAGTGGATAGAGGTGGACAACAAAACCGGTTCCTGGAACCGGTTCGGTGGAACCGAACCGGTTCCTACCCGTTTTTCGTAGGAACCGGTTCGGTTCCATTTCAACCCGACGATCCGGGACCGGATTGACATTTTTGGAGGTGGACCGGGTAGGAACCGGAACCGAACCGGAACCGGTTCTGGAACCGGTTCGACCGGAACCGGTTCGGAACCGGTTCTAGCCGTTGGAGTAGTTCTAGCCGTTGGGAAAACTGTTTTATGGCCGTTTTTTTGACTGTTGGGGTCAAAAATGGCCGTTTTTTGGCTCCCCAAACACCCCACTACTAGTATAAATAGGTATTTGGTGTAATGGGTTCATCACAACACTCAAAACGCAAACCCGAACGCAAAAAAATACAAAAAAACGCTATTACAACGTTCTGAGTTCTATAATCTCTTGTTTTCTCTTCTTCTATATTCATATTTGTTGTTATGGCTGCCTCACAATCATCGGTTGGTCAAGGTTCCACCGCCGGACCAAGTTTCGTTCGTATTGTACCTCATAATCGTAATCAAGAGATTTGGTGCAATTGGGATTTGGTTGAATTGAGTGACCATTCATTGAAGGCTCGGTGCAAGTTTTGTGGGATTTATTTAAACCCACTTTCGAATTCAAATTTGAAGAAACACATCGAAAGACCGTATTGCAGGGCGTTGAAACAGAACGTCGAGTCGCAACAAACGCAAATGGATAGTGAAGGCGGAATATTTACATACCAAATTGATCGAGTTCAAGATCGTATGGCGAAGTTTGTGATTCAATAAGCTTTGCCGTTTAGCCACTTCGACAACCCACGCTTAACCGCCATGATTCGAGATACGCTTCAACCACAATACACTCACGTAAGTCGTCATACTCTTAAACGTTATTGTTTAAAATTGTGGAAGAAGGCCAAAGAGGTACTAATTGCATATTTTGAAAATATAAATACGGGAATAAACTTAACTAGTGATGTTTGGTCGGCTCCACGTGGTCTAACCGAATCTTATCTTTGTGTCACCGTTCATTGGGTAGACCCGTCATCGTGGGAAATGATGAAACGCACCATTGCTTTCGAACTCTTTGAGTATCCACATACGGGAGATAATTTGTTTGAAGTTTTAGATTATGTTATAAAAACTTATAAACTAGAAAATAAAATATTTTCAATTGCATTTGATAACGCGTCGAATAATACATCGGCGGTTGATAAATTAAAATTAAAATATACGCCGATTTGCAATGGTGTATTTTTTCACTCAAGGTGTGTTGCACATATCATTAATTTAATCGTGCAAGACGGACTTGCTTCGGATGAGGTTACATCGGTTATAAACGATTTTAGAGTAATGCTACATGAAGTTTTTAAGAAAAGTAAAAAAAGACAAATGGATTATAGAAAATTTTGTAAAGATACGGGAAGAAAAGCTTTGGGAGCTAATTGGGATGTACCTCATCGATGGAATTCCACTTGCATAATGTTTCAAAGTGCTTTGAAACAAAGAGAAACTTTACAAATGTTTCATTCTAGTCTTGCCGAGAATGATTTGGCAATCCCCTTTTCAAATGAGAAATGGGAAATTATCAATGACTTATCGACTTTTCTTGAAGTTTTTAAAATATCAACTACGAAACTATCGGGAACGTATTATCCGACAAGTCCCTTGGTTCTTTCGGAGTTATTTTTAATCGTTAACAATCTTAAAGAATTTGAAAATAAAAGTCCAATGTTTTCAAACATCATATTACCAATGAAGTTTAAATTAAAAAAATACTTTCTTGAATTGCCACCGATTTTTACTTGCGTCGCCGCTTTAAACCCAATGTTAAATGTTACGGGGGTTGAATGTGTAATAGACGAAATTTTTTCAGCCTTAGATATGCATGAAGTTGACCCAAACTTTTCAACAGAGGCACAAAATGATTTTAACTTGAATTTTAAATTTATGTATGACTTTTATATAAATAAATATGGGTCAAACATACACATGCCTACGCCGGGGGGCTCTTCATCAAGTTCAAGTGCTACTAGAGTACGAGACCCCATGATTAGCCTTATGAACACCGTTCGCAACGTAACGGCTAAAAAACAAAGGGGTAACACCCCTTCAAGCGAACTAGGAAGGTATAGTGCATATGATTTCTCTACCGGTTTATCCGAAGAGGAATATGGCACTTTTGATGTTTTGGCTTGGTGGAAGGTAAAGGAAACCGAGTTTCCGATTCTTGCCACCATGGCCCGTGATTTACTAACCGCCCAAGCTTCTACGGTAGCTTCGGAATCTGCTTTTTCTCTTAGTGGCAGGGTAATATCGGTGAGAAGAACAAGACTGAATTCGGAGTCGGTGGAGATGTGCATTTGCTTGAAGGATCACTTGGACTCAATCGATCGTGTTCAACACGTAACCACTCTGGAAGACGAAACACCACTTGATGTTCGAGTGCACGACGAACAAGAAGGCGTTTCTACAAGTAATTCTGATGAATAAGTCGTCACTCAATAATTACGACGAACAAGAAAGCTTTTCTAGAAATAATATGTCACAACTTTATATTTATAAGTTTAATGTTTTGTTAGTTTGTTTTTGAATATTTTAAAACATGTAACCTTTTTTTTTGAACTTCTTAAAGTAAATAAAATGAATTTTATGTTAATTGTTTTTTTATTTAACATGTTATACAAATACGAATCGTATAACACCGCTCTTGATTATAATTCAGCATTTGACTTGCGTAAGCCAAAAGACTATAATACATAGCAAACTCAACAAATGTAACACGATACAGATTTAAGTTCACCATTACACGATACACGATACAGACTAATCAATTCAAACACGCTGACACTCATAGCATTAAGTTCAATATGTTGTTTACCATTGCTCTGTGGGTGAACAACAAAAGTAGCATGAGCCTCTTCAGAAATCAGAAGAACACAAATCATCACCTACACAAGCAGCGGAAACGAAAAACGAAAAAAAAATAATATTTTACACTGTAACCGGTTGGAACCGGTTACAATGTAAGAACCGGTTTAGGAACCGGTCAGAACCGGTTCCACCGGTTCCGGGTCCGAGGGTTGGGGAACCGGTTCGGTTCCCTAACCGGTTCGACCATGGAACCGGTTTAAACAGTGATGTTGACTAATGGAACCGGTTCTGAACCGGTTCCGGTTCCTTAGACCAACCCGATTTGATCACCTATAGTAGTGGACTCATTAATATACACACAGGTACTTAGAGAAATTATGATCTCTGATGAAATTAAGTTACAAGAAGTGATGGTGGGATTAGCAGCACATATGTTCAAATTCATGACATATGAAGAAACCAATGCCATGTTCAAAGAAAGCCAAATACACGATGAGAAATTAGCAATTACCCTAGTTCAGATTTTAAGGAATTACCCGAACCCGAATGCTAAAACTCCACGAATTCGAAGATATGTTATTGAACTCGCAATCTGGATGAAGGACAACGCTACAAATATTCACACATTCAAGAAGTTGGGAATGATGGAAGAACTTGAAGGTGTTACAGAAACAACATCTGAATTAGAAAGCTTCAATATTTTCTCTGGTGCAATTGGATTGAGTAGATACAAGATTTCAATTCATTCATTAGTTGAAACAGCAACAAAGTTAATGACAGATCAAAGCTAATTAATTATGTACTTAATATGTGCAACTGCAATATGTGCCCCTAATTGCAACTGCAATATGTGCCCCCAAAATTGACAGTTTGTAATTTGTATAGACAATGATAACCTTGTACTCATATCCATACATCTCCATGTTTTCTTTGTTTTGCTTTAGTGCCTCTTTAGCAGGCTGTCACACAAAAACGAAAATGTCAATTATTATTTATGTTCAAACTTTGATTTTTCATGGTCAATCTTTGACTAAAAGTCAAATCTGACTGTTTGACAACAAAATTCGATAGAGTAAAGATCTAGTTACATATTTTAAATGTTGTTTTTTACTTCTAAAAGTGTAAAAAGGCCCTTCTTCCTTTGAAATAGTCTTGACATAGTGAGAAATACTTCAAAGTTCGTAACGCCTTCATCAAATTTTCCAATAATAGTTTACAAAGGGTATTTCTAATATGGATGTGTACACCAACATATAACTGTTATTCATAATATGTCCTCTAAATGAAATATGCCTGCTTTAACTCACATGTAAGTTTAAGTTTAAGTTTAAGTTTAAGTGTTGTTGTTGTTGTTGTTGTTATCCTTATTATTACTATTACTATTACTATTACTTTGCTATTATTATTATTATTATTATTATTATTATTATTATTATCATTATTACTATTACTATTACTATTATTATTATTACTATTATTATTATTATTATTAAAAACTTATCAGTTTTGAGAAAAAGCACACCTTGCTGTCCAGGTGGCGAGTGCTCTCTCCTCCCCATGTAATGGCGTAGGAAACAACAGTCCATATGTAACACCCCGACCAAAGGCGGATTATACATCGGGGCGCCACATATTGCTTCATTACTCGCGACACTATTGGTGTCAATATTTATTAATACACATTTTATCGCGCACGCGCAGCGGGGAAAATAAAGAACATTAATCAAACATAAATCAATATATTATAAATTATAACATTCAAACAACATTAACTTGTCTTGATACATTTTAATTCTAGGTCCAAAAGTAAAAACGTCCTACGTGTCCACAAGCTCCAAAACAGCTACTGCAAACCTGAACATGTGTTAAAATAAACGTCAAACACTTGCGTGTTGGTGAGAAATCAAGTTTAATAGATAATCATAGATAATCACAGTAAATCTGCGCGCAACACGTGTATGTCTAGAGTTTAACAAGGGTGTAATCAGATTGTGATCAAGCCTAAGATAGTTCATAGATCATAGTTCAATCCATGCTCCCAATTGAGCATAAAAACGAGAAAACATCTGTGCAAGTGTAAACAAAGAAAACCGTAAACGATAGGTCTCCCGTGTTCAACTAATGGTACCAACGGAACTGCGGAATAGGCCGAACAAAGCGGTTAATGATACACACATACAAATAAACAGCCAAGTAAACGTCCTCAACACATGGGATACTGCGCGACTAAAGTTCATAAACAAGTTTAAGACTCAAGTTTTGTATGAACACATGAACATCCCAAAGCATTTAAAATAAAAAGGGATTAGATACGAGATAACTCACTTGATAAACGATGCGGTGATAGATATGCAAGAATCAACTCTTAAACAAGCAAAGTTAACCTATAAATAAGATTATTGTTTTAATGATTTGTTTTAAGTCTTGATTATAAGTTAGCATAATTAATGAGTAAACTATTATATATAATATATATTACCGGAAAAGCACGAAGAACAAGGAGGAAGACGGAGGCAGAGAGGAAGACGGCAGAGAGAGCAAGGAGCAAGAGAACAGGAGAGATTAAGTGTTTTGTGTGTGAAGTGTTAGGAAAATATTATTATTATTTATAGAGAAACCCTAGGGAACACAATCCCTAGAAAAAGGGGAAAAGATCTCAAAAAGTAAAAGATTCCAAAAGCAAAAGATATCAAAAGATATGGCAGCTGCAGGGGGCAAGATAAAGCTGACAGGGAACAGTAACAGGCATGAGCGGTTCAGATAAAGGTACTGGTCAAGCATGGCAAAAGCAGATTTCAAAAGATAATGTCAGTCACTTTTTCTACCAACCAATGGGGGTTGGTACGCATGCTGCGCCGAAAGTAACTATTCAGACATAAAGCAGATTAGGTCAACAGCTCAAAAGATAAGACAACACAAAAGCAAACGGCTAGATTTAAACAGAAGATACAAGGGTTAAGCGCGGGAAGGCTGAGTGCGCGAGCGCGAAGGCTGGCACAACAATCCTTAGCGCACTGCGGGAAGAATCACAAATCCTTAGCGTGCTGCGTGAAGAACAAGAATTCTAAGCGCATCGCGGGAAGAACATACATTCTTAGCGCATTGCGGGAAGAACATGCATTCTTAGCGCGCTGCGAGAAGAGTTCTCTTCACGCATCGCAGGAACAAGATGTCTTCACGCAGGCTTCCATGTAAGGAGTCTGGCGCGTGGAGCTGCAGACATCCTTAGGCGGGAAGAACCAAAGGACAAGCAAAGAGGAGGGAAACAAAGCGTAAGGGCGGGACGGCGACAAGAGGGAAAAGAAGGCGGAAAGAGAGAAGGAAGAGGGACGGGACGGCGGAAAGAAAGAGAGAGAAAGAGGCGGGAAGGAAAATATATATTATTATTAAAAGTAAAATATAAGTATAAATATTAAATAATAAAAGAGAGATCGGGTCAGAGAAACGGGTACCTGGGTCGGGTCGGATCAGGGCAGATGTCACAGTCTCCCCTACTTTAAGAAATTTCGTCCCGAAATTTATCTCGAAGTAGGTTGCGCAGAGAACAGGTGCGGGTACTTGATCTTCATTTGATCTTCCCTTTCCCATGTAAACTCGGCTCCGCGCTTGGACTCCCAGCGAACTTTCACGATAGGGATACGACTGCGCTTGGTTTGCTTAACCTCGCGATCCATAATCTCAACAGGCTTCTCAATGAAATGCATGGATTCATCAACTTGAACTTCATCAAGTGGAATGTGAAGGTTCTCGTCAGCTAAACACTTCTTGAGATTGGAAACATGGAACGTTGGATGCACATTACTGAGCGCGAGCGGCAGGTCGAGTCTGTAGGCAACTTTTCCCACACGCGCGAGAATCTTGAATGGACCAACATAACGAGGAGCAAGCTTACCCTTCTTCCCAAAGCGGACAACACCTTTCCAAGGCGACACTTTGAGGAGAACAAGATCACCAACTTGAAATTCGAGAGGCTTTCGCCTACGATCTGCGTAACTCTTCTGTCGGCTTCTGGCAGTCAGCAAATGATCACGGATCTTGGCGATTTTATCGGTTGTCTCTTGAACAAGTTCGGGTCCTGTGATTTGAGTTTCACCCACTTCGCTCCAACAAATCGGGGAGCGGCACTTACGACCGTAAAGTGCTTCAAATGGGGCCATACCAATACTAGAATGATAGCTGTTATTATAAGAAAACTCGATCAAAGGCAGGTGTGAATCCCAATTACCTCCAAAATCAAGAACACAAGATCGGAGCATATCCTCAAGAGTTTGAATAGTTCGCTCAGACTGACCGTCAGTCTGAGGATGATATGCTGTACTCATGTCCAAACGAGTTCCTAGCGCAGATTGGAGAGATTTCCAAAAGCGAGATATAAAACGGCCATCGCGATCGGATATGATGCTCAAAGGAGTACCATGGCGGCAGACGATTTCCTTGACATAAAGCTGCGCGAGATGCTCAACACGGTAGTTTTCACGAATGGGCAGAAAGTGAGCAGATTTAGTCAAACGATCCACTATTACCCAGATGCTATCATGCTTGCTTGCTGTCAAAGGTAACTTGGTAATAAAGTCCATCGCTACACATTCCCATTTCCACGTAGGAATTTCTGGTTGTTCGAGCAAACCAGACGGGCGTTGGTGTTCAGCTTTTACTTTAGAACAAGTCAGACATCTAGCTACGAACACAGCAATATCCTTTTTCATGCCAGGCCACCAATAAGTAATGCGCAAATCCTTGTACATCTTATCAGCGCCAGGATGAATAGAATATCGAGATTTGTGCGCTTCACTCAGGATATCAGCGCGAAGATTCTCATCACAGGGAATCCAGATGCGATTAAGATAGCAGAGAATTCCACTCAGATTAGGGACAAAGAGTGCTTCCGCGCCACACGCTAACTCGGCGCGAAGGTTACCATTACTGATGGATGCGCGCTGCGCGTCACTAATACGCGATTCAAGGTTGCTTTGAATCGGCGCGAAGTGAAGCTGGGTGCGCTGCAAGATACAGTTAAGTTGGCAGGGTTTTCGGCTGAGCGCATCGGCTACCACATTAGCCTTACCAGGATGATACCGGATCTCACAATCGTAATCGCTGATAAGTTCGTTCCATCGGCGTTGCCTCATGTTAAGTTCCTTTTGATCAAAGATATGCTGAAGGCTTTTATGGTCAGTGTAGAGGATACACTTAGTACCATAAAGGTAGTGTCTCCAGATCTTCAAGGCAAAAACAACTGCACCAAGCTCGAGGTCGTGAGTTGTATAATTCTTTTCATGAACCTTGAGTTGCCTTGATGCGTAAGCGATAACCTTGCCTCGTTGCATAAGAACACAACCGAGACCTTGGTTGGATGCATCGCAATACACGACAAAATCATCATTACCCTCAGGTAGCGCAAGAACAGGAGCTTCACACAACAAACGCTTGAGCGTCAGAAAGGCTTCTTCTTGCTTCGAGCCCCAAATATATGGTTTACCTTTGTGCGTCAGAGCTGTTAAAGGCAAAGCGATCTTTGAGAAGTTCGAAATGAAACGCCGGTAATAACCAGCTAAGCCCAGAAAGGAACGGATCTCAGAAGGAGAGGATGGCGTAATCCAGTTCTTGATTGCTTCAATTTTGGATGGGTCGACATGAATTCCCATCTTGTTTACAACATGACCAAGAAACTGTACTTCATCAGACCAAAATTCACACTTGGAAAGCTTAGCATAGAGTTGCTCGGCTCTAAGCTTTTGCAATACCAATCGGAGATGTTGCTCATGCTCGGCCTTGGTCTTAGAATACACCAGAACATCATCGATAAACACGATCACGAATTTATCCAAGAAAGGCCTACACACCCGATTCATAAGATCCATGAAAACGGCGGGTGCGTTGGTTAGACCGAAGGACATGACCAAGAATTCAAAATGGCCATAACGAGTTCGAAAAGCAGTCTTCGGAATATCTTCATCGCGGATGCGCAACTGATGATAGCCAGAACGGAGATCGATCTTCGAGAAACAGGAGGCACCTTGGAGTTGATCAAAGAGGTCGTCAATACGCGGTAAGGGATACCGGTTTTTAATGGTGAGTTTGTTCAACTCGCGGTAATCAATACACATGCGAAACGATCCATCTTTCTTTTTAACGAACAACACCGGAGCACCCCAGGGCGAAGAGCTAGGGCGAATGAATCCTTTAGCAGTCAACTCTTGAAGTTGGCTGGCCAATTCTTGCATCTCAGCGGGTGCAAGACGGTAAGGAGATTTAGCAACGGGGGAAGCACCAGGGACAAGATCAACACGAAACTCGACTTCACGAGCGGGAGGGATACCAGGAAGATCATCAGGAAAAACTTCAGGAAAATCACGCACAACAGGGATATCGCGAAGCTTCTTTCCTTCATCGGGTTTAACCACATGGGCTAGAAATGCAATACACTTCTTCCGCATGAGTCTTTGGGCTTCGGCGCAAGACATAAGTTTAAGACCACTGGAGGGTTTTTCGCCGTAGATATGAAGATCACCATTTTCTCGAGGTATGCGAATCAATTTCTTGGCGCAAATAACTTCGGCGCGATTCTTCGAGAGCCAGTCCATACCAATGATAACATCAAAGCTTCCAAGAGGCATAGGGATGAGGTCGATCAGAAAATCGTTTTCGTTAAGGTTCAGCGTGCAATCTTTAATCACAGCGTTTATTAAAATAGTTTCACCATTAGCCAATTCAACTGAAAAATCTTCCTTTAAATCGCTGCGCGGTCGCGCAAGCTTCTGCTCGAAGGCGCGAGAGATAAAACTTCTATCGGCGCCAGTATCAAAAAGCATAGATGCATAAAATCCATTAAGCAAAAATGTACCATTAACTACGTCGTTATTCGCTTGCGCTTGGTGCGCGGTTATGTTAAAAGCTCGGCCACGCGTCACTTGGTTCGAAATTTGGTTCACCGGATTCGCTTGAGTAATCTGAACTTGTAGCCTTGGGCACGCGTTCCGGAAATGACTTGGATCACCGCAGTTAAAGCACGATCTGGGTCGTGGGTTTTGGTAAGTTGGCTGTGGGTTCTGCGGGTAGGCTGGTGGTGTTGGCGCAATCGGATTGGAGGGAGGGGTTCTACAGTACTCAACGGAGTGACCTACGCGGCCACATCGGTTACATTGCCGACACGGGACTTGAGGTGGGTGATGAAGTCTACAGGTTGGGCAAAAGGGTTGGTTTCCTGTGTAAGGTTTCTTAGTTGGCGGGGTAGGTAGTGCTGGATTGGTTAAGGCACAGTTGTGGACTACAGGAGGTGCTGGGTAGGTTGACAGTGGGTTAGGCGCGTAAACTGGAGGTTGATAAATGGGTTGTCGGGTAATGGGCGGGTTGGTAGGCGCATAGGCTTGTCTGCGCCTACGTTTCTGGTTATGGTTTGAGGGTTCTGGTTTGGTTTCTGTTGGTTCAGGGACAGTCTTGGGGGGTTTGGTCTTCTCAGTTCCCCGTAGGAACAGGGTTCCTGCTCTGACATGGTTGTCGCTGAGCACAGCGGCCAACTCGATGGCGTCAGAGAGGGTTGCCGGGTTTCTGGCCCATACAGAATCTTGAATTTCCATGGGGAGACCCCCAAGGAATTTCTCGATGGCTCGGCGGGAAGGGGTAACAAGGTGAGGGACCAGTAAGCTTAGCTCGTGGAAGCGCGTCGCGTACTCGCGCGCTTCACCGCTGTATTGCTTCAAGTTCCAGAATTCCTCCTCCAAGCGTTTAACTTCGTTGGGAGGGCAGAATTCTCGCGTAAGAATTTCCTTGAATTCCTCCCATGTCATGCTAGAAGCAGCTTCTGCGCCACGCGCATGAGCTACTCCATTCCACCATGTAAGCGCTCTAGATTCCAGGACACTGGAAGCATACAGGGTTCGTCTGTCTGAGGGGCATTGGGTATGGAGGAAAGTGTTTTCGATCTTCTCAAGCCATTGGAGCATCACGGTGGCTCCTTCAAGACCTGTGAACTTCGGAGGGTTACCCGCATTAAAGGACTTAATGTTATAACTGGTGGTGTTATTGTTTTGGCTCAAAGCTTGGGCTATTGCGGCGGCCATTTCCTGGGAACGTTGCTGTCTACGCATGCGCGAGGCTTCTCTTCTCTGAAATCGGCGAGATAGCGGAGGCATTCTATAAAAATTTTAATTTTAGTTAATATCTTGGTTTTAGCGCAAAGTTTTAATCTTATAAAGCTTGGTTTCACGGAGTTAGATACTATCAAAAGTTAAAGTAAAATAAATGATCCTAAATGCAGACTTAATAAAGGTAACAAATTCGAATCAAGAACCGACAATTCACGTATCACCATGACTTTCCGAATTCCCGATTTAAAATATACGAGCAAACGAGTATTGGAGATTGACGATTCATGTATCACCATGACTTTTCAATCCTCAATATAAAACATACAAGAAAATGAGTATTGGAGGTTGACAATTCATGTATCACCATGACTTTTCAAGTCTCCAACCTCAGAACATAATCGTAAATGGAAATTGAAAATCAACTATTCATGCATCACCATGACTTTTCGGATTTTCAATCCCAACAAACGAATATGTAAGTAAAATCAATAAAAATCGAAATTCACAAAAATCGAAATATCGCGGAATAAAATCATATACTGCGCAAGCGCGAGCATATTCATAAATAACGAGTAATTAACAATAAGCGCGCAAACATGAGATTTCTCTCATGCGCGAGAAGGGACTCTTAGGTATTCTAGGCCGTTACGTCTAACCACCTATCCTAAAGTCAACGAGCTCTGATACCAATCTGTAACACCCCGACCAAAGGCGGATTATACATCGGGGCGCCACATATTGCTTCATTACTCGCGACACTATTGGTGTCAATATTTATTAATACACATTTTATCGCGCACGCGCAGCGGGGAAAATAAAGAACATTAATCAAACATAAATCAATATATTATAAATTATAACATTCAAACAACATTAACTTGTCTTGATACATTTTAATTCTAGGTCCAAAAGTAAAAACGTCCTACGTGTCCACAAGCTCCAAAACAGCTACTGCAAACCTGAACATGTGTTAAAATAAACGTCAAACACTTGCGTGTTGGTGAGAAATCAAGTTTAATAGATAATCATAGATAATCACAGTAAATCTGCGCGCAACACGTGTATGTCTAGAGTTTAACAAGGGTGTAATCAGATTGTGATCAAGCCTAAGATAGTTCATAGATCATAGTTCAATCCATGCTCCCAATTGAGCATAAAAACGAGAAAACATCTGTGCAAGTGTAAACAAAGAAAACCGTAAACGATAGGTCTCCCGTGTTCAACTAATGGTACCAACGGAACTGCGGAATAGGCCGAACAAAGCGGTTAATGATACACACATACAAATAAACAGCCAAGTAAACGTCCTCAACACATGGGATACTGCGCGACTAAAGTTCATAAACAAGTTTAAGACTCAAGTTTTGTATGAACACATGAACATCCCAAAGCATTTAAAATAAAAAGGGATTAGATACGAGATAACTCACTTGATAAACGATGCGGTGATAGATATGCAAGAATCAACTCTTAAACAAGCAAAGTTAACCTATAAATAAGATTATTGTTTTAATGATTTGTTTTAAGTCTTGATTATAAGTTAGCATAATTAATGAGTAAACTATTATATATAATATATATTACCGGAAAAGCACGAAGAACAAGGAGGAAGACGGAGGCAGAGAGGAAGACGGCAGAGAGAGCAAGGAGCAAGAGAACAGGAGAGATTAAGTGTTTTGTGTGTGAAGTGTTAGGAAAATATTATTATTATTTATAGAGAAACCCTAGGGAACACAATCCCTAGAAAAAGGGGAAAAGATCTCAAAAAGTAAAAGATTCCAAAAGCAAAAGATATCAAAAGATATGGCAGCTGCAGGGGGCAAGATAAAGCTGACAGGGAACAGTAACAGGCATGAGCGGTTCAGATAAAGGTACTGGTCAAGCATGGCAAAAGCAGATTTCAAAAGATAATGTCAGTCACTTTTTCTACCAACCAATGGGGGTTGGTACGCATGCTGCGCCGAAAGTAACTATTCAGACATAAAGCAGATTAGGTCAACAGCTCAAAAGATAAGACAACACAAAAGCAAACGGCTAGATTTAAACAGAAGATACAAGGGTTAAGCGCGGGAAGGCTGAGTGCGCGAGCGCGAAGGCTGGCACAACAATCCTTAGCGCACTGCGGGAAGAATCACAAATCCTTAGCGTGCTGCGTGAAGAACAAGAATTCTAAGCGCATCGCGGGAAGAACATACATTCTTAGCGCATTGCGGGAAGAACATGCATTCTTAGCGCGCTGCGAGAAGAGTTCTCTTCACGCATCGCAGGAACAAGATGTCTTCACGCAGGCTTCCATGTAAGGAGTCTGGCGCGTGGAGCTGCAGACATCCTTAGGCGGGAAGAACCAAAGGACAAGCAAAGAGGAGGGAAACAAAGCGTAAGGGCGGGACGGCGACAAGAGGGAAAAGAAGGCGGAAAGAGAGAAGGAAGAGGGACGGGACGGCGGAAAGAAAGAGAGAGAAAGAGGCGGGAAGGAAAATATATATTATTATTAAAAGTAAAATATAAGTATAAATATTAAATAATAAAAGAGAGATCGGGTCAGAGAAACGGGTACCTGGGTCGGGTCGGATCAGGGCAGATGTCACACCATAATCTTGGAAACCCGGAAACTCGTCTCGAAAATATTGATTCCGCAAACACGTGGTTATTTGCATAAGAGCCTCTTTAGTGGCATCATTGTCACCATTTATCTGTTCAATCAATATTCCATAAATATCCTTGTTTGCACATGCATAACCGCATCCTTGGGGAGCACATTTCCATATATCCGGATGCTGCATCAATTAATCAACCATTATACGAGAATAATATTATAAATATAGAAACAGAATAAATTATAATAATACCGCGAGCCCAGATATGACAATAACACGGTCCTTTGATTCAGCCATTTTCTCAAGAACTTTAATGTCACATCCAGTCTCGTGCTTAAGTTGCTTCACTATAGTTCCACCTTTTCCAATTACAACTCCCACCTTCACATCAGAACATATCAAACGATAAGTTAGCATGTCTGTGAACAGACCAATTCGCCCCCCACCATCCGGAGGATGTTCTAAAAGCTGCTGTGAAACCGATTGAGATTACAGTAGCTACATATAGGAAATTACATAAGGTCAAATTAGTCATTAAAGATATTTGACTACAAAAATAGAGATAGGAACGCAACAAATGATGTTCGATAAGAACTAATAAGTAATTACAATAAAATCATTTTTGTTAACAAATTTCCAGTAAAGTTTTGTGTTTAAACATGTGAACCACACTAAGTTGTACGATTATTAATATTTTTAATTTTATTTGATATACATCGAAAAAGGCATACCCTTATAACTTCTTTTAATAACAATATTTTCATACTTTAGTATCCTAAATTTCAAAGCCCAGATAACTTGTTGGATGTCAAAGCACTTACCATGAAAAATAGTGACCTTTGTTGAGTGACCGCAATTATGACCAGAGATGGTTACTTCTTCACGATGTGAGGCTGAAGTGTTACAATGAGTGCTGGTTTGCTGGAAAATCAAATTAGAATGTTAACGAACAAAAATGTTCATTTTCTAAACGAACGAACATGAACAAGAAAATTCACTCATCTAATTTATCATTTCAGGTTCATGTTCGATTAAAGTTAAATAAACATATATAAATGCCCTTTGGTGTTTGTTCGGTTCGTTTAAAGGCCTATATAAGATTGACTAACAAACCTTGCTTTCTTCTTGATATGCTTGTAACTCATCCTTAGTCGGATCAGAATTCCTTCTACATAAAACACCAACATGACATGTCAGCAAACTCAACAGAACTGAATTTTTGTAACAGAAAAGGTCAAATCACTCAAATTGAAGAGGACGTTACCGGTGGGAGATCCACGTTGTGACTCTTTGAAGAATCTCAAAATCCAGCTGAGACATCTACGTGTAACATAATTGACAAATCATAATAAGAGATCTCGATAATAAATACTCAATACACATACTTTCTAGCACATGAAAAATCAAGATCCAATTTTTATTTTATACGTATGACAAAATCTTCTTATTCATGATATAACTTCCACTATTTTGTCTAAATTTTTATTACTCTTCTAAAAAAATCGATTAAAGTAAATCAACTGTCATCTCTTTTACACAAACAAGTCGATTCGTCGAAAACAAACTCAACAATAAGGAAAGTCGACAGAGACATCCCTCATCACCACCAACGCCCTCGGATCTGGGATAACTATGGCTTTCAAAGGATGATGTGAATTTTTATTTCAAATTTTGAATCCTCCTGCGTACATCAGATGGATGACAAAACTTTTAATTTCAACATTTTCAACTTTCTCTCCTATATCTATTATCCCCGTATTACGGGGTTGCTTTACGTTATTCGTTGTAATATTTATATATGTATATTTGAATTTTAATTTTATTTATTGTAACAAAGTTAATAACTGATATACTTATCTGGGTTTGGTAAGACATTTACCCGTAAATTCGGGCCAAATACGTGAGAAGTCTTCATTTACAAATAAAGCAATCTGATGGCTTGAGAAAATGATTTTTTTTTATATATTTTTTTTAATATTTATTTTTTGGATTTTAATTTTCTTTATTGTAAGAAAGTTAATAATATACTTAGGGTTTGATGATGAAAGGGCCTCATAAAAAAATGATATGTTATAACCCGTTTAAAAACTATCTGTATTTGGTGACCCATGACCCGCTTATGTTTTTTACTATAAAATTGTTTATTAATTATAAAAATATCTTTTTCTTTTTAAATTGGATATTAATTAAATTTTAGTATATCCCTATTTTATAGGATTTTCATATCAAATAATTGGTAAGATTAATTTTTAATTTAATGAGATGTTATAACCCGTTTAAGATCTATCTTGTTTTGGTAAGACCCATACCCATGAATTTGAGTTAAATTAATGAGAGGCTTTCATTTAAAAATCAAGCAATCTTGTGGCTTCCATAAAATGGGGGAGCGACCACATCGTGACACGTAGGATTTTGGGGTTTTCGTTTATAGATATTATAGATATATATAGTATAGATATATACGGTAAGGTTAAAACGAAAACTCACTTGAGTTGTGAAAACCCGCGAAAACTCAATGTAACATTTTTTTTTGTTACATGTAATATATGTTGTAACATTTAATACAAAACATCGAAACATCAAAAAAAATGTTTTGCTATTTTTTAACATTTTTTTACTAATTTTTATATATGTTTTCAGGAAGAGAAAAAGTTATATTTATATTTACATTTTTTATTCACTTTAATTGTGAACCACAAGTTTTAAACATTAATTAAAAACATATGGTTGAGAATGAGTTTCGAGAGTTTTCATACCTCAAGTGAGTTTTCATTTTATACTTAGTCTATATATATATATATATATATGTATATATATATATGTTTAAGTTCATGAGAGAAATAAAATTACTGTGAGAAATATGAGAAATGAATATGGAGCACCGTTTTATTTTAGATTTTAAATGTTTAAAATTAAATGAAAAAAATGTAAATGTAACAATAAATGCATTCTCTCTCTTCAATTAATATAACTAATATAACCATAATAAATTACTCTCTAATTATGGATACACATATCCTATACGTGTGTAGGTTGTATGTTTTTCGTGTGTAGGTAATATGTTTCTTATTATTAGAACAAGTGTATGTTATATGTTTTTGATTAGGTTGTATATTTTTTATTGACACTTAATGCTAACATATGCAAGATAGTTTTTTTGTATTATTCATCACAATGTACCTACATGTTGATTGATATTGATATATTGAGTTGGAAGAAATCGGTTTTAGATAGAAAAAAATTTTAATATATGAAATTGTATCTGTGTAGGATAAAATTTTCGAGTGTAGCTTATATGTTTTTCATGTGTAGGTTATACGTTTTCGTATGCGTATGTAGTTTATTGATGCTGAATTTTGTGTGTTGGTTATATGTTTTTCGTGTGTATGTTATATGTTTTCTTATTATTAGAACAAGTGTAGGTTATATGTTTTTGTGTAGGTTGTGTACTTTTTTGTTGATATTTAATTCAAACACGTGTAAGATAGTTTTTTGTACTATTCATGCTAACTACGTACTGATGGATATTAATATATTGAGTTGCAAGAAATTGGTTTTGGATATAAAGAAATTTTTATGTATGAATAAATTGTACTTGTGTAGGATAAAAAATCAAAACAGAAAAAATAAGTTATAAAAATAAATGAATTCTTATTATTTTTCAATTATAATAATTTGATTTGTTATATTAATTGAATAGATAACTATTATGTTTATTAATTATATTAATTGAAGAGAGAACATGCATTAATACTTTTCTTATTTATCTTTAAGCATTTAAAACATAAAATAAAACTATTGACTCATATTCATTTCTCACAGTAATTTCATTTCTCTTCTGAACCATCCCCTATATATATACATACATATATATATATATATAATAACTAGCTTTTAGCCCGCGTGCTACACGGGTTTATTTAGGTTTTTATTTTTTTAATATTATTCTGAATATTTAATTGTTTATTTTAATTTTATGATTTATGTGTTGAGTTGAATATATAATGTTTTATATCAATTTAATTAACCGACATGGACTGTAGCTATCACTTTTAATGTCATTTTCGCCCGAGATGGTCTATATGTATTGTTGGTCGGAATTTAATTTCAAGTATACGTAATGAGCTTATGTTTTTTGTTTTTATTGGTTGTATCATATTTATTGTTTTGTTCTGTATAGTCCAGTCTAGGTGGTTTAATGTTTAATGTTTTTGTTTGTCTGTTTTTCATCTTATCCATAGCTGATGTTATTCATTTTTTTATGATTTTTGAGGTATTGGTAATTTTTAATGTTCATTAAGTTTTAGTTTGTTTAAATAAGTTATGATGTGTTTAGATTTCAAATTAAACATAAACTTTGATGTGTGGATGAACTAGTGTTGCGAATAACGTTTAAGGATTTTTGTATTAAAATTAAATGTTACATAAACTTTACAAATAAATTGTGTTTTGTTTGTTGTGCCATGTTTTTTAAGTTTTTGAATGAATGTTTTGAGACTATACATCACAATGAAGTTTTTTAAATAAGTTATATTTTAATATATTTTTTTGTGTATTATTATTATTTTTATTATTATTATTATTAAGTTATATGTAGTGTTTTTGGTTATCATGTGTTTAGGTTAACTTAAACATAAAGTTTGAGGTGTAGATAGGCTAGAATTATAGTTGGGTTGGACTTATATCAAATTGAAAAACGGATAGGCAACAATCGAATTGGATACAAAATCACCACTCGATTCAAACCGAACTGAGCGAACATGAGTGATGAATAGAGGCCCATTGACCGAAAGAAAACTGAGAGTGCTACTTTGACAGATTACTTTTATTTAATAGAATAATAAAAAAGATTCCATAGTGTTCATTTTAGAATTGACGCGAAATCCAGGATAGTCGACGTGCCATGTCTTCAGATCTATATCTTCCAATAAATGTATACCTGAAATTACCAGAAAAATACTTGAAAATTACCATAGAATACCCCCAAAATGTGCAACCCCTTAAAAACTCCAATCTATATCTAAAAAATACTTTAAAAAACCCGAAAATAAGGTTTTTTCAATACATGAAAATAAGGATTCAAATATCCGGTTTTAGAACACACGGTACATATGGTATGGATTTTAGAGACAGTACCCGGACCTAAAACCGACCTGGGTATGACCAATACCCGATTTTTCAATACTTGATCATACCGAACCCATTTCAACACCCAGAACCGGGTATTAGAAACTCTCGATTTGTGCATCTCTAGGAATAAATCTATAATGTCTAATGAGCCACTGGTAGATGTTGTCATATCATATTATGCTGGACCACTGGTAGTGTGAACATAAACTAATGATTCAAATATGTAAATAATTATATCAACAAACTCATATACCCAACGTCAGTTAAAGATTTAGGCAAAGTTGCAAGCAAAAGTGTTGCTTTTGCCTTTTCAAGTTTAGTACTTCAGTCTGCTTGTGGAAGCTTGTAAGAATAAATATATGGATATATATATTTGTGTGTGGCCATCATTATCATTTATATAATAATAGATCAAAATTAATTAAATCATACCTTATTAATAACTAGCTAGGTAATTGTTGATGGACATATTACCATTACTTGCTAATTAAGAGTTTCCCTTTGGGTGTATATAAATATATGGAAGAGATTAATTAACATCATAATAAGAAAAACCTAACTCTCACATCAAGAAATTCGTGACCCCTATCTCTCCATAATTCGGTTTCTTAAGAACCCTAATCCCCACCACTAATATACATCCTAAAGGGGAACTCGGTCAAGCTGGCAATCATGTCGTCTACATCTTTCTCCGGGCGGTTACTACTTTCCCTACTGTAACAGGTATGTTTTACTTAAGGGTTTATCATAACATTCATGTTTTCTACTACATACGTGAAGAACTGATCAACATGTGGTATTAGAGCAATGTTGATTAATCAGTTCTTTATGTTTTCCCTAAATCTAGATCTAAACCGAAAGACATGAACTAAAATCTGATAAACCCGAATTCTGTTTTTTATTATCATTAAATTCTTATGAACTTATTAAAATCTGGTTATATATAAACTGTTTAAAAACAATGTTATAACCAATTTCACATTAAAAACCTATTAAAAACTTTATGGTTTTTCGGTGGTGTTCTTCGTGTTCATCATGAGTTTTTCGAAAAATATTACATATTTTGGTTAAGATTCCGATTATGATTGTGTTTTTCCTAAAATAATTGAATAAACAAATCTTCAATGATTTTAAATTTTGAATAATTATGGAATATATAAATTTCGAAATTAAAACAAATCTTGGAGATAAAATTAATCCCTAAAGAATTTGAACCAAAATATTATTACCCTAAATAATTTGGATTTGAGTGTTCAACGAAATCTTGGTTAAAACCGAAGATCTCATTATAACCGAAATCTTGGTTAAAACCGAGATCTCATTAAAACCAAAATCTTGGTTAAAACCGAGATCTCATAATAAAACCGAGATCTCATTAAAAACCAAGATCTCATAATTTTCGAGATCTCATAAAACCGAAAACTCAAGGGATAACCGAGAACTCATAATTTTCGAGATCTCCTAAAACCGAAAACTCAAGTGTTAACCGAGAACTCATAATTTTCGAGATCTCATAAAACTGAAAACTCAAGTGTTAACTAAAAACTCATAATTTTCGAGATCACATAAAACCGAAAACACGATTTGCTATTAGTTAATTAATGTTTTGTAAGACACTTATAATATATATATATATATATATATATATATATATATATATATATTGATTTTACAAAACATAGAAAGGCTTAAACTTGAATAAATTGTTGATGTAAACTTCTGCCCAAAGGTGATGCATTACATCTAGCATATCATTCAAGTCTTAATACAAGCCGCGTTAGTTTAGCATAACATAAGTTAAATGTATCGCTTCTGCCCAAAGGTGATGAGTTACATTTAATTCAAGGAAAACTAACTCGTGCATTATTAAAATGATTGTTTCACTTCTGCCCAAAGGTGATGTGTTACAATTGTTTTGCACATATACTTAAATAAAATTTAATTCTGCCCAAAGGTGATTTATTTTTTATTTAAGTAGAACTTTTAATTTAAGTTGTCTATTAGTTTGATGTTAATAATAGACATATCACATCTTCAACAAAATATAATAATCCTCACAATTAATGATCCTTCATTAATCTAATGATCATTTTAATTAATCCATCTTACTTTGAATATCCAATTACATTACTCATTATAATTTTTTTCCTAGAAATTACTCTCATTCAAATCATCCACTCTAATTTCAAACCCAATATGTTTTGCCTCATAAAGAGTTTAATTAACTTTTAGCTCTTCTCATTTTTTATTATTTCTCAAGACATGACCATCAAATTGCTCCTTCTAATAATAGGAATAAAGAAGAAACCTAGAGCATGATAAATGAGATGAGTCAAACACAATGTCTCTTATGATAATTAATAAACTCATGCTATCAAATAGAGTTATTCTAGATTTAGTTTTCCCTAAAACTAATCTAATATCTAGAAAATAATCAAAATAACTCCTAAGATGCATGCATTTCTTCTAAATTCTAACTATAAGGTTAAATGACATTATTGAATACATCATAATGTACAATATCATGACATGACCCATAAAATTCAGGGCTTACACATGAAAATAAGTATAATTTTTCCAATACATTATACATTAAATTTTTCAATAGTACAATTTGATGCCTTAAGAATCAACTATAACACTCAGAAGTACCAAAGGAAAATGAGTGTGTTGATTAGAAACATATGTACAAGAAAAGAAATATCTAGTACTGGAAAATAAGATGTTATTCAACTCACCACCACTAAAACCTAAAAGAGGACAATTCTAAGGTTCATAGACAAAATACAAGTATAACTTCTAGTTTTAAGTTCTCTAAAGAAAAGCCTCACTGCATATATATGCCATTTTACTAGGCATAAGCAACAAGATTTTCCATAATTTAAAAGAACTGTTAGCTAAAATTAGTAGTCACATATTCATGATATTTAAGTCTGCTAATTCTATATTCCAATTAACACATGATAGGTTGATTTTAGTTCTTTATATGTTTCCTTACCAAAAATCAACGAATAACTAACATGAGTGCTGGTGACAAAATTAAATGTTCAAGTTATCATAAACCATAATAAACTGTTCTAGTTATGCTTTAGAATACCTTATAAATTCTAGTGTTTAATCAGAATTTAGTATCAATACTTAAGCTACGTTATGACAGTTGTGAGGTTTGCATAGCCAACATAAAGTCACTCTTACATTAAACTCATATTATTTGTTATCGATATTTGGATTGAAATTTTTTAGAGCTAGATGATACTATATACTTTCACAACTTTTGTTATCCTGAAAATTAAAATTTTAACAAAAGATAAATGAGATCAATAAAAGTCATCTATTGAAACCAAAATTTCATGAGAAATCATGACATGGTTGATGAGGATGATTTTTCATATAATCTCATTCTAAGTGATTTTAAAATCATGTGTTAAATGCCATAACAATAATACTAGGCTTAAGGAATAAGCATGGGTCCATCCAAAGTTATATTTCACTAACATTCGTAGAACTTATTCCAAATGGAATATTCAGACATAAGTTGTCGTTTAACGACTATTTACTTGTATCTAATCTGACTTCTATGGTCCACGATCTTAAAGAGATCCATTCATATATACTTAACATGCTTCCTTCTAAATATGTCCCTAAGTTTCTTATGACATATGGACATTAAGGAAATCAAACCAAGTCTAGTATATAATGAAATGTTCCTACGTCACGTACATCATTGAAACTTCTCATGAAGCTTTCAAAGAGATTCGAAGATCAGTGGGAGCATTAAGTGTCTTAATCATAACTTGTAAGATTTGCAAGAGGTGGGGGTGAAAACTTGATATTAGCTAAATTACACCTCTTGTACAAGATATTGCTCCAACACAAAATTGTTTCATCATAACTTATCTCCTTAGAATTCAACAATACTCTTACAAAAGTTTCATTGATACTTAAATATGGGCATAATCAGATTCTTATCATAACTAAAGTAATCCTCAAAACAAGAGAAACTACAATGACTAGTTTCTCTACTAGAATCTATTGGTCTTTAAATATTAACCCTAAGCATGCTAATTTCATAAAGGTTTCCAAGGTCAGTGGGAGCAGTAAAAGTCCCTAAAATGACTTATCATAAGTACAAGAGGCGGGGGAAAAAAGTCATTAAATTTTACTCCAAATTTAACTCCGATTACACCTCTTGTACACTATACTGCACCAACTCTTATACACTTTTAGAATCCTGACAATGATAGCAACCTAAACAAGAGCTAATCCATAAAAACTGAAACTTCTAATAAACCCAATAATTAACTCAGGAGGTCATCTTGGTTTTAAAAACCTACTAACTTTGATGATTATATAACCTCCTTAACTAAAGTTGAAATGGATGATGAAAAGTTTACTAATCCTACATTTTCTAATTAAACCATTAATATCAATCAATCTTCTGAATGGAATAAAACTCTTATTAGATATATAAATTAAATTCTATAAGTCAGAATAACGTTTGGGATTTGGTTGAATCACCTAAGAGTGTTCATAACTAAACTAAATCCTAATACAAACGTTAAGACACTAAGAAGCATGATTGATTATTAAAGGTTATATTCAAGAGGGAATAAATCATCAAAGAATCTTTCCCATATTACAAAAGATTTCTTTGAGGATCATCATTGTTGTTCAAGTAGCTTATAATATTTAAGAGCTACATTACATGAACATTTAAACAACTTTTCCTAACAATTGGCTTGCATATTTACATGTTCATAAAGCAACTTGAAGTTCTAAACTAAAGGTCAAATAACACTTAGTCTGTAAGTCAATATATTCCATTTATGGGTTAATGCAAACGTTAGATATATGATGAAACCTTTATACAATAATTTTCATCAACAACTAAGTGGATCAATGTACCTACCTCAAGATGAGTGGGAGCAACTAAAAACAAATTTGTCCTTATATAGATGACATTCTTTTGACAAGCATATGTTACATAATTCTAAGTATTGTTTGTACATACTTTGATACGATAAATCTCAAGAGATATCTCTTACGTGATAGATATCATAATATACTGAGATAGACCCGAAGGGACATTATTTTTGTTCTATAAGTATTAACTTAAAATGGTCCTTGTGCATGTAACACACAATAACGCTTTCCTTTAGAGGATAATAGGATCACTGAGATTATTTCCTTATGCTTCATTAAGTAGAAGCCTTATATAGGTACAAGTCTCTACTCGTTCATATATTACTTAAATTGCAACACACTAGATATGTCTAGATTAATGTGAAGCATCTAAAAGAGTATTAAAATATATTTAAAAGGAAACGAGGGACTACAATTTAAAAGAATAAGTGAGAATTCAAATCGGTTAATTACTCTAAACTTCGTCATATTCAAAAAAAAAAGAAAAGAAAATGTAATTTTGGGATATATTTTCTATCTCATGGAGGAGTGATAATAAACTGATAACAACAATATAAATTTTAATGACATAATATGTTGATTAAATCTCAACGCAATTGTCAATAAATGTTGTTGAAAATTTATCATTGGACTCATAAGTTTATTAACTCCATATAAATTATGTATTGAAGACTTATTGTGATAAAGTCAGCTACCATGTTTTCTCAAACAGTGACAGTTCGAGAGGTGCTGCATTAAATTTCGATATGAAATAAATTATTCGTTTATGAAAGAATTTGAGGAAACTAAATTCTCATATCGAATACATTCAAGATATGCTTAAGGATCCTACAACTAAAGGTCTATTACCCATAAGTCTTATGAAAGCGCTTATAATAAAGACGGGATTATTTATAACCATGTATAACAGTATATCGTTATATGAATGACCAATTATTATTGACTAATTATTAATTTTCCTCATCAGTTTTGATTTTGTATGTCTCTTAATATGTTCTGCATGCGTAATGACATATAGACAAATTAATATACAAATCAAATATTTGAAGGGCTTACTTATAAAATTTTGATCATAACTACTTAGGTTTTAAACAAGGACTGCAATATGATTAATGGGGGGTCTTGAGCTGATGTTTAATTCAATGACTGTATTTCTCTGCTCCAGTTTGAGTTTAAAGCTAAAATGATGTAAGGCCCCGTTACCGGTAGCCCTACTTTCGTGTTGGATTTACTCATAAACACAGTTCTAAATATCAGAGTTAATTAAAACATTTACGCGGAATATAAAACTTTCATAAAACATTACATAATTCATAACTTGTCTCAAAACATCCTTTGTCTTTCAACATTAAAGCATTAAAATTAAAACATCATAAGTCTTCAGATGCCAGACTCTTGTTCAGTGCCACGTGTCTCCTCAAGCGAGCTGCCTCATCCTACTCACCTGCGTGCATACTAAAAGTCAGCTACGCTGAGTGAGTTCTAGTTAATCACATAATCATACAATACATTCTTACACTTCATACTTAACCTCTTAACTTTCCTTCATACACACCTAAGTGCTTATACTTTCATTTTTACCTTCATACTTTCTTTACATACATAATCATACGTTTTAAAGAGCCTTTCGCCCTATAACCTCACAGATATTATAAGGGTCCGGTCCCTAGTTCTCGAATATTAGAAGGATTCGATTGCCTAACATCACAGATATTATAAGGGTCTGGTCCCTAACATCACAGATATTATAAGGGTCTGGTCCCTAGTTCTCGAATATTAGAAGGGTTCGATTCCCTAACATCACAGATATTATAAGGGTCTGGTCCCTAACATCACAGATATTATAAGGGTCTGGTCCCTAGTTCTCGAATATTAGAAGGGTTCGATTCCCTAACATCATAGATATTATAAGGGTCTGGTCCCTAGTTCTCGAATATTAGAAGGGGTCGATTCCCTCTTCGTTACCATACAACCATACATCATACCTCGAGTATTATTAGGGCTCGGTACCCTTTTCGTAACCATACAACCATACAACCGTCATTTCCTTCTTTTATTAACTTTATTACGTTCATACACATAAACATACATATCATACTTACCTTATTTATAACGTTACAACCTGACAGTACGTGCAATATCCGAAGATCGTTCACGTACCATCAAGCAATCATTCATACATATCACATATATCACATATGGCATACACTTATCACTTAGGATAAATGTATTAACAACATATCAAGTATGCACACAGCCCCGAAAACATAACAAGGAATGGGGCTAGAACTCACCTGAACACGGTTACATTCACCGTTAATCGTATTCCCTTTCTTCAGTTGTGCACGGCCGACTGTATAACAAGTATACGTATCAAGTAACTATCACTTCTCATAATGTATTTCTATCTTTATAATTACCACAACGAACGGGGGTCCGGGGGCAGCGCCCCTGGTAGCGGGGTCTAGGGGCGGCAGCCCCTAGCAGGGTCTAAGGGGCAGAGCCCCTGGCTGGGGTTGAGCTGCCAGGTCAGCTTGGAAAAATTTTATTTCCATTAACTGTCTTAACACATTTTTCATTAGATTTTTAATTTATTTTCTAATCGAACTTGACTTTAAGCGAAGTTAAACCTTAGGCGAACTTAGCTTTAGGCGAAGTTATCAGGCGAACTTGGCTTTAGGCGAAGTTAAACCTCAGGCGAATTTAGCTCTAGGCGAAGTTATCAGGCGAACTTGGCTTTAGGCGAAGTTAAACCTCAGGCGAACTTAGCTCTAGGCGAAGTTGTCATCAGGCGAACTTGGCTTTAGGCGAAGTTACCAGTTAGGCGAACTTGGCCGTAAGCGAAGTTATCAATTAGGCGAACTTGGCCTCAGGCGAAGTTATCGCTTTGAAGGCGAAGTTATCGCTTTGAAGGCGAAGTTGCCCAGTTCGCGGCGAAGTTGCCCAGATCAGCCGCTGTTTTGGTTTCTATCAAGCATTTTGGCGATTTTAACACCCTTGTTATGGTTCGACATCACCCACTACGTTTCCCAACCATTTTCGGTCGTATCTACACTATAAAACTTGGATCTTTAAACTTCAAAGATCAAGAATCATACCTTTTTGAGCTTGTTTGGATCTCGTTTACTTGTTTAATCACAACCAACGCTCTCTCTCTCTCTCTCTCTCGGATCTGGTCGCCCCTCTCCTCGGCCGGCCGGCGGGGTTTGGTGTGTGGTGTGTGTGTTTTGGAGTGTTAGAAAATAAGGTGAAATGAATGATAGTTTGGGGTTTAGGGGATATTTATATCCCTTAAATCCCATGGATCTAAGGCCCATTCTCATTTAACCCATCTCAATTAATCCAAGTCCATGATCCGCTCCTTACTCGATATTAAATAATTAATAACGGGAAATCACTAAACGTAACTTTCTTTATTCAACATTAAAATTTTAGGATGTTACAAATGAGTGTTAAAATCTACAGACTAATCTAATACTCATAATAAATGATTATTCGGCCAAGTGGGAGAATGTAAGAATAAATATATGGATATATATATTTATGTGTGGCCATCATTATCATTTATATAATAATAGATCAAAATTAATTAAATCATACCTTATTAATAATTAGCTAGGTAATTGTTGATGGACCATATTACCATTACTTGCTAATTAAGGGTTTCCCTTGGGTGTATATAAATATATGGAAGAGATTAATTAACATCATAATAAGAAAAACCTAACTCTCACATCAAGAAATTCGTGACCCCTATCTCTCCATAATTCGGTTTCTTAAGAACCCTAATCCCCATCACTAATATACATCCTAAAGGGGAACTCGGTCAAGCTAGCAATCATGTCGTCTACATCTTTCTCCGGGCGGTTACTACTTCCCCTACTGTAACAGGTATGTTTTACTTAAGGGCTTATCATAACATTCATGTTTTCTATTACATACGTGAAGAACTGATCAACAAAGCTCACGTGCTCAACCAAAGATATGACCTTTTATTGAATTCTGCATAATATGAAACAATTTGAGCTCATATGCATAACATGAAACAATTTGAGGTCAGTTTTTAGTCAAAATAGCTTAAAAGAATCCAAGAAACATGAAAATGTAAGTATCTTTACTGCAGCCACTTGACGGGCCAAGTTGCTGATGTGTACATGTCCTCCTCTTCATCAAGTCAACACCTGAATCCTCCTCACCAGGGCTCCAATCTTCATCATGATCGGCTTCGTTGCACTCCTAACTTGAGCAGATAGCAGTCTTATGCTATCTCCAAATCAATCATACCAAAGGCATTATTCAATGTTATTTTCAATACCTTACAATCTTTAAAACTTTACCATTTATAAAACCTATTATTCTCTAGTAACTTCTTTTTGTTGTGCCGAATGAACCGGGTTTCGATTCAAGTTTCAACAAAACCAAAACCCATCATCACTTGTTGATTCAAGTTATTACCGGTTAAAGGTGTCGCTTTTACATCATCTCTTCTTGTAGCCTTTGTAAATCTATACTTCAATCCAGCAAGAACCTAAAGCAACAAAACCAATAATAATCATTGACATGAGATTCAAGTCAGCAACAATCAAGATTGGTGACAGCTTATGGAAGTTTGGCACCTGGCTTAGGAAGATCTGGATAACCGCAAAAATCACCATATACATGTTGTTGCTCTCTTTACAGTCCATGTTGTGACCTGGCTTATGATAACAGTTGGATTTTTTGATTGGAACAATAGGGTAAACAATCAAAATCGGTGAACACCAATATTATTATCCACAATCAAGATAAATTAAAAACCATAACAGATGGTAATATTGAGTCGAATTTATTCTAAGATGGATTCTGGTGAATCGATTTAGGATTATGTATCCAAATGAGGGCGGTGTTGAATTGAAGGAAGGAAGAGTTAGGGTTTGAGATGATATGGTTTGACCCGATCTAAGCCCATCCAAAGACCCACGACCCGTGAACGGGTTAAAAACGGGCTAAATCAAGGAGAGTTCACCATTTACGAATGAAACAATCTGGTGGCTTCCATAAAAAGGGGGAGCGACCACATTGCGACACGTAGGATTTTAGGGTCTTCTTTTATATATATTATAGATTATTGTTATCATACGTGCTTGTATTTTTACATGATCTATTGTAAATTTATTATAGTAAGAAAATGATAAGTTATTTGGAGGTCAACCGATCACAACATTGATGACCCCTTCATGATACGATCGATTAAACAAACAATTGATAGAAATCAAATAATAAAAGAACATTAGTTAAACAAACGATTTGTATAATGAAAGATTCATGAACTAATGTTTACAAATGATGGCCGGTGATAGCATTTATACCCACCGGCGGTTAATTACTTACTAATTACAACATTAGCGCAAGCTATTAACTGTTTATAATTTTGGAACCAACTTTTCTAACAAAGTTTCTAACTAATTACTAACTAAACGTTAACAAACTAACATAGCTCTTTATTGAGATCGGGATTATTTCCAGCAAACATTTATATAAGCCCACAATGCGTGACTCGTTAGTTTACCATCTATAAAAGGATATAGTGTTACAGAAATTCTTTTTATATACAAACACTTTAGATTTTACATTTTTACTTTTTAACAAAAAGCATAACAGTATTTAGTTATACAAATATGAACACACATTGACAACTAAAGAGTTCGTGAATGATCCATTTTTCCATTACCGAGTATATAACTTGTACATTTGCCCAATCTATATTATATAACAAATAAAAAGTTTCTCAATCTATATTATATAATAAATAAAAAGTTTCTCAATACCACATGATATCACATAAGATAACTTTTTGCAAAATTTTTCCACCTTTCTCTTAGTATTTGTTATTAATAGTTTATATTTAACTTTGATTCTTTTTAATTTATTATTTTTTCTTTTTAATAATAATTATTTTTATTTAAATAATTTAATATCAACACAAACATATTATTTAGTTTTATATAAATATGTTGTATTAGTTATTAATATTAAGCTTTTATAAGAACGATTTTTCACATAGATTTAGATAAAGTAATTAATTTCAAATTTTAGAGAAAGAAATTTCACTTAATGCATTAGTTAGTAATATTAAACTTTTATAAGTAATCACCTGTTTTAGATGGTTTGTTTGTTTTTGAGATAACTTGTTTTAACACATGGTCATTTATATGTTTCATTATCTAGAGTTGAAACAAAAAATAAAGTGAAACTACTAATTTTAATTTGAAGGATAAATTTATAAATTATATTACAAATATTGTATATAAAGAAATATTTAGAGATTTATGAATTTTCAACTTTTTATTTTCATATTGTGTATTGTTTAATTTATTCTACCATATATTATATTTTTTATATGTTGAACATATTTTTTATATTTTATATTATGTCATTATTTAAATAAATTTATTTATTATAATTCGTGTTCTACACTGATACATAACCTAGTTGTATATATATGAATATAATTTGTACTTTTAATTACAAATAACATAATAATTTGATTTATAAATACAAATTTTAATAAACCCTCATAGTTGAAGCTATGAAGCTATGAGGGTGGCGAACATAGCAGACAAGATAAGAGAGTGGAGATTGAGATGGTTTGGACATGTAAAGAGAAGACAGACGACGAATCCTGTTAGATCCGTAGAAAACATTACTATAGAGGGGAGGAGGGGTAGAGGACGACCGAAATTGACTTGGGATGAGAGGATTAGGCATGATTTGATAGACCTAAACCTCTCCGAGGACATGGTTGAGGATAGGAATTCGTGAAGAAGTAGAATTAAAGTTAAGGATTTTTAGAGAGAATTGAATACCTTAGGGCTTAGACTTAACTTATTTAGGTCACATACCATAATGGTATTTCCCTTACATATATTATTATTATTATTATTATTATTATTATTATTATTATTATTAGCTTTTATATTGCTGTTAAACTGTGACCTTATTATTAATATTATTATAATTAGTAGTAGTTTTTATATAACTGTTAAACTTTGATTTCCTTTATTTTGCTTCATACACATGTACTTAGAGCCGAGGGTCTCTCTGGAAGCCACCTCTTTATTCCTTTGGATAGAGGTACGGTGTGCCTACATCCCACCCTCCCCAGACCCTACCTATAGCTTTGATGTCGGTGTGATTTTACTGGGTATGATTGATTGATTGATTGATTGAGTTGAAGCTAGAAGTTTACGAAGACTCGAAAGTCATTAAACGAAATCCGTGATAGATCTTTTGTGAAAATATAGGCAATCTATAGTTCAATACACGTTCTAACGACAAGGTTGTTTTTAATTAAAAGATTGTGAGAGAGAGGATTGTGGGACCCATGTTAATGTATGGTCTGGATATTTTATTCACTTATTGGCTATTGCATTGACCCTTTTCGATTATTGAATCTTCTGAAACATACTCATCCTTAAAAGTGACAATATTGCCTGATTTAGTTTTAACGTTTTATGCAACACCTCATCATCACCTACGAACTATCATAAGTGTTGGGGTAGTTTTTACTTAACGGCAAAAAGTATTCGGATCGGAGTGAGTAGTAACGAAGATAAGAAAGAAGGGTATTTTGAGGATGAAGTAATCTACTAGCTATTCGATCGTCACATGGCTATATCTTAATGAACAAATTTCACTTCTTTTTTATTCAAAATAGTATAGCTATATAGCAAACAAATTTCAATACTTGTTTAAAGTTGAAGGTTCGAATATCTTCCTATGAGTTTTATAACTTGCCGACTAACAAAGGAAAATTGTGTCGTAAGGGCTTATTTGCAAATTACTAGTACACGTTTGATCTTTTAGGACGGTCACAATATTTTTTTTAATGCTAAGGAACTGAACTCTTGAAAACCCATTTAAAGAGGATAAACCGCCTCAATCAAAAGATAGCTCTTTCGAAGAGGTTTTCAAGTTAACTTCAAAAGAGGATTTAGAGCGACCACAACAACAAACATCTATATGCCGTGAAATCATTTCCACATTAGATTGCAAACTTTTCTCAAAAACCCGCATTTTCTTCTACAACGAACCTACACAAACCCCATTAAAAACTATTATATATACATATACATACATAGGGGAGATTTCAAATAAGAACCCTTTTGAGTTTTAAGAACTCGAAAGAACTCAGTGTAACGATTTTTTTTCGAACTTTTTTTTACACATGCGTAATATATGTAAGTTACATACACGTAAAAAAATTACAGAATTTTTTACGCACCGAGTCGACTTTTTACACGTGTAACGGATGCAAAAGTTGGTGTAACTACTTACATCTTTATTATCTCTCATACTTTGACTTTCTTGCCAGATTTAATCTCAACCACATATTCCATTCCATTCCATTTAATTAAATGTGTGGCCTAGAATTGAGTTCTTAAGTTCTTAAAACTCAACATGGTTATCAAAAAATCCCTCCCCTATATATATATATATATAATTGAGATCATGTGAGAACCATTTGAAAATTGAGAACTTTGATAACTATTTTGAACAACAAAAAAACCCTTCAAGAAAAAATAAAAAAATAATTAAGAAATTTATAAAACCAAAACAAATGCGATAATAAAAAATAAAAAAAAACCAAAACGTTTATCTAGCATCCCGGTTTCATTAAAAAAATTTCTCGGATTTGCTAAATTATACACATACTTATAATATTTATAAACATGTGTATATATATATATATCTATATCTATATTACATTATAATCCGTCCCTTCATCTTCCGTCTTCAGATGCTGTAATATTAATGACTAACCTACCTCCGGCTGCAACTACTACACTTTCTCAACACCATAACTATCCCGACGAGCGCATTCAATAGAAGCAACCAAGCCATTCGTTACAGCCTTAACAATCATTCAAGACATTATTAGGTCACAACACCGTTACAACCACTCTTCTTTTACTACGAACCGTTCATTGCTTTTGATCATTTAAGAATTCTGATTTGGTTTTTGATTGTTGCTAAAACCCTAATTAAAAATTGAAATCCAACTCGTATAGTCAATTTGGTTTTTGGTAAATCCCTAATTCAAAAAAGTATGTAAGTTTTGAAGCTGTAAATTGGCACTTGAAAGGGTCCACAGGTTGAGTCCAATTGACTTAAATTGTAGACATCAGATAACATTTTCCTTTCAAACGCTTATTCAATTTAATTTGTTTGTCTCAGGTTCTTCAAGGAATCCGGATACTTACACATACACAGTTGCAAATATGCTTTAAATTAGATTTTATTTGCTAAAAATATAGATGGGTTGTTTGTTATTGTTTAACAAGTTAACTGTTTAATGCTTTGTTTCTTGATTAAGTAGTGTCAACTAACTAAATTTTGTATCAAAATTATTTAGTTTATATATTGAAAAAAGTAACATCATAGAAGCACAAATTATTTAGTTTATATATTGAAAAGTGTAATATTGTTTATAAAAACAGATGGGAATTACTGTGGTGGATTCATCGTTATCGGGTCTTGTGTTGGCTGGCGATTTTATTGGAAAACATTTGGCCCGGCCAACTGAGTCAAAAGGAACTTTCGGTTCAGTTTCCATTTTACGTGTAATGAAAACTGAAAACCAACCCGAACCGAACTTATGAGTTTTCATTTTTTTTATTTTGATATTTAAGTAGCTTCTAAGAATTTAATAAATAGTGTAACTCAAATATTTTAGTTTAAAAATACTGAAAACCCACCCGAACCGAACTTATGAGTTTTCTTTTTTTTTTTTATTTTGATATTTAAGTAGCTTCTAAGAATTTAATAAATAGTGTAACCCAAATATTTTAGTTTAAATGTATAATAATCAGCTACAAATTTCAGTTTGGTTTGAGCCTGAAACCGACCCATGGACACCCCTACTTGACCCGTTGTATATTTCTTTTATACTAATGAATGCGTGTTTTCAGGGAGGTGAAATAGGCTGCTTCTGGCTTCTATACTCTATTTGGATCAGGTAAACATAATTTCAGATCACATATAAGAATATAAAAAATAACTACATGATGGTTTGAAATTTTGCCTCTTTTAAAAAAGTTTAAATTTTAGGAATATCATTTAGCTTTTCTTAGTCCTCTTGCTCATGAACAGGGCTCCTTGTGTGATTTGTTTTTTCTATATACATCTGCAATAATCTCATGATAAAATAGAAAGGTAAAACTTTCTCATTTTTATGTGAATGCAGTTGCGTGATCGATTACCATGCTAGATGGGAGAATCTGCAATTGATTGCATCAGTATTTCCTCCATGTCCAATATCGTCTTTGCCTCAAATCATCTTCTATTACCTCCATGTCCAACATCGTCCAAGGTACACCATATTTTTAATACCAACTATGACGAGATTTGCCCATTGGTTCTTTAAGCTTAATACACGTTTATTTGATTACAAGTTGTCTTTTCATTATTTGCATACAACTTCATCACGGGGATTTTGGACTTTGTGTAACCAAAGTATCTAAATAAGAGGCCCAAAGGTTAGCACTAAGCACCAATGTTTGATTTTACTTAAATATGCTGCATGTAAAGATATCGATATCATGTTAATATGAATCGTATTTCTTGTTACACGTATTGTTGCCATACTCCCAGACTTCACTGCTTTCAATCCTTGTGTTATGTTGTAAAATTGCAGGTCGCATATAAGTTATTATTATTGATGAGTTTAAATCAACTTAGACAAATGTGACAGTGATGATATACATCAGGTGATACCTAATATCAGTATGTTCATTTTTAAGGTGATGATGTGCTAAAAGTAGTTTAATATTTATTAACTAAATTAACTAAAAATAAACACTAAGTAATACTCTGGACTCTCTAAAACTCAACTAAACTACTAACCTTCAAGTGAACCGATCGACTCTAGTAAAGCTAAGTAAGTCCGGATATCGAACCCACAAGACTCTTTAAATTACGTTTATTAGCTAATTAGACTCGACTACAAAACACGACTTATTAATTATATTTGTTTTGGGGGTTTTTATTTAAAATACTAATTTAATACTATAATTAAAAACTAATTAAGAAAACAAGTAATTTAAACAAAAGCAAGAATTTGTTATTTAAAATAAGATGATGATGAGAAAACTACCTAGGCTAGAATCCCCTAAATTTCAGTTATGACTTAACCCGGGAAAATATTTAGTTATGGACTGGGATCGTAAAATAGACACTTAAAAGAAAACCCGAACAGGACCCCTGACCCTTCTCAAGAAGACACCTATGGGTTTCTAATAAATTTTAACGCACACCAGTATTACAAATCAAGTTCCCTTACGGTCACCTAATTAATTATGATTTAGTTCCTTTATACGAAATCCTACCTTACAGCGCGGAAATCAAAGGCAATTTAAAATATTTAATTGACTCAATAGACAATAATAAATAATCAACCCTAGACGGACTCCTTACGAAGAACTAAATCTAGCAAGATTAAATAATAAAGATCTATCAATAACCTAGCACTTTACAGATTTTAGGTTAGCAGCACACTTAGGTTTATTTGACAATATTATTCCTATGATCTTATCATGACATCAATCATAAAATAATCAAGAACACAAAGTAATCGACCCAATAACAATCCTATCATATGACAAACAATAATCAAGGAAAGCTATGGAATAAAACTCATCAAACAATCCTAAGCATTCATACGCATCAATTTAATATAAGTAAATCTTTTACTAAACCATAAAAACCATAACAATAAATAATCGCAACTCAAAACAAAACATCAAAGTAGGTTCATCATAACCTAGGCGGTCTAAGGGTTTAGCCAACAACCATACTCAAGAACAAAAGATAATAAATAGGTTCAAATAATTCATGATGAAAATAATAAATTCAAACCGACTAATAAGGATTCTTGGATGAGTAGGTGTTGAACCCCGACGCTATTTGGTTGAACCAAGAACTTTCTCTCTCTATTTCTTGCTTTGCCTTCCGTTGAAAACTCCTCTAAAGTTCTTTGCCTTCTGTTCATCCGTAACCTCCTTTTTCTTCTATCCACGGCTGCCTTTTATAATGTTGTTGTAGGTTATGATTTTTCTTGTGGGCCAAGTCCAAACCAATTCACCTTTCTTTTCTGGCCCTACATAGACTTACCAATTAAATTAATAGGCATGCACCATATAACATAAATCAATGTAAACAATTACTAATAATTGTGGTTTAGACTTCACGTGGCATATTTTTATTACATATACTACATAATATATTTATTTTTTTTAGTAAATAATTTATAGATAAATCATATATGTATGAAAAAATAATGATAGCAATAAACACACAGAGCTAGTTTTAAGTTTCACTTGTTAGTCTCAAACTTTGTATAAATATCGTATTTTAGTTCGTTGTCTCTTGAAATCCATTAATCCAAATACGAACCACTTATGAGTAATATTAGATAGAAACAAGCTCAAAAGTGTAGGAAATATTCATATAATAATATGTATATTTTAGACTATATCGGGTGACCCTTAATTGGTTCTCAAAGCTGAATGCATCTACACCATTTAGGCAAAATTTATAATACGAAATATCCCTTTTCTGTCTATCTGTTCCTTTCTATAGAAAATTGTGTATATTAATCTTGACTTAGATAACATAGAGTCTAGAAGAGGGCATTCTGGTCTGTTTATGAATATAGTTATTGACAACCAAGTATATAGGTGGGTAATGAACATATAACTCAGATATCAGGAGCCCTTTCATTAGGTTTCTCTTTGTGTCATGTGAGTGGAGACTTAAATATAAATAGATCGAGCTGTGTTGTGTGCTATCTCAACATGTCAAATGCTTTTGGAATTGATTTGTTTTCACACCTTCATAATATACTATACTATCTGTAGCATTTAGCATCTCTTTTCAGACCAAGTTTAATTAGGAATCTTAAGTCACACGGCCCCTGATCCATTGCTAATGTTAGAAACACATAAGCGTAGGAGCAGTCAGGTGTAAAACTGTAAATAAGATCGTGAATGTGTTTATACCTTGGTTTAATAGTCAAAACTGTCATTTTTATATTTTGTAGCTTACCTTTTCATGAGAACAAAGAAGAACGAGGACATAGAGGAAAATGTGACAGTTGTAACTTCTACTTCTGCATCTGCTACTTCAACTGCTACAGTTACTGATTCAATCACATCCCAACCTGTTGTTGTGGAGCCCGCTAAAGTGCATCAACCGATACTATTCGATCAGCAACGTGAGATTTTCAAGTGGATATTGGAGGAGAAAAGAAAAATAAAACCAAAGAATGCTGAAGGGAAAATGAAAATCGATGAGGAAAAGGCCATTTTGAAACAATCCAATCGAGCAACGTCCATCCCGCCTTTCTGAATTTTAATTCATAGGTTGGTTTTTCTTCATTTAAAGTTTGTACATTTTAGTTTTTGTTTGGGATTATGGTGGGATATGTGGACATGTTTTCCTCTACTGGGTACTATTACACTTGTTGCATGCATCTTTGATTCTTTATGAAATAAAAATGATGTATTGGTGATGATGACAAATCATGTATGTTGGGTAACGGGTAGGGCTTTTAGGGTCGCGAACAAGCTCAACTTAGGTTTACCTTAATCGTCTTGATGCTAAGCTCGACATATCCTCATGATGAACACTTGAGCTTGAGGAAAATTTTAAAGGTAAAGTAGCTTGTATGTAATTGACTTTAGATATTAAAGTTAAGAAGCTCGATGTGAGTTCCATATAAGAGCTCGATAACTTTTGACTTGGACAAAAGCTCAAGTCTGAATAATCATGTCAACGCTCAATTAAGTCTATCGAACATTTCACATGATGGTATCCTAACCTTCTAGGTGATAATCTATATCAAGTTATTTATGTATACTATAAAAATACAAATCAAAGAACATATAGTAATAATCTAATATATGACTCAAGTCCAAGTATAACTTGAGTTTGATTATAAAGCTTGGTAAATTTGTGATATGTGTGATTTAGCTCCATGTAATTTAATTTTGCTATTTGATGATCTAAAGCTTGCTCATTAAAGTTAAAAGTTAAAATTTGATTTTTGATACCCGTTTGTGCATCTACTGTACATGTTTTCATTCATTTGACTTTCACTTCATTGACTTTCACAATCATAGCTAATGTTAGCATGTTTGACTCGGGTTGACGTGTTGCATTAAATTAGATCAAGTGTTTATGTAGAGACAATATGCATGTGAGTGTGAGAGTTTATAAAGTGGTGCATGTTTATTACTAGCAATCATGAAATCTTGTATACCATTTCATCATTAGTTAATAACTTGAAATTTCTTTTAAATTGCATATACCAATATGCCCTGTAATATACTAATATAGCATCTCTTTTTCAACATGATTCTGTATGCATTTTCCCATGATTTGACCTTCTTTGCTCTTTAGAGAATACTCATGTTTTCATGAGACTATTTTCCATTATTTCACCTTTTGCCCTTTTGAGAATTATCCTATTTTGATGGCATTTTATACTAAAAACATGTTAAACATCCATTTGCTCTACTCTTGATTTTTGTTTTACCTTATCTTGCTAACATAAGTGTCATTTGGCGTAAATTTAGATCTTAGCTCAGTTAAGTGAAAAAAATATATTGGCCTAAGAGGTGTTGGTAGGTCAGCAAGACACAGCTTAAGCGGTTAAGGTATTAGGTAGTGGATCTTTGGGTCCACAGCAAGTCTCAGTAAATAGCCCAAAAAGTTTAAAAGTTGGCCCAAAAAGTTTAAAAGTGTTAGTTCTTATATAAGTTTTAAATATTAAAAAAAGTAATAGAAATGGTGCAATAAAACCAGATTCAAATCTCTCTCAGCAGTATGTGAAATTTGGTGATGATCCATTGATGCAGTCGATGCTGATACTAATTTTGAACTATCACTATAGTATTAAGTGGGACTTATCGTTCATCTTCATGCTCGTTCGTTTAAAACTTAAATGACCACTTCACAAGCAACGACTAGAGCTGTATTTAGGCTTAAATGTTAGATCGACTAGAAGTGACCTGTTATATTTTACTTATGCAAAAATATTGATTCTTATTAAATGCTGTTTAATTAGTTATATTTTACTTATGCACAAATATGGATTCTTGTTGAATGTTGTTTAGTTAGTTTTGGGAAAGAAGTAAAGTAAGTTGCATTTTAGAGTAAACTCATCATGTGTCTTGTTTATGTTTTGTATAATGTGTGTAAATTGAAACCGGTTTGGGTCGGTCTGTCATGAACCGGTCTCAAACAGGTTTTTTTGGTACACCTCTACAGTATTGAGAGATTACGCAGTGTTTCAAACTGGTTGTAGTTGAAAATGGTCATCGTTCATGTCAAACCAATCACGCAATTTGATCATGTTTGTTTATCTTCATTTATTTGATCAATCAAATTCCCATTGCCTCCTTCCCGCCGCAACACGCGGGCACCCCTACTAGTATATATATATATTATTTTTATACAAATATGTACAATTTAGATACATGATAATGTACATATGTGTATAATTAAATGATAATATATTATTTTTATACAAATATGTACAATTTAGATACATGATAATGTACATATGTGTATAATTAAATGATAATACACACACACTCACACACACACACATATATATAATTTAACAAAACCGAGTTTTTTTTGGTTTTTTTATTTTTTAAAAATTTTTGTTTTTTTTTGTTTTATAAATTTTTTTAATGGGTTTTTTGTTGTTCAAAATTGTTCTCAACGTTCTCAATTTTAAAAAGTTCTCTTAGATTTATTGTTTTTTTTTAATAAAAAAGGTAGTTAGGTAAATGCACCATAATGTTCTTACGCTTTTTATGTCTCATCTTTTTTTACTTTTGTTTTCTCTTTCCTCTATCATCTTCTTTAAATCGCATATCTCTTTATCTTTATTTCTCTCTCAAGAACACCCATGGATGCTCATAATTCTTCTTTCATCTCTCTTCCTTAAGCTCTCAAACAGACCAACAAATCATTGATCACAACACATATTTGTATTTCTGGCCACTATGAAACTGGTTTTAGATCTACGATGAAAAACGATGCCGTATGCAAGTTTTGGTTTTCAGATCTCCGGGCTTAGACGGAGGTCCAGATCAAGTTAGATGGAGGTTCATATTGAGTTATGGTTTAGATCGAGTTGCGGCTAGAGTTTTCCAGCGATACTTGAAGGCGTTTAACTTGAAATGGAGGAGATGGCGGCTAAGGTTTCTATTTCTACATCTTATGCCATGGATAAAGCTTTTCGGGTTCCGATTTCCACATCTTCTGCCATGGTCAAAGCTATAAGATCTCCGTTTGTTGCCTCTTAAGTCACTACCACCGGAGGTGTGCATTCAGGATGTATAGAGAAATTCTCGGTCTCTTCCATTTTTTCATTTATTGGTAAAGTTTATTTTTGGTATTGTGGTATCTTAATTTTTTTTAATTGTTTTTATGATTGTGAAATCGGATTGTAATTATGTTCGATTTTGTTTATTTTGTTGATCAAATTAAGGGTTTAGATTGAATGGTTTTTGTGTGTTCTAATGTTGATTCTTAAAAGTTTATTTTGTTCTAAATTGAGGCATATTCATTCAATTTCATGGTTATTATTATATTAAAGAGCTTTTTGTACCTAAAAACAAATTGTATGTAAATTGCTTGAAAAACATATGTTTAACTAAAAATGTTGAATTAATTTGTATGTAAACTGTTCGAAAAATATATGTTCAAATAATATATGTTGGGAAAACATATGTCTAATTGTAAATATTGAATTAATCCGTATGTAAAATGTTCTTCAAACATATGCTCGAAATCATATATGTTCATAAAATGTTCGAAAAACATATGTTCATAAAATGTTCAAAAACGTACAGACATGACTGTTGACTGACATAAAGTACCTAGGAGAGAGAAATGACGTAGGAGAGATAAATAGACATGAATGATGGCTAACATAAAGTAACAACTAGTAAATTACCTATCTTTTATTTGAAGGTTAACAAGCATAGAATGCCCAGGTACTTCGTACGGAATGACCCAATGGCAAAATGCCACCGTCAGCTGGCCTAACCTAGCCGTTCGAAGCCCTTAAGCGCTTCCAAGTTATCTCCAGTTCCGAGGAAAAGCCACCCGTTCAAAGACCTATTGGTGGTAAAACCCGGACGATCTCAGGATCTAACTGGAGATCACAAAGATCCCAGTCTTCCTTCATTGAGCCACCCATACCCCCCCAAAGTGTTGTGAGTGGGGATTGAACTTGGGACTCTATTGAGAAACCATGCTTCCTACCACGACACCACACTGAAAAGGTTAGTAAATTACCTGTCTACCCTTTGGTACTTTAAAAGAAGATTAAAATTAATAATTAAATGGATTAATTTGGTAGATTTAATCTCAATCATTGGATTGTGTTGATCAATGGCTCATATAGGGTTTCAATGCTTTTTACAACTCAACTGTGTTTTCATTTTAACCCTGCCCTATATATATACACACACACACACACATAAATATATATGTGTGTGTGTGTGTGAGAAAGAGACACACACAGAGAGATAGAGAGAGAAAGGTGGTCTACCTCTCTGTCCGCTTTCTGGTCCAAATCTAATGGCTTTTTCCATGGAATTGACCTTCACAGCAAGGAGGTTTGCTTCCTTCAACTCCTTAGCAATGCCATTGTAGGAAATGGTTCACAACTTTATAGAATAAGATATTAACAAAACTAATAAACTATTCTCCTTGTATGTTTGAGAAATTGAAGTACATGTATCGTGTACATATCCAAATGACAATAACATGAAATACAACATCTGTATAAATTCATTCAAACTATGATCTTTGACATGTCGCATATTCTTCAATGATCACTTGTTTAGTCTTTAATGAGAGGTTAATAGGTAATCTTGTATGATCCTTTGTGTAGCCAACGATGAGTACTTGAGTCATGCCTTCTTGTACCATTCATTGCTACAAGAACTAACAAACTAACATTCACGCTTATGGTTGAGGATTAGTGTTCAATATAGGTTCCTTAAAACAAATTTCATGCACTTACTTAGACAACGCGCCTGTCTCCCAGGGTACAAAACCCGAAGTAGCATGTACTGTCGGGGAGGGTTACGCACCCGAGGTTACACCAGATAAACTTATAGTGTTTGAACTTGTGGAAAATATAGAGACGTGAAGGTGGATTGGAGTAGAGAGCACTCTTCGCTATTTAGTTCCTCAACATATGAGTCTTCAAGTGTTTACCTTTTCTCCAAGAATTCTTATGTATTTGCACTAATTTATTTTTACAAAAGCCTACTATTTATAGAAACAATTATGGATGGGTGATCGAAGAGTTCACTTAATGAGTGACTTAATACTATAACAAAGCCTAATCAAGCGACAAAAAACTTTCCTCAAAGAGTTTTTCTTCCAGTCATCATATGAAGAGTCTCATAAATAACTTCAACTAAGTTAAATCTCAATTCACCTTATTATAAATTTCCAACAATCCCTCACATAAAAGGAGTTCGATCAAAGCATACACAAAATATTCAATGGAATATCGACAGTTAAGTATTGCAGGATTGGTAGGTGTTTGCTTTGAACATTCTTTTGTGAAGCATACTTAGACTCCTAGTGGTTTGTATAAATGATGTCCTTGAAGAAACGCTAATTTGTGTAGACGACAATACACTTCACTCTATACTATCCTTAGATAGGCACTTCCCCTCACTGTCGTGTCCATTATAATCTTCGAACACTAGCCTGATTCTATGAAAGCTCTAAGAATGTTACACCACACAATTTCATTAGAAGTGACCCACTTACGAATAAATCGTGAATACATTAAATTGGGGAGCGGATATTCTTATATCACCGAGAAAGTCATATTCCAACTGAATCTTCAAAATGAGATATAATATAAGGCGTGTCATTGGAGTATTCATGAATTACGAGGAATCTTCCTATTTCCACAAAATCATTATACATAATATGAAGTAAGTAAATTGAATTATCCATGATTTATCATGGAAATTTAAGTAACTAATGAATATTAAATCAATAGTGATAATGAAAATGAGATGTGAAATACTATAATAAAATAAGAGAAATGTGGGATTAGAAATGCATGAATCACCATGACTATTCTAACAACTAACGAGTCATCACCGAAACATTCAAAATTCTCAAGATGTATAAAAAATAAAAGTAGGGAGTTGAAACATCCATGAATCACTAAGTAATTTCAACTAAATAACTAAATTTAACAAAATGAAAATAGATCGTTGAGATATCCATGAACCACTGTAGGTTTTCAATGATAATCGTGAAAATGTCAATAAATGAAATGAGATGATTGAGTTATGCATGGATCTCCATGGAAATTCAATTAAGAAGGAAAAAGTCAATTTTATAATAAATTTACAATAACTGAATTTTAATAATAAAAATTTATAAGATGGAATGTAAGTTGTGAAAAATGAGAAGTAACACGAGATTAATGAAAACAAGAAGTACTAAAATGTTAATAATTAAAGTTAAGGGTAAAGATTGAAACGTGTTTAATAGTTTGAAAATATGATAAAATGAAATAATTGAGAGAAGATGATTTAAATAACATACCAAGATTATAATTGTTTAAACAAATTGGGATAACTGTTTCTGGAGGATTGTGTCAGATCATGGGAATTAAAATGCTATGATTAATTGGAGTAAAGTGAATAAATCACCTCATGAAATTTTGATTAAGTAAAATCAATTAAATAAATAAACAAGCGAATATCCTTCGATGGGTTGGGCTTTCCATGAGCCTTCAATGGCTTTTAATTATCCCAACTTGTTAGTAGAACCAACTACTATTCTAAAAGTAGTTGAAACCTTGAAGTCAAAGCCTAGTCAACAAAAGGCTTTTGACAGTAGTTTGAAAAGAAGAAGACTGGTTCTACCAGAAGATGATGACCATCCACCATCTCCTCCTACCAAAAATTTTAGGCCTAAGAGTGTTGAAGAATTGATCACTCATCAAGAGGAAGAGGCAGAAAAGGCATTGGCACAAGCAGCCCAAATCATGCCTGAGAAGAAGCTGATATATTGTATCAAAACGAGCTTCTGAAGACAAGGGACATTGAGCAAGAATCCTTGAAAGAAGCTTGGTTGTTTCAGAAAGACCAATAGCTGATAAGAAACTATTAATGGAAACCACAAAGATAGCTCTTTTATGGCTGAAAGAACATGCTAAGTACAAAAGATCTCTCCAAAAATTTAGAGGTTGGACTTATGAAGAATTACAAGCTGAATGTGGTAGAGTAGAAAAGTTCAATGAATAAGACCCTAATCAGGATCATCCTGAACCTGATTGGGAGGTAGTAAAGGCAAGGATTTATTAAGAAAAGGAAAGAGAAATCCTAAAGATGAAGATTGAATTAGTTGAGGCTAACTTTCACCCTAAATGAGAGATTGGCAGATGGGGCATTGATAAGCTAAGGGTTGCTTACAGGGATCTTGTACAAGAAAGAAAGAAGAACTCAAGCAAGTTCCATGAACCAAAAGCTTTATCTTCAATCAAGCTCCCTAAAAAGTAAACAGTTGTTCAAACTACTGCTATAATCCCAAGTTCTGCACAAGAAGGGATTAAAGCAAGAAACTTGACTTTACATGCAAAAAGAATACAACTTACAAAAGAAGAAGAAGAACTTCTAGACATCAAGGACATTCACAAAGATGCCAATATGTTCTTTGAATGTGATATAAATATGTTGCCTTCTTCATCTTCTTTGACAAACTTGGATATTGCTTCAGCTGCAGATCAAAGCCAGTCAGGTTCCAAAGTTATTAAATGGAGCAAACTTAAAAGTAGCTCCTATGTAACATTGGATTTTGATTTTGGTACTTCTCAAAGGGTAGATCTTCAAGATGTTCCTATGCTGGATGAAATCATGCTAAGGAACTTATTAAACCTTCCATTTCCAGATGGAAGAGGATGACAGTTTGGTATTGAGTTTATAAAATTTATCAAAGACTCAGCCCAAAGAAGACTTTCAAGATAATTCAGTGGAGTAAGAAGAATAAATGGTTTTGACATCATCAATTTAGGGGGAGATTGTTGAATCTTGTAAAGAACCGATGGCCAAAAACCAAACAACTGATGCTACAAACATCAGTTGTTCTCCATTATGAAGTTTTGACAAAAAATGTTGCTCCAAACATCTGACCTTACAAACTACTGATAAAAAAGAACTAAAGACAAAACATCTGATGAAACTATTGAAGATCCAAACAACTGAAGTATAACAACTGATGGAACAAGCATAAGTTGTTTTAGCAAAGATCAGTAGTTAGCATAGGATTACCTTTAGTCAGTTGTTTGTAATTAGTTCATTAGTAGTTTGTAACTGTTTTGTTAGATGTCTCTTTCACATTTTGCTCATCAGTAGCTTAACATATGTATATAGTGAAGAAGAGAGTCTCTTCTTTATTAAAACTTCACATATCACAATACTCACCTGATCAAAGTACTATTGCACTAGAAAATTAAAGTGAATGATGAGCTAAGGTTGAGGGGAGCAATAGATTGTAATCTTTTGTTTGTTTCATATGCTAATTGAATTGTAGTTCAAATATGATTGCAATTAAAGTAATACTAATTCATACAAAGAATTAGTGAATGATGAGATAAGCTTGAGGGGGAGCAATAGATTGTAATCTTTTGTTTGTTTCATATACTAATTGAATTGTAGTTCAAATATGATTTCAGTTAAAGTAATACTAATTCATACAAAGAATTAGATAAGTTGTTTACTGTTACATTGATTGTGAATTGTGTTCATTAGCTTAGATTGAGATCTAGAATCCTAACATTCGTCTAACGTCCCCCTCGCCCTCCCTAATTTAGGTTTGTTATTCCAAGTTCTTGATTCAATGCATGCTTCTCATTTTAACGAAGTTTATCCTTGGTAGTTCTTTTGTTAGGATATCAGCTCTTTGAAGTTCTCCACTTACATGTTCAACTTGTATTTGTTCATTCTTGATGCATTCTCTAATGAAGTGGTATCGTGTGTCGATGTGCTTAGACCTTTCATGAAATACAGGATTCTTCATGAGTAAGGTTGCTGAGTTGCTATCAATCATAATGTTACTTTCTTTGTTTCACGTCCAGCTAGTTCACATAGTAGTCCTTGTAGCCAAAGTGCTTGACAAACTGCAGATGTAGCAACTATAAATTCTGATTCACATGAAGATAGTGCTATAGTTATTTGTTTTTGACTTGCCAATGATATAGGTGTATTATTGTAGTAGAATGTAATTCCATTAGTTCCTTTGCCATCATCGGGATCCATTCCATAACTACTATCACTATAACCAATGAGATCTTTGTTGATTCCTTTGTTTTATTTGATTCCATAGTCTGTAGCTCCTTTAATATATATCATAAGGCGCTTTACAGCTTGCATGTGTATAGCTTAGGGTTTTTCCATATAGCGACTTACAAAACCAACAACATAAGTGATATCTAGTCTTGTGTGGGTAAGATATCATGTTGGGACATGAACGTCTATTGCTAGGGTCTTGTATTGGTTTTGTTGTAATAAATGTCATTTTGTATGTAATAAGAATCTAATGTAGCACATAAGTCCTTACGGGAATGAATAAGTTATGCGGTGCATAACTTTTGCACCGCATAACATATGCGCCCCATAAGTGATTTTATACTAAGTGATTGAGAGGTTCTAAAGAAATTTTGAGTGATATTGTACTTTGATATTGTCAAAACCTATTGTATTGATCTTTGAAGTTAATAGAATGGAGATTATAGTTTCTTGTGTGTCTTTGACTTCTTTAGATTCCGCAATTTGAAGTTCAAGTCGATAATTCTATTGTTGGTCCTACGTACGCACACGTTTATGACACTTTCAAGTGGTATCAGAGCTCCGGGCTTGTTATCTGCTTGAATACTGAGGATAGTTTGATATTTGAAGACTTTTCAATCTAACTCAAGATTTCACCATAAAAAATCTTCCAAACTTTCACAAGATGTTCTCTACCCTAACTCAAGATTTCATCATCAAATATCTTCCAAACATTCATCAAGGATTTCATCATCAAAATGTTAAAAATGTTCAAAAGCAGCATACTGGGCACATAAGTGTTTCTTGTGTTAAAAAACATTAGCGTACAATCCAAATCACTAGCAATCAAGACCTACAATACAAGACTTAAACACTAGACATTATGTACTAACAATCTCCCCCTTGGATACTGGCATACTTCTTGGTCTTGGTGAATCTAAGCAAATAGAGATTCCATGCATCAACAATTAAAGTTCAATATGGATCGGCAGATAAACGTGTATGCACATCCACGATGAATCTACTCTACAATGTTTTGTGCGAAAACCATAACAAGGTGAAAAACACAAAGAGTTCTCTTAAATATCCTCTTTATTCATGTATAACAGTGATAGTACAAAAGATATGACAGTTACAAGATCAGGTACACGTTGGACCAAGGGAATCAGAAGGTTAAGGTCAAAAATGAGCACAAAGGCCAAACAACCTATATATAGGCTAATTTGGGACTTATGAGACGCATAAGTTATGCGCCGTGTAGCTTATGCAGTGCATAAGTGTTTCTTGTGTTCAAAAACCTTAACGTACAACACAAATCACTAGCTATCAAGACCTACAACACAAGACCTAAGCACTAGACATTATGCACTAACAATCTCCCCCTTTGGATATTTCTTGGTCTTGGTGAATCTAAGCAAATACACATTCCATGCTTCAAAAATCTCCCCATTGTATATTGCTTAGATTTAGGTCAACCAATGACTTAATCATAAGGCTAAAAGACCCATTGAACATTTTGCTTTCTTGATCCTCTTCAAGTGATATGACATTTAAGGTTTTCTCTTCAAATGATTTGACATTTATGTCTTTTACCTATCGGCTTTAATATCATCCCTTCTATATTTCATGAGTCTACAATCAACAATCATTTCACTACTATCTCATTCCAATCCCCCACATACAATCTTCGATAATGATTCACTGACCATACATGAATTAGACATTAGTGTTTGTTGTGTTTTATTCATTTATGTTGGGAAAAACGACCACCTAGCCACGAACGGTAAACAAAAATTGCGAAATTAATCTTTGTTTGGCTAAAATTTTTCCCGTACCGAATGAACCGATGAGGATGCAAAAAAATACGGTATAATTTAAAAGTAACAAGGGACACAAAAATTTTAGCGTGGAAAACCACTCAAGGCGAGAGTAAAAACCACGGGACTGCTAGAGCCGTTTCAAATCCACTATCACCAATAATAGCAATATAAGTCTTCTCTAGATAAAACTAGAGGCATACACAAATCATCATATACTTAGTACAAACAATCTTCAAGTATATGGAACCAAATACAAAAGAGTAAACGAGTAAGAGGAATCACCAACAAAAGAATGAATCGATCTCTGGCACGCCTTTTATCTTCTGAAAAACACCAAAGGAATAAAACACCAAAACCTTGTCTCGTCGTCTCTGATCGTATTCAGCAGCAGAGGAAATCCCAAAGAAAAATTGCTTTCTTTTTTTTTTTTGAATGTAATGTCGGCTGAATGAATAATATATCTCACAACCACAAAAAATCCATATTAATATATTTGGTGTTCCTTGTCCCTTACGTGAAGCAAAAAAGAGCCCACCAAAATTATGATCTCATGTGGGCCCAAAAAACTCCTCCATGCCCAAAACACAAAAGGTAGCATACGTAATATTTTTTTTCTTTCCTTTTCTTTTATTAATAAAACATAATAATAAAAATAATAGATCCCATGAAGGTTAATATTTTAATATTTGCTGGGTTTTCTCATGGGCAAAAATACCCCAACAAATCTCCCCCTTTTTGTCTATGAGAAAGAACTCACCACCCCGGCGAGTGAGCAACATATTTTCAGTTTCTCCCTTGCCACAACTTTACTCAACATATCGGAAAAATTATCATCGGTGTGAACTTTATCAAGCTCAAACAACTTGTCTTCAATACCATCTCTAATCCAATGATACCTCACATCAATATGTTTTGTTCTTCTGTGATACATAGAATTTTTAGCAAGGTGAATAGCACTTTGATTATCACAAAGAACCACGTAGCACTGTTGCATAAAGCCAAGCTCTTGCATAAATCTTTTCAACCACAATAATTATTTGCATGCTTCTGTTGCTGCCATATACTCTGCCTCGGTAGTAGACAAAGCAACACACTTTTGCAGTCTTGACTGCCATGACACGGCTCCCCCCTGCAAATAACATCAAATATCCAGAAGTGTATTTCATGTTGTCCTTATTTCCTGCCATATCAGAATTCATGTAGCCAACAAGCATCGACTACCCATTTTCAAATGTTATACCCAATTTGGAAGTACCCCGTAGATATCTAAGAATCCACTTAACTGCTTCCCAATGCGTCTTACCCGGATTTGATAAAAATCGACTAACAACACCTACTTCATGGGCAATATCAGGTCGTGTACATACCATTGCATACATAAAGCTTCCAACCGCTGATATGGAACACCATCCATCTCTTCAATCTCTTTCTCAGAAGTAGGGCAATCTTTTTCAGTTAACTTAAAGTTGGGAGTAAGAGGTGTCTAACCACATTAACTTTAGACATCTTGAATCTGCTAAGCACCTTTCCAATGTATTGCTCTTGTGACATGTGTAACTTCTTTGAAGCTCTATCTCTAGTAATCCGAATGCCAAGAATATTCTTAGCTGGCCCCAAGTCTTTGATGTGTTGTAAAACACACTTATTTTCCGCACCTTTTATCTGTGTTATTGTATTATATTTTATGTATTTTAACTTGTTTTATATAGGTTTTACATAGTTTTTATTATCTTGTAGGTTTTGGGTGAAAAGAATGAAGAAACCTGACATTTCAGAGAGCTTACGAGTCGTTTACGCATACGATTTCAAGACGAAGCTCAAAGCCCGACCCGATTACATGTTACACAAACCCAAGCTACATTATATTATAATATATAAAATAAAAAAAAACCCTAGAGCAGCCCATTCTGTCCGATCAGAAATTTGGCAGCAAGGAACAAGGAGAAAAAGTTTTGCAAGGCTAGGGTTTGGGACTTGTGGCGGCTAAGGAAGGAAGAGGAAGCAAGAACAAGTGTCGGTGATCGTTTACCATCAGTTTATTGCAGCAAAGAACAGTCGAAAACCATCTCATATCCTTTCTTTAAACTATTGTTCATCAATCTTTCTTGTTCTTGTTGAATTGTTAACTAGTTTTGCAATTACTTGAATGATTGACTTGTTATTGGTTAGTATTGATTGTTGAATGATTTTTAAGACGATTGGTATGAGTTATTGGATGTTTATAATAATTAATAGCTGCTGTCCAAATATGATTAGAGGCTAAACTTGTCGGTTCTGCCTAGGAATGATGATTATTGTTAGGTTTTGATGAGTTTATTGGATTGTTTGATTGATAGATGTTAATTGTTATTGTAAAGTTTAATTTAGACATGAAATAGGTTGTTTTTAGTGGCTGGAAATTATATCAATTTATTGCTTAAACCCCTTGCGTTGGTTGATTAGTTTTGTGTTGATTGATCGGTGCATTGTTTGATTCTAGACTTTGTGTTTAGGGTTTGTTTTCAGTAGGTACAACCGTAGGGTTTTGTTGCGTGAATTTGAGGTTAAAGTACAGCGGTTAGGCACCTTCTTAGAGACCAAGAGGTGATAAGAAGTTAGTGTCGTCTCATTACCTTTGCATGCTAAAATAAGGATTACACGAGAGCGAGTTCGTTTCTTGTCCGGTTTAGCTGTTTTGAGCGACTAGTTGATCTATTTGGTTTAAGTTGAATTGTTCCTCTATCCTTGGTTGTTTAGTATTCATTGTCGAGTGTTGGTGAGACCTAGAGGTGAGTCAACATGAGAACACGTTAAAAATTGTTTCTCGGTTTGGTCGTTTTAGCCGATTAAGAGTAGTTAGGGTTTATTGAGTGAGACCGAGAGGTGATTCAGTGAGCCTGAGCGATCCTTAGTCGTGTCATCTTTTGGGACCGGTGTCTAGATATCATTCAATCCATTAGCTTGTCAGGCTGCAGTTTGATTCAGACCTAGGTAGACGTTTTTCTCCATCCAGAGTCCACACAGTTAGTTTGTCATTAAGTTTTCTATTTTAGGTAACTTTTGTCAGTTAGTCTAGTTAGTCCAGTTAAGTTATAAAAAAATCAAAAATCAGTTAAATATTATTCTTAGGTAGGTCTTGTCTAGGGTTAGTGATCATTAGCGTTCTTACGTGTCCTCGTGTTCGATACTCGGACTTCCTAGGTATATATACTACTTGTGATCGATACACTTGCCTGTTGTGTGTGGTTTTAGGATTTTCATTTTATATTTAAAGCTTAGTTGTGAGGGTTATCTGACGCACACCAAGTTTTTGGCGCCGTTGCCGGGGACATGGTTTTAGGCGTTTTGAGAGCGACTCGAGTTAGGACTTACCTTGTGTGCTACTTGTAATTATTTTTGTTTTGTTTATTTATTAGGATAGTTTGGCTTCTTTTATAATATGTATAGTTTTATGCGACAGACTTGATCTCGTGGACCATTTGACACTGAAGCATTTCCCGAGCATGAGAGAGAGTTTCATGAGAGACGTCGCACCGTTTCACCATCGTCCACTTCGTCATCCATTGGAAGTTTATCCTCTTCTCCTATGTTTTCTGACTTTGACAATAGGGATAAGATCATGGGCGATAATCCACCATCCAGGAGGACAGTTGTAAACCGGGCCCGACCGGCCAATGTTAGCGCGAGACCCAGCATCGCACCACCCGCTATTGGAGTTAACACGAACTGGAAGATTCCGTCGAACATTCTGAATACCATTTCTCATTCTGCTCAGTTCCACGGGTTACTTCACGAAAACCCGCATCATCATCTCACTCGTATCGCGCGTATCTGCGAAACTTTCCATCTTGCCGGCGTATCTGAAGACGCCGTGAAACTTCGCTTTTTTCCGTTTTCGATCATCGATAAAGTGAGTCTGTGGCTCGAGTCCCTCCCACAGGGCTCCATAGCTACTTGGGCTGCCATGCAGACCCAATTTCTTGAGAAATACGATCCTCCGGCTAAGGCCGCTCGTCTACGTAATCAGATTCATTCTTTTCAGATGGAGGACACCGAGAGTTTCTACAAGGCATAGGAGCGTTTTAAAAATCTTTTAGCGTTGTGCCCGAACAACGGCTTGCAAGATGGGGCGGTTGTAGAGAAGTTTTATAATGGAGTGACATACGTGACGCAGAACTTGCTTGACACGGCAGCGGGAGGAAATTAGCTGACGACGAAGGACCCGGATGAGTGCATCGCTTTGTTTAACGGGTTAGCTATGAGTGGATACCAGCGACCACCCGCCAAGGGTGGTAAGACCGTCGACTCCATATCACACGACATGCATTCGGTGGACACGACCACCGCACTCACGGCACAGGTAGAGGCGTTAGCGCAGATTGTGAAGGACTTACAGACGAAGAGCAAGTTGTGAGAGATATGCAGAGGAGGGCATGATACCGTTCAGTGCCCAGTCAGTTCGCAGGAGGAGGCCGTAGACTTTATAGGAAATCCGAAACGAAATCCAAATTCTTTCAAGTCTTATAATTCGGGGTGGAGAGGCAATCAGAATTCCAACTGGAGGAGCGACAATCAGTCTGGTTTTCAACAGCATCAGAATCTATTCCAGGATGCCGGTGAGGGAGCGAGTAGTGGGGAGAAGAAGCCCACTTTAGAGGAGATGATGGCGCAGCAGACACAGATGTTGTCACAGCTCATGACAGGAGAGGATTCCCGATATAAAGAGACCAAGGAGAAGTTTCATGAGAACGAGCAGTTCATGAGGAATCAGGGAGCATCGATTCAAAGTCTCGAGCGGCAGATGGGAGAGATAGAGATTCGGTTGAACGAGAGGCCGCAGGGTATGCTACCGAGTAACACCGAGCAAAACCGAAAGGGATTCGTGAAAGCTGTGACGACGAGGAGCGGTGCAGGGGCACGAGATGAGCCCGTGATTCATGAGATGTCTTGAGGGAGAGTAGTCGAGGAGCCTGCAGTTGATGATAGAGAGGAGCAGGTGGATGAGGAGATTCAGATGGAGTCTCCGCCGGCCCAGGTGCATCAGAGGAGCAGCCCAGGGAGTTCAGCACAGGCCTAGAGACAGCAGCTACCGTGCGAGCCGCCGAGAGTCTACAAACCTAGAGTACCATACCTCGGGAGACTCCGTAGAGATAGAGATGAGGAGCAGAACTCCAAATTCCTTGATCTTTTGAAGCAGCTTCACCTTAATATTCCATTCCTTGAGGCACTGACTCAGATGCCTAAACACGCGAAGTTCCTTAAGGATATTCTTTCGAATAAGGAGAAGTTAGCTGAGGTAACTTCCATCCCTTTGAGTGCTAGCTGTTCTGCTGTCTTACAGAGGAAGTTACCAGAGAAGATGGCCGATCCAGGGAGTTTCATGATTCCCTGCATCTTGAGTGATGATACGGTTATTCATGCGCTGGCTGATCTTGGTGCCAGTATTAATCTCATGCCGTATTCCATGTATTGCAAGCTGGGTTTAGGTGAACCAAGGCCTACCAGGATGAGTATCCAGCTTGCTGATCGTTCTGTGAAATACCCTCGAGGGGTGGTCGAGAACATGCTTGTTTGTGTCGACAAGTTCATCTTCCCTGTGGACTTTGTCATTCTAGACATGAACGATGATGATAGTTTACCGCTTATCTTAGGCTGACCATTCCTTGCCACTGCATAGCTGTTGATCGACGTCTGTGAGGGTAAGTTAATCTTGAGAGTTGGGGATGAGAACGTCACCTTTGACATTCGACAGTCACCTAAACACCCCAAGTCTGCTGATGACTTCTTGTACTTTATCGATACCATCATGGAGCATGTTGGGGAGTTTTTCAGTAAGATCTGTGAAGGATCTGCCTCCGACACTCAGATTCTTGATAGGGACATTCCGGAGATTTGGATGGTTTCCATGACCGATCAGTCAATGGAAGAAGACACCGAGTCACATACCCCTGAGTCTGAAGTGTCAGCTGGGATCGTACGAGACGATCCGATGGACCGACCTTCCGTCGAGATTCCCCCTCCTTCCTTAGAGCTTAAGGATTTGCCCGCCATCTGGAGTATGCGTTTTTAGACGAGGAGAGGAAGTTGCCGGTTATTATTGCATCTTCTTTGACGTAGGTTGAGAGAGAGATTGTTGAGGGTGCTTCGAGAGCACAAGGAGGCCATTGTATGGAAGATTATCGACATTAAGGGTATCAACTCTTCTTTCTGCACTTATAAAATCCTCATGGAGGATAATTTCAGATCTGTCGTTCAGCCGCAGCGGCGTCTTAATCCGAAGATGCAGGAGGTCGTGAAGAAGGAGATTATCAAACTCCTTGATGCGGGGATCATTTTCCCCATTTCTGATAGTTCGTGGGTTAGTCCAGTCCAAGTGGTTCCTAAAAAGGGTGGCATGATTGTCGTCACCACTGAGAGGAATGAGCTCATTCCTACTAGGACTGTGACTGGTTGGAGAGTCTGCATTGATTACCGTAGACTGAATGATGCCACGAGAAAAGACCACTTTCCTTTACCTTTCATTGATCAGATGTTGGAGCGTCTGGCAGGTCAGCAGTACTACTGCTTTTTGGATGGTTTCTCCGGGTACTTTTAGATTCCGATTTCTCCCGATGACCAGAAGAAAACCATGTTTACCTGCCCATACGGCACGTTTGCCTATAAACGTGTGCTGTTCGGACTGTATAACGCTCCAGCCACATTTCAGAGATGCATGGTGGTGTTCATGGACGATTTTTCTGTGTTTGGGAGCTCTTTTGATCATTATCTCTCCAACCTTGAGATGATGTTGGCCCGATACGTTGACACCAACCTAGTCCTTAACTAGGAGAAGTGTCACTTCATGGTACGCGAGGGCATCGTTTTGGGGCATCGTATTTCGAGTGCGGGGATAGAGGTCGACCAAGCGAAGGTCGAGACCATTGCTAATCTTCCCCCGCCCACGTCCGTGAGATCCATCCGGAGTTTCTTGGGTCATGCTGGGTTCTACCGTCGGTTCATTAAAGATTTTTCGAAAATAGCGAGACCCATGACCAAACTTCCGGAGAAGGATGCCCCGTTTTTGTTTTCTGAGCAGTGTATCAAGGCGTTTGATTTTTTAAAAGACTAACTCGTTAACGCCCCGATCATGATTGCTCCCGACTGATCGCTTCCCTTTGAGCTGATGTGTGATGCGAGTGACTTCGCAGTCGTAGCGGTTCTAGGAAAACGGAAGGATAAACACTTCCATCCGATTTACTATGCTAGCTGGACCTTGAATGGTGCACATGAGAGTCACACCACCACCGAGAAAGAGCTTTTAGCTGTGGTGTTTGCGTTCGATAAATTCAGGTCCTATCTAGTTCTGTCCAAGACGATTGTGTACACGGATTATTCTGCCATTCGCTATCTCTTTAGCAAACAGGATGCTAAGCCACGCCTTATCCGATGGATCCTGTTGCTTCAAGATTTTGATATTGAAATCCATGATAAAAGGGGGCCGAGAATGTAGCGGCTGATCATCTTTCGCTTCTTGAGGGAGCCGAGTTAGGAAAGCCAGGGGTCAGGATTAATGACCATTTTCCGACAGAGAGTCTCATGTTTCTTTTAGCTCAGGATGAGGGTTTTCCATGGTTCGCCGACTTCGCAAACTATCTTGCGGATGGGTACTACCCGAAGATGCCTTACCAGCAAAAGAAGAAATTCTTTGCTAATGTTAAGTTTTACCTGTGGGACAACCCGTATCTCTTCCGTATAGGTGCTGACCAGTTGATCAGGAGGTGTGTTGACATTAAGGAGTGATGGCAGATTTTAAGCCATTGCCATGTTGGACCGACAGGAGGTCACTACGGTGCGAGTTTGACAGCGAAGAAGGTTTTTGATTGTGGTTTTTATTGGCCTTCGATTTTTAAGGATGCGCACGCGTTTGTTAGGAGTTGTGATCGTTTCCAGCGGGTCGGCAACATCTCGTCACGAAATGAAATGCCCCAAAATGCTATTCAGGTTTGTGAGCTTTTTGATGTGTGGGGCATTGATTTCATGGGACCGTTTCCATCTTCGCGTGGAAACAAATACATACTCGTGGCGGTAGATTATGTTTCGAAGTGGGTTGAGGCCAAGGCCTTACCCACGAATGATGCCCGAGTTGTACTCCATTTTCTTAATAGCCTTTTTGCTCGTTTTGGTGTCCCGAAGGCGTTGAGCAGTGATAGAGGTACTCACTTCTGAAATGCGCAGATGGAGAAGGCGTTGCGACACTATGGGGTCACACATTGGCTTGCAACCGCCGACCACCCACAGACTAGTGGGCAGGTAGAAGTGAGTAACTGATGTGTTGTAAAACACACTTACTTTTTGAGCCTTTTATCTACGTTATTGTATCATATTTTATGTATTTTAACTTGTTTTATTTAGGTTTTACATAGTTTTAACTATCTTGTAGGTTTTGGGTGAAATAAAGAAAGAAACCGGACTTTTTGAGGAGCTTACGGGTCTTTTACGCATATGATTTGAAGACAAAGCTCAAGGCCCGGCCCGGTTACACATTGGAAAGCCCAAGCCTACATTATAATATAAAATATAAAATAAAAAAAAACCCTAGGGGGCAGCAGCAAGCTGCAATCGGAGCAGGCAGCCAAGGAACCAAGGGACGAAAACTTTTTTGGCTTAGGGTTTGATCTTGTGGCGGCTAGGGAAGGAAGAAGGAGTCAAGAACAAGCTTCGGGATCGTTCAACATCAGTTTAGTGCATCAAAGAGCAGCCAAAAACCATCTCATATCCTTTCTTTAAACTATTGTTCATCAATCTTTCTTATTCTTGTTGAATTGATTACATAGTTTTGCAATTGTGTTAAAGACTGAAGTGTTTATGATTGTTGAATGAATTTTGAGATGATTAATATGAGTTATATGATGTGTTTATTGAGTGTTCATGGCTGTTCAAATATGATTAGAGGCTAAACTTGTCGGTTCTACCTAGGAATGATGATAATTGTTAGAGTTTGATGAGTTTATTGGATTGTTTGATTGATAGACGTATATTGTTATTGTAAAGTTCGATTTAGACTTGAAATAGGTTGTGTTTAGTGGTTGGAAAGTTATCAATTTTATTGCTTAAACCCCCTTGCGTTGGTTGATTAGTTTTGTGTTGATTGATCGGTGCATTGTTTGATTCTAGACTTTGTGTTTAGGGTTTGTTTTCAGTAGGTACAACCGTAGGGTTTTGTTGCATGAATTTGAGGTTAAAGTACAGCGGTTAGGCACCTTCTTAGAGACTGAGAGGTGATAAGAAGTTAGGGTCGTCTCATTACCTTTGCATGCTAGAATAAGGATTGCGCGAGAGCGAGTTCGTTTCTTGTCCGATTTAGGTGTTTTGAGCGACTAGTTGATCTATTTGGTTTAAGTTGAATTGTTCCTCTATACTTGGTTGTGTAGTATTCATTACCATTAGGGTCGAGTGTTGGTGAGACCGAGAGGTGAGTCAACGTTAGAACACGTTAACGATTGTTTCCCGGATTGGTTGTTTTAGCTGATTTTGAGTAGTTTAGGCTTGTTGAGTGAGACCGAGAGGTAATCCAGTGAGCCCGAGCGATCCTTAGTCGTGTCATCTTTAGGAGCCGGTGTCTTGATATCATCCAATCCATTTACTTGTTAGGCCTACAGTTTGATTCAGACCTAGATAGACGTTTTTCTCCATCCGAAGTCAACATAGTTAGTTTGTCGTTAAGTTTTCTATTTTTGGTAACTTTTGTCAGTCAGTCTAGTTAGTCCAGTTAAGTAAATAAAGATCAAAAATCAATTAAAATATTATTCTTAGGTAGGTCTTGTCAAGGGTTAGTGATCTTTAGCGTCCTTACGTGTCTTCGTGTTCGATACTCGGTCTTCCTAGGTCTATACTACTTGCGATCGGTACACTTTCCGGTTGTGTGTGGTTTTAGGATTTTTTTTTTATATTTAAATCTTAGTTGTGAGGGTCATTTGTTCTTATAGGGTTATCCGACACAAATCAGTAACCGGGGGATCAAACGTATTCTTGAGAAAATGGTTGGTTCGAATTGTCGGGACTGGTCCGACAAGTTATATGACGCGTTGTGGGCCTTCCGTACAGCCTACAAAACTCCGACCGGTTCCACATCGTTTCGGATGATTTATGGGAAGGCCTGCCACCTGCCTGTTGAGTTGGAGCACCATGCTTCATGGGCCCTACAGAGGGTCAATTTTGATATGTCTGCCGCGGAGAGCACTCGTTTCCACCAGTTGCACGAGTTAGAGGAGCTGAGAGATCACGCCTACGCACAGTCGTTTAGGTATAAGGAGTGGACGAAGGAACTTCATGATAGGAAATTGAAGGGTAACAAGCAGTTCAAGTGCGGGGATCTGGTCTTACTGTATAATTCCCGCTTGAGCTTATTCCCGGGAAAGTTGAGATCCCGATGGTCTGGACCGTTCACGGTCACTGAGGTTTTCCCGTATGGCACTGTTGAGATAGAGGATAAAGGCGGGAATTTTAAGGTGAACGGTCATAGACTGAAGCACTACATTGGCGAGCCGATGACTGATCAGACTGTCAAGGTATTCTACCTTGACTCGCTCTCAGAGAGGTAGACGTGTTGGATGCATCACTCGGGACACTGCCCGAGTTGTAGAGTTTGTACTTCTTTTACTTGTGTGTGCTATATGTTTTATATGTTTTGTCTATTTCAGGATATTCCAAATGAAACCGCTCGTACTCAATCTCCATTCGGGTCGGTCGATTTAATGGGTGTTCTAGTATTAACATGAAGAAAAAAAAACCCCAAAAACACAAAAAGACTTTTATTTCTTATGTTTTTGTTTTCCTGTTATGTACACCGCTACATGCGAGCGAGCTTGAGTTTTTGCAGGTTATATTATGCGCATGATAGCTACGATGGCGTTTTGGAACTGGTTCTCCCGAGGTTACGGCCGCGAATGAAATGCTATACGGTCGCTTGGTTGCTACTCAGCTCTTGAAGATTCTGCACATAAACCAGGGGAGTAACCCGTTCTTTGTTTTATTCTTGTATATTAAATTTTTATTTTTGTTTTATTTTTATGTCCTTTTATTTTCTTTCTTTTCCTTGTTCTCATCGAAGACGATTTCGTTCTAAGTGTGGGGATGAGATTTATTTTACTTAGTTGTAGAAAAATTTTGAAAAAACAAAAAAAAAAAAAAATTGAAAAATCTGAAAAAAAATGTCCCTTGAAACATGTTTTCTCTACGTTAAACAGAAAATGATATTATTACCAAGTCGTGTTTGTTTTATAACTTCTTGGTGTTTTCAAAAATATATATAATAAATAAGAACAGTACCCATTAGACCCGCACGTAATATATGGCAACCGAACGGTTTAGACTCCGTAATCGATGTGCTGGTAGGCTCAGCCTTTGAGAATGAAAGGGCGATTTGGTTGTTGACCTAATTGAACCTTTTAAATGGCCTGACTTTAGTGGGAAACATCTTAGTGTTTTGTTTGTTTAACTAAGCCCTTAACAGGACTGGAATGAAAAGCCGGGTTATACTCAAGCCTCGAGTCATATGATCGATCACCTTTATATAAAAACCTAATTTTTGTATACGTACTTATATGTATAATCTTATGTATACGTATCTATTCCTGCAAATAGCAGAAGACAGTTTTGTTCAGCCCTCTGTTGCGCGGTGGCGCAGACCTGAGCGTTGATGCAGTCTGTAAATTTGTCCAACATGGTGGACTTTTCAAAAAAAAAAAAAATTGCAAAAAGCCAAAAGGCAAAGCAAAAAGCCAAAAGGCAGAAAGAAAAAAAATATATTTCAAATAAAAACCACCATAAAGGAAACTACTATCGGTCGATCAAGGACCAAGCTAGAGTTTATAGGTTTTGCGTCGAAAATGTTTTGATCATGTGGCAATAGGTTTAAGTCAAGTTGGGGTGACTCGGTCCGGTAAAACCATAATGGAACGCGGTAAAGTGGCAGTAGGGCTTTCAAGTGTGGGTCTCGCTTAGTCATACAAACTAATGAAATTGTCACACCTTATTTGCCTCGGTAAGTATTAGGGGCATGGGTTTAAGTGGACAGCAATACCGGTAATCGACCTAAACTAGCTTATTAGGTGAAAGTTGTTATAAATATTTGGGTAACGGGTCACTTGTTCTAATACTTAAAACAAAAAAAATAAAATAAATAATAAATAAATAAAACCAAGAGTTGTCGGTTGAACTCGGTTATGATCCTGTGTAGAACTCTTATTCAGGGACGAAAAAGTCTTAAGTGTGGGGATATTTGATGTGTTGTAAAACACACTTATTTTCCGCACCTTTTATCTGTGTTATTGTATTATATTTTATGCATTTTAACTTGTTTTATATAGGTTTTACATAGTTTTTATTATCTTGTAGGTTTTGGGTGAAAAGAATGAAGAAACCGGACATTTCGGAGAGCTTCGGGTCGTTTACGCATACGATTTCAAGACGAAGCTCAAAGCCCGGGCCGATTACATGTTACACAAGCCCAAGCTACATTATAATATAATATATAAAATAAAAAAAACCCTAGAGCAGCCCATTCTGTCCGATCAGAAATTTGGCAGCAAGGAACAAGGAGAAAAAGTTTTGCAAGGCTAGGGTTTGGGACTTGTGGCGGCTAAGGAAGGAAGAGGAGGCAAGAACAAGTGTCGGTGATCGTTTACCATCAGTTTATTGCAGCAAAGAACAGTAGAAAACCATCTCATATCCTTTCTTTAAACTATTGTTCATCAATCTTTCTTGTTCTTGTTGAATTGTTAACTAGTTTTGCAATTACTTAAATGATTGACTTGTTATTGGTTAGTATTGATTGTTGAATGATTTTTAAGATGATTGGTATGAGTTATTGGATGTTTTATTAATTAATAGCTGCTGTCCAAATATGATTAGAGGTTAAACTTGTCGGTTCTGCTTAGGAATGATGATTATTGTTAGGTTTTGATGAGTTTATTGGATTGTTTGATTGATAGATGTTAATTGTTATTGTAAAGTTTGATTTAGACATGAAATAGGTTGTGTTTAGTGGCTGGAAATTATATCAATTTATTTCTTAAACCCCTTGCGTTAGTAGATTAGTTTTGTGTTGATTGATCGGTGCATTGTTTGATTCTAGACTTTGTGTTGAGGGTTTGTTTGCGGTAGGTACAACCGTAGGGTTTTGTTGCGTGATTAATTGGTTAAATTATAGCGGTTAGGCATCTTCTTAGAGACCGAGAGGTGATAAGAAGTTAGGGTCGTCTCATTACCATTGCATGCTAAAATAAGGATTACGCGAGAGCGAGTTCGTTTCTTGTCCGGTTTAGCTGTTTTGAGCGACTAGTTGATCTATTTGGTTTAAGTTGAATTGTTTCTCTATCCTTGGTTGTGTAGTATTCATTACCATTAGGTTCGAGTGTTGGTGAGACCGAGAGGTGAGTCAACGTTAGAACACGTTAACGATTGTTTCCCGGTTTGGTTGTTTTAGCCTATTTTGAGTAGTTTAGGCTTGTTGAGTAAGACCGAGAGGTAATCCAGTGAGCCCGAACGATCCTTAGTCGTGTCATCTTTAGGAGCCGGTGTCTTGATATCATCCAATCCATTTACTTGTTAGGCCTACAATTTGATTCAGACCTAGGTAGACGTTTTTCTCCATCCGAAGTCAACATAGTTAGTTTGTCGTTAAGTTTTCTATTTTTGGTAACATTTGTCAGTCAGTCTAGTTAGTTCAGTTAAGTAATTAAATATCAAAAATCAATTAAAATATTATTCTTTGGTAGGTCTTGTCAAGGGTTAGTGATCTTTAGCGTCCTTACGTGTCTTCGTGTTCGATACTCGGTCTTCCTAGGTCTATACTTCTTGCGATCGGTACACTTGCCGGTTGTGTGTGGTTTTAGAATTTTTGTTTTATATTTAAAGCTTAGTTGTGAGGGTTATCCGACACACACCAGTCTTTCATAGAAAACAACTTGCTTAACTCTTTTTTCAGCTGAACAATTCTTTCTACATTCTTGCCAACAATCAACATATCATCAACATAAAGCAATAAAATGATGAAATCATCATCACCAAACCTTTAAAGAAAACACAGTGATCAGACGCACTCTTTCGGTAGCCTTGCTTCCCCATAACTGACTCAAACTTCTTGTACCACTGTCTCGGTGCTTGCTTCAACCCATAAAGACTTTTCTGAAGTTCACAAACATAATCTTCTTTACCTTTAACCTGAAAACCTTCAGGTTGCTCCATATAGATCTCTTTATCCAATCACCATGAAGGAATGCTGTCTTGATATCCATTTGCTCAACCTCAAGATCAAGACTAGAAGCTAAACCAAGAATCACTCTAATGGAACTCATCTTCACGACTGGAGAAAAAATCTCATTAAAATCAATACCCTTTCTTTAACTGAACCCTTTGACCACCAATCTTTCCTTATACCTAGGCCGTGAGGTATGTACTTCAGTCTTCAATTTGTATACCCACTTGTTCTTCAAAGTTCTTTTGCCCTTAGGCAACTTCACCAACTCAAAGGTATTGTTCTCATACAAGGAATTCATCTCGTCTTGCGTGGCTTTAAACCACTCGCTTTTATGCTTATCTTCCATGGCTTTTTTTCATACTCGGGCTCTCCCCCATCAGTGAGTAAGACGTACTCACCGGTAGAATAACGAGTAGAAGGTTGACGGTCTCTGGTAGACCAACTGAGTGGAACAAATGCAAGCATATCTACTGGTAAATCGGGATGAATATCCTCATCCAACTCTGCCTGCTCTTGACTATCAACATTATCGGTACTAGGTTGTTCGTCATTTTGAATACCATCTTCGTGATGTGGCTCAGATTGCTGAGTAGGAATAGGATCCAAATCAATGAGATCATCAGTATACTGAGGAACTACCTGTGTCTTCTCAATATCTTTCAAACTCTCATCTTCCACAAACACAACATCACGACTTCTTACAAGCTTCTTTGAAACCGGGTCATATAGCCTGTATCCAAACTCATCTTGCCCATAGCCAAGGAATATGCACTGCCTGGACTTCAAATCAAGCTTTGTTCTTTCATTTTTGGGAATATGCACAAATGCTTTACATCCAAAGACCCGCAAATGACGATATGAAACATCTTTGCCACTCCAAACCCTGTCTGGAACATCATTATGCAAAGGAATACAAGGAGTAAGATTAATAACATGTCCCACTTTATTTAAAGCTTCACCCCAAAATGAATTAGGCAACCCTGCATGTGAGAGCAAACACTTAAACCTGTCAACCAACGTTCTGTTCATCCGTTCTGCTAAACCATTCAACTGTGGTGTCTTTGGAGGCGGCCTTTGATGTCGAATACCTTTCTCTCTACAATAAGCATTAAAAATGACCAATGTACTGACGTCCATTGTCTGTTTGAATACACTTGAGCTTCTTCCCAGTTTGTATTTTAACTAAGGCATGAAACTGCTTAAACATATCAAATACTTGATCTTTAGACTTCAAAGTATAAACCCATACCTTCCTTGAATGATCATCAATAAATTTGACAAAATATAAGCAGTCCCCAAGTGTTCTAGTATTCATAGGACCACATACGTCTGAATGGACCAAGTCAAGTGTATTTTCTTTTCAATGAGGCGGATGACTATGAAAGGAAAATCCCTTTTGCTTACCATTCATGCAATGAGAACACTTCTTCAAATGAACATCTTTCACACCGGACAAGGCATCTTTTTTCAATAATATAGACATCCCTTTTTCACTCGTATGAGCAAGTCTCTTATGCCACATATCGGTTACATAAGAACTCGTAAACAAATGAACCGAGTCCCTGGAAATCTTTGGATGTGCCATGTATAACTTTGAAGTTCTTTCACATCTTGCCACGATCAACGAACCACGAGTGAGCTTCCAAATTCCACTACCAAAGGTACTGTGGAAACCATCATCATCTAATGTGCCTGCATATATCAAATTAAGTCTAATATCTGGAACATGTTTTACATTATGTAAAACCAACTCCATCCCGGTATCAAACTTCAAGCAAACATCCCTAACACCAACGATCTTTGATAGCCCATTATTACCCATCTTGACATTCCCAAAATCACCAGGAGTGTAAGACGAATAAAAATCCCTTTGTGATGTCACATGACAAGTAGCACCACTGTCAACAACCCAACTCGAATCATCACATGCAATGTTCACCCTATCATAATCAAAACAAATATGAAACTCTTCGGTGGCAGTGTTAGTTTCAGAAGTACCTTCATCAGCGTAGTCTTTCTTGTGGTTGTTCTTTTTATTGTTGTAATTAGCCTTCTTGTTCTCCTTTTTCAATTGCCTGCAATATTTTATTGTGTGCCCTTTTCTACCATAATGATGGCACTCAAATTCTTCAAAATTTCCTTTGGACTTACTGTGGTGCTTTGCTCTATTACTCGGACCTCTACTATGGCTTCTCCCCCTACTTTCGGTAAGTAAGGCATCTGAATGTGAAGAGGAACCTTGTGACTTTCTTCTCATCTCTTCGTTTATAATACTACCTTTAGCCAATTCCATAGTAATAATACCATTTGCTGCAGAGTTGGACGACGATGACCTAAAAGTCTCCCAAGAATCCGGTAACGTGCCAAGAAGCCATAAATCTTGTATCTCGTCTTCAAACTTAATACCCATAGCTGCAAGCCATAACCTTGTAACAGGCGCACCATCACGATATTTCAAGTTTATCAACTGTTTAATCAAGAACAACTTATTGTTCCCGGTCTTCCGAGCATACAAGTCTTCAAGCTTGGTCCAAAGAGTACGAGCATGAATCTCCCCGCTAATATGGTTCAAAACATTATCATCAACCCAATGTCGACTATACTCACAAACCTTTCTATGTAAAATATTCCACTCCTCATCACTTTTATTTTCAGGTTTATCGGTAGTGAACACAGGCAAATAATAATCTTTCACGTAAAGAAGGTCTTCCATTTTGCCTTTCCAAACATGATAATTAGCACCATTCAAATTTACCATCCTACTTGTATTAGCTTCCATCATTCAAACAAGTCTTAACCCAAGAACAAGAGCCGAAGCTCTAATACCACTCTGTTGGGAAAACTACCACCTAGCCACGAACAGTAAACAAAAATTGCGGAACTAATCTTCGTTTAGCTAAACTTTTTCCCGACCTAAATGAACCAATGAGGATGCAAACAAATAGGGTATAATTTAAAAGTAACAAGGGACACAAAAATTTTAGTATGGAAAACCTCTCAAGGTGAGAGTAAAAACCACGGGACTACTAGAGCCGCTTTAAATCCAAAATCACCAATAATAGCAATACAAAGTCTTCTCTAGGTAAAACTAGAGGCATACACAAATCATCATATACTTTGTACAAACAATCTTCAAGTATATGGAACCAAATACAAAAGAGTAAACGAGTAAGAGGAATCACCAACGAGAGAATGAATCGATCTATGGCACGTCTCTTATCTTCTGAAAAACACCAAAGGAATAAAACACCAAAACCTTGTCTCGTCGTCTCTGATCGTATTCAGCAGCAGAGGAAATCCCAAAGAAAAATTGCTTTCTTTTTTTTCGAATGTAATGTTGGCTGAATGAATAATATATCTCACAACCACAAAAAATCCACATTAATATATTTAGTGTTCCTTGTCCCTTACGTGAAGCAAAGAAGAGCCCACCAAAATTATTATCTCATGTGGGCCCAAAAAACTCCTCCATGCCCAAAACACAAAAGGTAGCATACGTAATATTTTTTTTATTAATAAAACATAATAATAAAAATAATATATCCCAGGAAGGTTAATATTTGTTGGGTTTTCTTATGGGCAAAAATACCCCAACAATATATTCATCTGTTAGTGCATTTTCTTCATGGCATTATATGTATAAAGACACACGTGAAGACCAACTGAAAGCGACAAAGATTAAAAGTTAAATGAACTCCAGCAATTGTCAAGGGGGAGTTTGTTAGTACATGAAATGTGACAAGTGCTGGGAGTTAAACCGACGAGTCGCTTTGTCGATGCAAAAGTTAACGAATGGGAAGGAAACAAGCTTAACGAATAAGGTGAGGAAGCTTGTGGCTGATCAGGCTTAACGAATAAGGTGTAAGGCTTAGCGAGTGTGCATGTATATATAAATAGGTTTCATTAGTTAGAAATACATTTACAAGTCATAACAGAATTCTTACGAGACACCGTATTGTAACGAACCTCTGCCGAATTTTATAGTGAGCTTCAACGAGTTATTATTTACATATCTTTTACGTGTTCGGTCGTTTTCGTTCATCGATTAGTACCGAAACGCACCGAAACATACATCGTGCTTTTTCGGTTTCGTAGATCAATATCGAGTTCATCGATCCTCATCGGGAAAAACAAGTGGTATCAGAGCTTTTGGTGCTCGATTCTACGTCTAATCGCTGAATCTTGTGTTAAACCGTTGCTTTTAACGTGTTCGATTTTGATTCCTTGTATTCGTGTTCTTCGGATTAATTTTCGGTTGAATCGGATCAAAATCAGCTGACATTTTACGTATTTGATTGTTTAGGATTCATACACGATCGATTTCATGGTTGAATTGGTGATTAATTTGATGTTTGGTCAATGTTTTGAAAATTCCGGTGAACTTCCGGCCTAGAAACCGTTTTTCCGGTGGCCTAACCACTTTTTCCGACAGAAACCGTTTCTCCGGTCTCCTGTAACAGATTTTTCCAGCGTACGTGTATCGTGTATCATGTGTTCACTTGTTTACTGTTAATCAATTTTGATTAATTTGTTCACGAGTTCAGGTTATTCACTCAGTCGTAGCCGTTGTGTTCCGTTTCTCTAAATTTTCCGGCCAGCAAGAACTAGCTTTTCAGATCAGTTTTGGTCATTATTGTTGCTGATTCCACGATGTGTTTCAATTTGTAATTCAAGTTCATTTGGTTATTGATTCAGTCATTCCGTGAATTCCGATTACGAACCGTTTTGATTCCATGCTATTCCTATCCGCATTTCGTCATCGATATTCGAGTTATTGAGATCACGATTTATGTTTCGGTGTTGTGTTTAGCTCATACTGTTCAGAATTTAGTTCCTATTAGCTTTCGTGCTGTTCCAATTCGCTTTTCGGTGTTTATTTTGGTGTTATTTGCATTCTGTTCGTGTAATTCGAGTTCGCGTTTGGTATTCGATGTTGTTTATGGTTCAAATTTGAGTTTGATTCCGCATTCGCGCGTTTATTTCAGATCATGCATTGAATTGTGTGATAATTCGCTGCATATAAAACACGGACAAAAGTTGTTTTTAAATCAGGGGCAGATTTGGAAAAGTATATTCGTGAGGGCATTTTCGTCCAAAATATTTGCTGTCCGCTGATAAACGAACTGTTTTAAGTGCTCAAGCGGGCCAAAATAAACTGTTTTCGGTGTTGAATTTTATTGTTAACTTGCTGAATTGTTGTCAAAACGGGCCAAAAAGCGCTGAAAACATGCTGAAATCCACCGTTTAAGTGCTGAACTTGCTGATTCGCTGTTGAATTCTGCTGAAATACGAGCTGAACGTGCTGTTTTTGCTTTAAAACGTGCTGAAATACACTGTTTTTGGTGCTGAATTTCATTGTTAAACGCGCTAAAATGAACTTAAAAGTTGCTGAACCGTGATGATTTAGGTGCTGATTTGCTGTTAAAATTGATGAAAACAAGTTGAAAGTTTCTGTTTTTGCGTTAAAGTTTGCTAAAAACACGCTGATTCGCGCTGAAACGAGCTGTTAAGTGCTGAATTGCTGTCAAAAGCGCACTGAAACGAACCCGAAACGTGCTGAAACGCACCGTTAACTTGCTGAAAGTTGCTGATTTGCTGTCAAAACGAGCTGATATTTGCTAATTTGCTGTTAAAACGTGCTGAAAACGCACTGTAGTTGCTCTTTAACGTGCTGAACTTACTGAAACGTGCCGTTTTTAGTGCTGAAATTTGCTGAACTACTTTTAGCGAGCTGCGGTATGCTATTAACGTGATAATCTTTGAGTTCGGAATTTGTTTAGAGCTTAACGAACGTCTTTTGATCAAACTTTTCAACGGGTTAAAGTTTGATTCGGTCAAAGACGTTATTACAAGTTCTGATCAAGGAAAATATTAGATTCTCGCTTCGGTGTTCAGTTAGTTGTTTGTTAAACTCCATGATGACAAATTATTATGAGATTGGTCCTCATACTAAGTGCCCGAAGCTTTTTAGATTGGATGATTTTTCCAAATGGGAACCGAGATTTAAAGCTCACTTGGGTTCTCTTCATCCAGAGTGTGTTAGCAATTTGAAATATGTTTATATAGATACAACTGTTGGCAGTGATACTACAGGAATTACTGAAAAGGAGATTAAGTTTTATGATATTGATGAGAAGAAGAAACTTGAAAATGAGAAGAAGGCATATTCCACTCTTACTATGGCACTATCTGAAAACATCCTTCATGAGTTTAGCCCTATCAAAAAGTGTGCTACCCTGTTTGCTCAACTAAAGGCAAGAAGTTTGGGAAACACACTTGAAAGCAAGAAAACAATGTTGAAGTTTCGATTCAGAAACTATTCACTGCTGAAAAATGAGACTGTGGAAGAAATGCTGAATCGGATCTGTCAATTGATTGCCGAAATGTCCAATGTGAAAATGGAGCTGAGTGAATGTGATCAAATTGACAGATTAAAAAATGCATTACCTTCTTTCTACTCGACTTACTTGATGGGTCTCACAGAAAATGGGTATTTCAAAACATCAGATCTCAAATGTATAGATTTTGTTGAAAAAATGAGGAAGCGTGAACTAGAATGTCAAAGCTCATCTAAAGCTAATCAAGAGCCTTCATTATTTGATGAGTTTTCATCAGTGGAATATTTTGAATTTGAAGTTGATGAAGGATGGTTAATGGATTTGAAGAAAGCTCATGTTGATGATGGTAGGTCTATGCTTGCAGATGAGATATCCAAGACCACCTCATCAATGAATGTTGACAAAGATCCAAATGCAATGGAAATTATCATGCCTACCCAGGTGATTCTTCTTGATAATCTTTATGAATCTTATGATTCCGTGCCAACATCACCTGAGGTATCTTCTAACCCATCTGAATCATTTGTTTGTGAAACTTGTGCTAATAATGTAAATTCATCTATTGTTGATGAACCTCAGAAAATTGATTGTTCTCAATGTGGTGAATACAAGTCTAAACTTGAATCAATTCGTCACCACAATGAGCAATTAGTTTTTGAATTAGCATGTATTCGTGATAACTATCAACAAGTGGCTGAAAATAATCAAAAATCAAAAGATAAGATTGATGCCTTGTCGATTAGTAATCATGACTTGAAAGCAGACGTTGGATGTAAATTAAAAATCATCGAAATGCAGTTTCAAAAAATTTTGGAATTGAGAACCAAAATAACTGAGCTTGAAAATGAGGTGTTTGAGTTAAAGAATAAACTGGATAAATTTAGAAATTCATCTTTTCTACTCAATGAAATTATTGAAGTTAACAGCAATCACTAAAAGGATGGTAAAGCTGGTTTAGGGTTTGTTGAAATCCCTCCTCCTTTTCAAAATGATTATACCATGCGACCAGACACGGTAGATCTAAAAGAAGTGGACATTGACTATCCACTGACAGTAGATCCTCCTGTGACTGTTAGTAAGGTTAATATAATCAATGAGGAGAAAGTTAAACCAGCTGATCCAAAAACGACTGTTAAGAAAGAAACAAAGTGTTTAACTCCAAAATCTCATATTCAAAGCAATCTGATTTTCTGTCAGACTAATGATGATATTCTTGTTGAAGATATGGTTAAACCAGTGGTTATTTACAAAAATGAAAATATACTTGTTGAAAATCATATTCTTTGTGAACCACAAACTTCTGAGAAATCAAAAACTGGTAAACCAAAATTGGTTGTTACACCAAAGACATGTGATAAGAAAGTTATTTCTGAAAAGATATCAAAATCATTTTCAAACCGAGTGTTAATGGTAAAAACTGAAAAGTTTACAAGTTAAAAGGTGTTGACAAGATGTTTGTTGATGAGCTCTTTCCGATAGCTCTTGTTAAACCTGAGAGTGTTGAATATGTTTATGATTGTGATTATTCGGTTTCTCTTAATCGTGATGCATCAGTGATGACTATTTGGAAAATGAAAAAGAGAAAATCAAAACCTCAAAAGGAATCCAAACCAGTGTTGTTTCAACAAAACAAATTTATCAAATCTACTGGTTCTGATGTATTGGAAAATTTTGCACAGTGTTCAAATCTTGAATTTTTCTAAAAGAAGAAAAGTGAGAAAATTCAACCCTTCGCGTCTAAGCTTGTAACAAAATCATCTTCGACGTGGGTTGAATTGAGAAAATGTTTTTACTGCAATGTTAAAGGACATTTGATTGTTGATTGTCCTTACAGGAGAAATCTCAAATTGCCTGATGCTTTAAACAAGGTTTCTTTAACTTTTGGTCAATTTGAGACACTTGAACGAAAAGCTAAACAACAAAGACTTTATCTTAATTCATTTTTAAAATCTCCTGAAACGTCACACAGTTCTGATAATGTTAAATTTTTGAGACAACATGCTGATAAACCGTTACCAGCTTGGACACCAAAGGTACCAACTGCATGTGCTGATCATGTTGAGGATACTGGCCGACCTAAGACTATGGTCTGGGTTCCAGTTTCTCATTAAATTATCTAGTTTTTGTGTAGGGATATCCAAGAAGATCTATCAACGTCATATGGATTGTTGCTAAATCAAATTTGTTGATATTGGATTATCTCGTCACATGATGAGTGTTTTTGTTTAGTTTGATTTGATTGTTAATTGCAAAGATTTAAAATTCATAAAATTTTTAATAGGAAAACTTGTTCACCATTCACACTGTTTAAAATGCAAAAAATTTTTTTGGTGAACAAGCTCTTCAAAAGATTTATCAATGTTGGAAGATCATTTTTCATTTTTCATTATTTTCTACAATTTTTTTGTTATTGTTTATATTTTTAGGGGGAGAAAATTAGAAAAATCGAAAAAGATTGTGTTTTCTGTATGAAAAATATAAAAAATACAAAAATATGTTGTTAATATTGAAAAATATAAAATTTGAGAAATGTGATCCGACATATATGAGAAATGATAGTACATTGACTTAGCGGACCTAACACATGAATAAAGTAGACTAAAAAGTGTCGTAAGATCAATTGCATGATGTGTATGATAGGCTTAACAGATCGTATAAGTGCTGAAAAGATATAAACCTAAATGCTTGCCAAATCTAGTGGTGTTACATCTTGATGCATAGTTAATATCTGTATTAAGTATCAAAAAGTTTTAAGATTGCTGTGTGTGCATGCGTTCATTTTTGAAGAAAATTATGCTTTGTTTTATCTTTAATTTTGCAAAGAAATTCAACTTCATTTTTTCTTTATTTTTATTCAAATCTTGGATCCTCTCCTGCGCGATAAGATTATCTGACCTGAGGGTTAAGATTTGGATATTCTGCTTTATTTTGTTGGTGTTTCGTATAAAATCTTGGACTTTCTCCGCGCGATAATACAGGATTATCCGAATTGAGAGTTAAGATTTTATACAACTTCAACTTATTTTTATCTTTTTATTTTGTTAAAATGGAACCTTATCTGCGTGTAGTAATACCGATCTTAAGGGAAAATTTTAACTTTCTGCTTTATTTTCTTTTTATTATTTTTGCATGAGTCACAGCTAATCAATTTAAAGAAAAATGAAACACGTACATGTGAAATTCACTGTATAAGAGATAAAAATTGTGTCTGATAGGTGGGATCCACATAAGATTTGTGCTTAATTGAACCTTAATACATTTCATAAAGTTACTGAAGGATCTGTATAAAGTTTAAAGTGGACAATTATATTTGCAATCATCATTGGGTTACGCGCATAATAATGTCAAAATTGAAGTGCAGTCTAGGACGTTACTAGTCAATATGATCCCATGTCGCGATCTTTGTCACAAAAATATGTACCGCTTACATTTACTGCTTTAATTTCTTTTCGTTATTTTGAGAAAAATACAAAAAGATTTTAGGTGTGTTTTGATATAAATTTTGAAAAATCAAAAATATTTTAGGTATGTTTTAGCTTAAAGTTTGTAAAAGCCAAAAAGATTATTCTTTCCAATTTATTTTTGATCTTCCGACAAGCGATATACATTTTCAAATTGTTTGTGCCGAGTTAAAAAATGTTTTCACCATTACACATTCTTGTTCATACTATTTGGTGCTTAAATGCTAAATTAAGAAAAACTTTACGGTTTATTGATGGAATGTGTTGATTGACTGTAGTTTTGACTGAGTGATGATTATTCAATCCTTAAATCTTCTCAATATGGTGAATTTAAGGTATGGCAGAGTATTCGAGTTAAGAGAGAGTGAAGATGCTGATCGTGTATACAATATTGATGCTGATAAAGATTGAAGACGTACAGCTAATGCCAAGGGGGAGTTTGTTAGTGCATTTTCTTGGCATTATATGTATAAAGACACACGTGAAGACCAACTGAAAGCGACAAAGATTAAAAGTTAAACGAACTCAAGCAATTGTCAAGGGGGAGTTTGTTAGTACATGAAATGTGACAAGTGCTGGGAGTTAAACCGACGAGTCGCTTTGTCGATGCAAAAGTTAAAGAATGGGAAGGAAACAAGCTTAACGAATAAGGTGAGGAAGCTTGTGGCTGATCAGGCTTAACGAATAAGGTGTAAGGCTTAGTGAATGTGCATGTATATATAAATAGGTTTCATTAGTTAGAAATACATTTACAAGTCATAACAGAATTCTTACGAGACACCGTATTGTAACGAACCTCTGCCGAATTTTATAGTGAGCTTCAACGAGTTATTATTTACATATCTTCTACGTGTTCGGTCATTTTCGTTCATCGATTAGTACCGAAACGCACCGAAACATACATCGTGCTTTCTCGGTTTCGTAGATCAATATCGAGTTCATCGATCCTCATTGGGAAAAACATCATCAACAATCAATCATGCTGAATCCAACAAACATATCCCAAATCTTCAAATCCATACCATTCTCACAAGTTAATCATATGGGAATAACCCATGAACCTAATCCCATGTTTTCTCTACAAAATCCAAGTTTTTTGCAATGTATAAGCAAGAATAACACATATGTTCAAATTTCAACGTGTAATTTTGTATGCAGTGCATAACTTATGCGCCGCATAATTAAATTTCAACCAAAAGAACTTACACAGAGTGTAAGTACTTATGTGTTGAATCTTTAGCTTGTAAGTTATACGGAGAGGAACACACACGGCTTGTAAGTTAAATGTTGAAGTTATGCGCCGTGTATGTAGTCAAAAAGGTGTTATACGACATATAAGCTATGCGTCCTAAAACTTATGCACCGTATAAGTTGACTTGATAGTTTTTCACAATTTTTGTGGGGACAACTGATCTGACTTGTGAGTATGTTGTTCAATACCAAGAATATGACAATTTGTGAAGTTTTGGTGAGGTTTGAACGGCTATATCTTCTGGAATGATCAAATATATGTAGAAAAGAGATGAATTTGAGCTTTTTGAAGAACATCATGAGCCAAATGGCTCTGATACCAATTAAAAGTTTAATATGGATCAACAGATTGACGTGTACGCATATCCACGATGATATCTACTATACAATGTTATGGGTGGAAACCATAACAAGGTGGAAACCACAAAGACGTCTCTTTAATCTCCTCTTTATTCATGGATAGTAGTGATAGTGCAAAAGATATGACTGTTACAAGATCAGGTACACGTTGGACCAAAGGAACCGGAAGCTCAAGGTCAAAAAGTGAACATAAAGAGCAAACAACCTATATATAGGCTAATTTGGGACTTATGCGGCGCGTAAGATATACGGCGCATAAGTGTTTCTTGTGTTCATAAACGTTAACGTACAATCCAAATCACTAGCTATGAAAACCTACAACACAAGACCTAGGCACTAGACATTATGCATAACGGTATAAAGAACCTGGGCGGTGGGAATGAGAGTGATCCCGAGATAATGGATTCCGATCTCTAGTAGACCTTTCATCAGAGTCACAATTTTTTGTACAAAGTTTTCAAAGTTTGTCATATGTTTTTGATTTTAGGAAGAGAAAGTTTTAGAAAAACCAAAAAAAATATAAAATTTAAAAAATTCAAAAACATTCAAATATGTAAAAAGTCAAATACATTAAAAATTGCACCTCGAAAATGTGTTTTTGAAGCTAAAAGGGAAGATGATGGTACATTGATCATCTAGTCTCAAGTCCGGTAAAAGTAAGCAAAAAGGCTGTGTGCTTAATTGTATCGGTGTATTGGTAGGCATTTAAACAAACAAGTAAGAAAAAGTATGTGATATATACATAAAATCAGCCGAATCTAGTGGATTAACATCTTGAAGCTTAGTTAATATCTGATTTAAAAATAAAAATTTTTTAAAAGATTGTTGTGTGTTCATGTGTTTCATTTTGCAAAGAAATTCAACTTCTTTTTCTATTTTATTTTGCAAAGAAATTTAGTTTTTTTTCTTTTTTTTATTCAAATCTTGGATCCACTCCTGCGCGATAAAGACTATCCGACCTAAGGGTTAAGATTTAGATATTCTGCTTTATTTTCTTGGTGTTTCGTACAAACCTTGGACCTTCTTTGCGTATACTATAAGCAAAAATGTGTGAAAGTCATGTATTGAACTGGAGGTTAAGGCCCTGTACAACTTCAACTTATTTTATCTCTTTATTTTTGTTAAAATGGAACCTTCTATGCATGTAGTAATATGGACCTTAAGGGAAAATTTTAACATTTTGAGTTGTTATACTTTGTTATTTTTGCATTAGTCACAGCCAATCAATTTTAAGAAAACAGTAAAAATGTATACATGTGAAAACTTCACAGTATTAAAAGATATACAAATTATGTCTGATAGGTGGGGTCCACATAAGATTCGTGCTTAATTGAACCAATTAAAACTAAAATGTTAGAATTATTTGTTGGAAGGTTTAGGTGGACAACAATACCTATGACTGATTAATACTAGTCATATAAAATAAAGCTGAAAATAAAACTGTGACGGAAGGGCAATTTGGTCAATATGATTCCCTGCTCAAACTCACAAAAATATGTAAATGATTTACATGTCTGCAAATAGCTTAAAGTTCATTTCATTTTCTGTCATTTATTGCATTATCTTCTAAAACCAAAAAGATTTTATTTCTGAGTTATTTTCGACTCTTGATGACTGGGAAAACTATATGTTGGGTAAAAGATTTACTGAGAATGATGAAGATGATTCATAAGATTATAAAGGTTTGGTTTAGAAGGTCCTCACTTGCATTTTAATGTGATTGAGCTTATAATGCAATATGTTAGAAGAATTATTAAACTAATCGGATACAATGATGGTGATTCTTTGAAAAAAATTTATCACCATCAATATGTATATATTCCAATCAAGGTTAATAGACTGAATCTTTAGGTGACTGGGGTGCTGTTAAAACTACACCAGGAGTATGGCTGGTAGTTGGAATGCTTCAAAGTCAAATTTTGGGTTAAAGGACCGAAGATAGTTGACCAAGAACTAGCAATATCCGAGGGAGAGTTTGTAGGGATATGAACGTCTATAGCTAGGGTCTTGTATTGGTTTTTGTGTATTAAATGCCATTTTGTATGTAATAGGAATGTAATGAAGTGCATAAGTCCTTAAGGGAATAGATAAGTTACGCGGCGCATAACTTATGTGCCGCGTATCTTATGTGCCACATAACATATGTGCCACATAAGTGATTTTCAATTCTATAAATACTCATCTAGATTTATGCATTTTATAGTAAGTGTTTGAGAGATTCCAGAGAGATTTTGGGTGATCTTGTACTTTGATATTGCCGAAACCTATTGTATTGATCCTTGAAGTTAATAGAATAGAGATTAAAGTTTATTGTGTGTTTTTGATTTCTTTGGATTCCTCACTTTGAAGTTCTAGCCGATAATTCTATTGTCGACCCTACGTATGCACATGTTTACGACACTTCATATCATAGGCTTCCAATTAGCTTTCTATATTTAGTTGTGTTTATTAGTTCACTTTTTTTTGTTTTTAGATAACATTAATCCGACTTTCATTAGATATTTTGTTGGGTTACATAAAGTTTTGCTTCTTTCAAGACCTTTTGAGCATAAGCGGCTTGTTTAAGGAAAATTTTGTCACTTCTTTGAGCTACTTCTATTCCAAGATAATATGTCAATGGTCCTAAGTTACTCATCTTGAATTTTCTTTCCTTTTCTTTCTTGAATTTAGAAATGTCTTGAATTGAGGTTCTAGTTACTATGATATCTGATGTCGTTAACATATAGTCCAATAATTATTAGTTATTTTGAAGAGGTTCGTTTGTATACTGCTTGTTCTTGAGGACATCTTAAGAAGCCTAGTTCTTTGAACATGTCATTCAATCTAAGATTCCAAGCACTCGTTGCTTGTCATAATCCATAAAGTGCTTTATTTTAATTTGTAGACTAGCTTTTCCTTTCATTTCTTTATAAATCGTTTGGGTTGATTTACATAGACATCTTCCTTGTTGAGTCAGATATTTATAAAGGAAGATTCGAATCCTCTCAACCTCCTCAAAGAAAGGGCTAAGTATGGACTTCGAGCAAGCTTGGGCGTTCGAGCATGGTTTCACTACCTCGAGTATGATCTCTTATGGAAATAAGACTACCTTTTGGAATTTCTTCTAAGTGTTGAAGGCTTCGAGCAAGCTACACTTCATCAAGCAAGAATGTTCTTCATCGAGTATGGATTGCCAATCGAGCAAACAACTTGATCTATCCTGCTTAAACCAAGTGTTCCGAGCACAATGATGGTCGAGCATGGATACAATAAAGAAGGATCACAAATGCTCTAAGTATAGACTTTGAGAATTGTACGGTCCCGAGCAAGCTTCACACCCGAGTATGCTGAAAGTTGTTCTCCATAAGTCATTAAGGTAGGATTGAAGAGATCTAGAACAACATGCTTGCTCGTAAGACTTATTCGAGCAAAGCAAGAGTATGTCATGAAGATTGAAGTCTGCTGGAGGAGAATATTTTCTATCTGAAAATGTTCTAAATAAAGTCTGCTCGAAGACTTGTATCGAGCGTGATGTGCATACTAAGTCTGCTCGACCAGGATATATCATACTCGAAGACTTGTTTACACTTGTATTTATTTATGTCATTCATTATGTAATCATTAGGGTTTCTAGAAGGAATGTATAGGCCTATAAATAGTGTCCTAGGTTTTATGAATAAGAGAGGACATTTTGCTAAATACGAGGGCACATCACCTGAGCGAATATTCTCTGTGTGTAACCTCGTACAGCCGCCGTCACGAAACCCTAGACATTCCTTTCATAAAATCACTGGTCCATTGAAACGATATTTCAATAATAGTGAATCTTTGTCTACCATATTTATTATTGATTATTTATTGTGATTCAAACCTTCATTCCAAACCCTTGAATATACTGATTCCGCAAGGATATTCAAGTGGCCTTGAGTTATTAGATCTGGTGTGTTCTTGTCAACCTACATAGGTTTTGCACCACTGGAGGAGAATATTTTTTATCTGAAAATATTCTAAGTAAAGTCTGCTTGAAGACTTGTATCAAGCATGACGCACATACCAAGTCTGCTCGACCAGGATATATCATACTCGGAGACTTGTTTACACTTGTATTTATTTATGTCATTCATTATGTAATCATTAGGGTTTCTAGAAGGAATGTCTGGGCCTATAAATAGTGTCCTAGGTTTTCTGAATAAGGGAGGACATTTTTCTAAATAGGAGGGCACATTCACCTGAGAGAATAGTCTTTGTGTAACCTCGTACAGCCGCCGTCACGAAACCCTAGACATTCCTTGCATTAAAATCACTGTTCCATTGAAATGATATATCTATAATAGTGAATCTTTGTCTACCATATTTATTATTGATTATTTATTATGATTCAAACCTTCATTCCAAACCCACCCTTGAATATACTGATTCTGCCGGGATATTCAAGTGGCCTTGAGTTATTAGATCTGGTGTGTTTTTGTCAACCTACATATGGAGGAGAATATTTTCTATCTTAAAATATTCGAAGTAAAGTCTGCTCGAAGACTTGTATCGAGCATGATGTGCATACCAAGTCTTCTCGACTAGGATATATCATACTCGAAGACTTGTTTACACTTGTATTTATTTAGGTCATTCATTATGTAATCATTAGGGTTTCTAGAAGGAATGTATGGACCTATAAATAGTGTCCTAGGTTTTATGAGTAAGAGAGGATATTTTGCTAAATACGAGGGCACATTAACCTGAGCGAATATTCTCTGTGTGTAACCTCGTACAGCCGCCGTCACAAAACCCTAGACATTCATTGCATTAAAATCACTAGTCCATTGAAACGATATTTCAATAATAGTGAATCTTTGTCTACCATATTTATTATTGATTATTTATTGTGATTCAAACCTTCATTCCAAACCCACCCATGAATATATTGATTCTGCCGGTATATTCAAGTGGCCTTGAGTTATTAGATCTGGTGTGTTCTTGTCAACCTACATAGGTTTTGCACCACTGGAGGAGAATATTTTTTATCTGAAAATATTCTAAGTAAAGTCTGCTTGAAGACTTGTATCGAGCATGATGTGCATACCAAATCTTCTCGACCAGGATATATCATACTCGAAGACTTGGTTACACTTGTATTTATTTATGTCATTCATTATGTACTCATTACAGCTTCTAGAAGGAATGTCCGGACCTATAAATAGTGTCCTAGGTTTTCTGAATAAGGGAGGATGTTTTGCTAAATATGAGGGCACATTCACCCGAGCAAATATTCTCTGTGTAACCTCGTACAGCCGCTGCAACGAAACCCTATCCATTCCTTGCATTAAAATCACTTTTCCATTGAAACGATATATCAATAATAGTGAATCTTTTGTCTACCATATTTATTACTGATTATTTATTGTGATTCAAACCTTCATTCCAAACCCACCCTTGAATATACTGATTCCGCTAGGATATTCAAGTGGCCTTGAGTTATTAGATCTGTTGTGTTCTTGTCAACCTACCTAGGTTTTGCACCAGGTTCGGTCTTGACAAGTGTTGTCAGAGCTTTGTAATCTCTTTGAAGGCCACGGGTTTGAAGGTTTAGAGGCAAAGTTTGAAGCTTGGAAAGGTTTTTACGTGTTTGAGTCCAGATCTGAAGAGATGGATGAACAAGAGGTTTCTACAAACACAATACCTAGGTTGCTCGGTCAAGAAAATTATATAAAATGTAAGGTATTGTTTGAAGCCGCCGTAAACTACAATGAGACAGAACTATGAAACTTCATCAAGGATGGACCATATGTTCCTGCTGCAGCTCCAAACAATAATGCAGTTGTGGAAAGGCAGATGATAAAGAGAGATGATAAAGCCTTGTCCATGCAGAAATTGGGACTGTCATGAGAAATCTTGATAAGTGTGAATCATCACACTAATGCTAAAGATATGTATGATGCTGTTGTTGAAATGTTTGAGAGAAATGTTGAGTTGAGGGACATAAAGAAAGACTAACTGAAAAAAAAAAACTTGACAAATTCAAGATTAAGGAAGTTGAAAAATTAAAATCTGTGTTGCAAAGGTTCATGACAATTGTCAATGAATCTAAAACCACTGATTTACAAATCTCTGATTTCGAGTTGAACAAGAAACTACTTACTTCTCTTTCTGGTGAATGGTATACAGCAAGCAAGTTCATTAGAGAGAAGTTGAATTTTCCCAACCTCAAGTTGGATGATGTGATTTCCTTCCTACAAGCAGCTGAACATGAAATGATTGAGAATAACATGCTCAAAGAGGACAAGCCAAGCTTTTCAGTGATAAATGCTCTTGTGGCCCCTATAAGGAAGATATCAACCAGATGTCAACAGCAAATCATTGAAGAACCTTCAGAAACTAGCTCTATGAATGGTGCAAATCAGTAAGGGTTCAATATACAAATGATTGAAGAGGATAATGTCTCAACTTTAAGTGGACATGCACCATATGTCCAAAATTAGAGTCAAGGGAATGAGTATCAAGCACTGTTCTCTATGTTTACAGAGTTATATAATGCATTTTTTGCCAAGAACATTATTCATACAAGTGTGGTTCAAGAGGACTTGGAACATATCGATGCTGATGAGCTAGAAGATATAGATTTAAAGTGGCAATCAGCCATGCTGGTAGTAAGAAGCAAGAGGCTGTTTAACAGAACAGGAAGAACAACCTTTGCAGGGCCAAATGACAGAATTGAATTTGATAAATCCAAGGAAATATGTTACAACTGCCAGCAGCCCGGTCACTTTGCAAAAGAATGCAATCTTCCAAAGCAGTATGGGAATCAAGTGAACCAAACACAGTTCTACCAAAATCAACATCAGAATCAACAAGGGTATCAGCCGAGAAACCAACCTATGAATCAAAATCCCTATCAATAAAAGATCAGGCCCCAACAGCAAGCCCAGCCTTAGCAAAGGAATAATCAACTGCAGATACAGGGGAACCAGAACAGGGGAATAGGTAATGCTGCAAATCAAAACAGGGACCAAGGAAATGTTGTTGTAACCATGGTGCCTCAAAATGGTGATTTTGACATGAGTAGCCATGCAGCAGAAATGGAAAAGGCCAATGTTGCATACGTGGCCAAAGTGCATGAAATTGGAGAATCTTCACACTCTAAGGTAACCACTGAACTTTCTACTTCTGACCTTCTAAAAATTATTGACGATCTTAACAGAGAGGTTGGGAATTGAAAAAGTAAATATGGAAGAAAGGATGCAATGTTGAATGTTTATGGAGCAAGTGAGTCTACCTGACTCAGTCCAAATTGAGTGTGGAGATAGAAGGTTTAAAAAGATTATATAAAGAAGAAAAGCTGAATAACATAGAGTTGCTGATTGAAGTGGACTTTCTTAAGAACCTTGTGTCCATCGGAAACATAGTGGACACATTGAGAAAATGAAACCTGAAGAAAAGTATAAGAAAGCCCCACCCCCCTCTTTTGAAAAATATCCACTCAAGGTGGATAAAGAGCAAAGAGAGGAATACTTGAAGGAGTTCAAGAGTGTGTTTAAGGACAAGAAAGAGTTTGTGGAATTCTATGATAATGTGGTGGTTGATAAAGAAGGCATGTTTGTGATAGAGGAGAAGATTGAACAAACTAAAAAGGAAAAGAAGCTTGCTGAAACCAAGAAAAAGTGGAGTGAATACTTAATTGAGGGAAGCACTTGCAGTTGCAAGAGTGATAAGTCAGCAAATGATAAGAAAATAAGGAAGCCTGTAAAAAGAAACAATGTTGAGAAAATTCCAATGGTGCCCAAAGAAAAACATAAAATGAAGAAACACTAGGAAAGGATGAGAAAAGAACACAAAGTATTTGACCTTTGTGAAAGATCTGGATCCTAGAATGACAAGACTGGGAGTTCCACCAATGTTAACTTTCATGCTCCTATTTATCCAGTCTTTTCAAATCATGAGTTGTTTGACATAGGAGATGTTGACTATGAACCAAAAAGAAAAGCTGTGACTGAAAAGAAAGAAGGTTCATCATACACTTCCTTGAAAAGGAATGAAATCAAGTTTGTGAAAGCAAAAGATCCACAAGAATTGGAAGTGTGTGAACCAATCAAAATTGATTTCAACAAAACCACCTATATAACAACCTTCTTGGGATTCAATTTCACAAAACCAAGTGACAAGATCAAAGATAAAAGGGACCTAAAGAGCTTGGAAGTTTTACAAAGGTATGGTGCAAAAAGTGTGATTCTTATGGACATCACACTGACTCATGATGGATGGAAGAAGAAAAGGAGTATGACATTCCTGATGAGTACTGTGGTCAGGACATGAAGCTATACAAAGAAAAGTATGAGAAGTACTTGAAGGATTCAGATGATGATGAAGCAAACAGAGTGAAGTTAGAGAAGAGACTGAAGGATGTCCTGAAACTGAATGAATCTTCTAGTGAGTCAGACAAGACTATCAAGGGAAAAAGTTCTAGGTTCAAAGGAAAAAGGATAGAGAAACTTGGATTCTTAAATGGAGATGAGAAATTTATAATGAAGCAAGGTTATGAACCAAGAGGCTTTCAGTGAAAAACCAAAGAATCTGTGATCAAGAAAGAAGAATATGTTATTGAACAGATCGAAGTTGAGAAGAATGAGGTGAAAGTGGAGTATGGATATGAATCTGATGATTCATGTGAGATTGTGCATGAAGATCCAGTTCCACCTCCTATTGATGGCTCTAATGACTTTGATGTACAAACTGATGAAGTTTGTACCCCATATAGTAACTAATCATTTTATGTTTGTATATGCAGGGACAGTCCACTGATGGAAATGATATATGGTACATGGACAGTGGGTGTTCCAGGCACATGACATGTGATAGAGATGCACTTTTCAATTATGAACAAAAATTTGAAGGACCTGTTGCATTTGGCAGTGACGTAAATGGAGGGAAGATTGTTGGAAGAGGCACACTGACAAATGGTAAGGTATCCTTTGAGAATGTGCTTCATGTTGAAGGACTACAATACAACTTGCTTAGCATTTCTCAAGTCTGTTTTGGATACAAGGTCAGATTTGATGATGCACACTATTTTATTCTGAAGCTTGAGTTTGTCATCCCACCTGAAATGATTATGATGATGGCACTAAGGAGTGGAAACCTCTATGAGCTGAAAATGAAGAATGCAATCTCAAGAGGTGGTTCATGCTTTATATAAAGGGCTACTGACAATGAAACTAAGACGTGGCATAGGAAGATGTGCCATGTTAATTTGAAAAACATGAAAGACTTGTGAAGGGAGGGCATGTCATTGGTCTTCCTACAAAAGAATTCAAGCTTGAAGAAAAATGCCCTTCATGTCTCAAAGGAAAACAACACAAGTCCTCTCACAAGAGCAAACTGATTAAAACAATTGATGAGGTGCTGGAACTACTTCACATGGATCTATTTGGTCCAGTGAGTGTTCCAAGTATTGGAAGGAAGAGATTCTGCCTTGTAATTATTGATGATTTTTCAGGATTCACATGGGTGTACTTCTTGGGAACAAAGGATGAAACAGCTGAATTAATCAAAGGTTGTGTGCTAAGAATGGAAAATCTACTTGATAAGAAGGTGAAAGTGATTAGAAGTGATAATGGGACAAAGTTTAAGAATGGGATCATGGATGAATTCTACACTTCTAAGGGAATCTTTCAGCAATTTAGTGCTCTAAGGACTCCTAAACAAAATGGTGTTGCAGAGAGAAGAAACAGAATACTTATAGAAGATACAAGAACCATGATAGCTAATGCATACTTACCAGTAACATTTTATGCAGAAGCTATCAACACTACATGCTATGTGCAGAATAGGGTGCTTTTGAACAAAACTCACAACAAGACTCCATATGAGATACTCTTCAAAAGACAGCCTTATGTGAAGTTCTTAAAGCCATTTTGTTGTAAATGCTCACTGTTGAACACAAGAGACTACTTGAACAAGTTCCAATCCAAGTCATTGGAATGTTTCTTTGTGGGTTATTCATCACAATCAAAGGCTTATAGAGTTTATGTCAAGGAGCATATGTGTGTGATTGAATCTTCAGATATAGTATTCAATGAAAATCATTTTAATGATGTTGCTGGACCAAAGTGGATGTTTGATTTGGAGAAATTTATCAAGTCATTAAAAATCTACAACAAAGATATGGATGAAAGTTTGTTCAGAACAAGTGTGGAAGAAAAAGGAAAACAGAAAGAAATTGATCTGGACAGATTATGGTCAAGGGTTGCTGCTAGCGAAAAAGAATTTGAGTTTGTGAAAAATGATAGAGGACCAGATGAAGCTGAAATTGAAGCTCAAAATAATGGCCCAAGTGTAGTGGAGAGTGAACCAGTGACAAGTCAAACAGAAGAGACAAGTGTGTATGAAGACAGATTACAATCACTATTTGAGTCATTGCAAATTGGAAATAATGAAGCATCTATATCTGGACATGCCAACAACCAAGAGACTGCTGAGAATGAAAAAGAACAATAGGTTGATGTTCCTGATTTGAATATTTCAAATCTAGATGCTGCAATGTTGCAGATCAGATTGTTCAGACTTCCTTAGTGCAAAGAAATCATCCTGCTAAAAACATAATTGGAGACTTGCATGAAAGAGCGACCAGAAGCTCTTCTGAAAGGGCCAACATTTGTCTTTATGCTTGCTTTCTCTCCCAAAATGAACCTAAGAACATCAATCAAGCTCTAAAGACAGCAGTTGGGTAGAAGCAATGCAAGAAGAGTTAGCACAATTCAAAGACTTAAAAGTATGGGACTTAGTGGATAAGCCCAGGGGAAAGTATGCAATAGGCACCAAATGGGTTTTCAGGAATAAGAAGGATGAAAGAGGAAAAATCATTAAGAATAAGGCAAGACTAGAGGCTTTGGGATGCTTACAGGAATAAGGAATATACTTTGAAGAAGTCTTTGCTCCAGTTGCAAGATTAGAAGCCATCAGAATCTTCTTAGCCTATGCAGCATTAATGAACATAAAAGTATATCAATTAGATGTCAAGTTTGCATTCTTAAATGGGAAGATTTATGAAGAACTCTATGTGACTCAGCCTCTTGAATTTGAAGATCCACATTATCCAAACAGGGTGTATAAACTAAGCAAAGTATTGTATGGACTACATCAAGCTCCTAGAGCTTGGTATGATGAGCTCTCAAATCACCTTCTGTATAATGGATTCTGCAGAGGAGCAATTGACAAGAATCTATTTTACAAAAGTATGAAAAGAGATTTGCTGTTGGTTTAAGTGCATGTAGATGATATTATTTTTGGATCAACAAATGAGCAAATGTGCAAGGACTTCGAGACAGTCATGAAATCAAAGTATAAAATGAGCTCTATGGGAGAGATGAATTTCTTTCTTGGATTGCAAGTGTAGCAGAAGAATGATGGAATATTCATAAATCAATCCAAGTATATACAAGAAATTATGACAAAATTCAAGTGCCAAGAATTAAAGACAGTGTCCACTCAAATGGATACACATGAGAAAATGGTAGCTGATGAAAAGGGGGAGCCAGTGAATCAGCATGAATATAGGGCCAAGATAGGATCATTGATGTATTTGACAGCTTCAAGGCCAGATATCATGTTTGTAGCGTGTGTGTGCAAGATTCCAAACGAACCTAAAAGTCTCCCACATGTTAGCAGCGAAGAGGATTTTCAGATACTTGAAGGGAAAACCAGATTTGGGCATCTGGTATCCAAAGAACAACTCCTTTGACTTGGCAGCTTTCACTGACAGCGACTATGATGGTTGCAACATGAGTAGGAAGTCAATCTCAGGAGGATGCCAATTTCTAGGGAATAGGCTGGTGTCATGGCAATGCAAGAAACAAACCACAGTGTCAATCTCAACTGCTGAAGCTGAATACATTGCTGCATCTACTTGCTGTGCACAGGTTCTTTGGATCCAAAATAAGTTGCTGGATTATGGTCTGAATTTCCTACTCACTCCTATTTACATAGATAATACTGTTGCAATGTTTATTGTGAAAAATCATGTTCATCATTCTAAAACTAATCACACAGAAATTAGGCATCATTTCATTAGAGATTGCAATGAAAAAGGGCTGATAGAAATGAAAAAGGTAGAGACTATTGATAATTTGGCTGATTTATTCACCAAACCTTTAGACAAAACCAGGTTTCATTTCTGTTAAAATGCATAGGAATGATTAATGCTGATGAGGCTTCATTGATGATGTGTGCTTAAGTGAGATGCTAAAATTGATTATCTGAATCTGCTCACTGTTTATGAATGCCTGAATGTGTGATATGTGCTTATTGATTATACTTTGCCTTGCTTGTTATGATTGCTTGATAGAAATTTGTTTGACAAATTGCATGATTGCTGTGCATAATCTGCTTTGAAATTGAAAACTGATTGAATCAAGTGTTTTGAAATGATATATTATTTTTATTGTTGATTCAAAGTGTTTGTGATTGATATGTACTTGAATGAACAAATATTCATTCTGAATGAATGTGTCTAACTGAATGAAAATTGTGTGAAATATTTGAAAAAGTTTGTGAGTCAAAACAGATCATTTTTGAAAGATAAAGTTGTTTTCAAAATCAAATACAAACTGGATTTTAAAGAGAAGTGATGTTTGAAACAATTAAATGATTTTTGACTTAAGCAAACTGTTTTTGGTGATCTCATTAGAGAAATGACAAGAATATTCAGTTACAAGCTTTATAGAAGCTTAAAAAGTTTTTAAGATAGAGATTGTATCCAACCTTTTGGGAAATGATAGAAAACTGTTTAATTCACCTAAAGCATGGATTATAGGCTTAAAGGACCAAATTCGGTCATTAATATTGTATGGTAGCTTTCCATGGTGAGCAGTTGTCTAAGTGATATAAACATAATGATCTTGCTAAGTTTGATGTCTTACACATCTCTCTAAATGATAGGTAGAAAGGTAATTATCCAATCATACACAAGCCTGTTGATGTTATGGTCAGCCAAAAACTCTTTTATTTAATATTTGAGCAGTTGAATTATATATATATATTAGCTTAAGTAGTATATAAAAAAATACAAATGCTTATTATAAATATTATATTCCTAAAAATAAGCAGACTTAAAGGGGCATCAACGGAACTACAGGGGTGGGGCATTCAATTAAGTCTTAAACACCCTGAATGTAAGTCATGTAAGTCCGGGTGGCATGTAAGTCCAACGTTCAACCTTAAAGGCTGCTTTTTGTAAATACTGCTCATTTAATCAAAACTATTTTGACCACACATCAGAGGGTTGAAGTCAAATTGGGGTGACTTGGAGAAAGCTAAATAAGCTTTGAGAAGAGATTAAGGACATGTTGTGAATGTGATTAGATAGCATGATCCCATGTTGAGATCTCTCTATAAAATGTTTTGAAGTGACCAATCACTGAAGTTTGATCTCTTATTCACCTTAAACTTAGGCTTGAGTCAATATAGTGTCTAAAAGGATAAATTTTGATGATTTAGGCAAAAGTTTATGTGTGAAGTTGTCTAGATTTCTAGACAAGTGATAATTTGGTTCACATGTGTTTTCTGATATGTTAGAAGTCTTTTCGTGCATGTTCTAGTGTTAGAATTACTCTAAATGTGCTTTGAGCATGAATATATGCTTAAGACTAATTTGAAAACTTTTCTAAGTCTTTCGAGCATAGATTCTTGCATTTTTAACAAGAATTTAAATTTTGAGCACAATGTTATGGAATGATTGATTTTTCTAAGTGTTTTTAGCATGAGTGTATGCTAGATACTTAAGTTTGGCCCTTCAAGCACAAGTTGTGGAATGATAGATTTTGCTAAGTATTTCGAGCATAAGTGTACTCTACGAGCATATGTGACAAAATGATCAGTTGTATAAGTATGTTTGAGTAGAGTTAATGAGTATGTTTAACTAACTGAGAATGTCGAGCACGTAAGAATAATGTTGTGTTTGAAAATTTAACTAAGTGTTCTTGAGCATACTGAGTATCTTACTTGAACTGATTGTGTTAAGTGTTTGCTAGAAATGCTCTCGAGTATGATTTTGTAAACGAGCAAGAATATTTGTTTGTGTGTCGATTAAAACTGGAATATTGGTTAAGGAAAAGAATCGAGCACAGGTAAACTCGAGCACAGTTTTGAAATGTCTCAAAGACTAACATTTAGTCTAAGTTTTCTCTCAAGTATACTTGGTTTCAAGCAAACTTGTAAATGAACACTCTTAAATTACTTGACCATTTTCTCATAAATATAAGTCGAGTATGCTTTGGAAAGGGGTATTTGAGCACAATGGGAGACAACTTTTTTTGGCTGTATGCTTGAGCAGAGGTTTTATATTTATTTCAAATTAAATGACATCTGGAGTGCACTAGACGACAAATCTAGGTTGTAGTACCCAAGCGTTAGGTATAAAAGGGGGACTTAGAAAATTTTCCAAATAAATTTTTTCCCTCTATTAGACCAAAACAAACCCTCTGCTCGTGCCTCCCCTGCTACCCCAAGATACTCGATTGTGATTGTATACTTACTTGATTATAGCCATTAGCTTTGTTTACAACTTGGTAAGATGTCGATTATCGATTATCGTATCTCCGAGTTTCGGAATTAGGGTTTCTATTGACTCGACTGCTAACTGTTTTACTTGAATTGTGCAGGTTCGCAAATTGTTAAAAAACAGGTTACTGAAGATGATTTTCTTCTTTACCTTCCAACTGCTATTACTCTGCTATTATGAATACTGACAATTTCTTTTGTTTTGCAGAACTGATGGCAATAAGATTCGAACCGAAGCACAATATGTGTTCCCATTTGGTGGTGGACGATGAGAACAGGGAGTTGGAGTTTCTAATCAACTTCCTAAATAACTCCAATATACGGGTAGCGCTAACAGAGTACCCCGTCATCTATTGAAATCATATCACAGATTTCTGGGGTCCTATGTAGTATATGGATGATGTGAATGGAAGAAAGATTGAAGCTTCTGTCCTTGGACAAGATATTGAAATCACAGAAACATCCATCAGAGAAGCACTGCAGCTAAATGACAATCATGAAGTGCAACTTATGTATTCAACTCAAAGATTATTAAGAATCTTTTAGGAGATGATGGGTTATCAAGGTGGGATTCATGAAGGTCAATTCCAAAAGGGGAGCTTCCGTTTGATGTACAGATTTCTGATCCACCATGTCATTCAGTCTTTATCGCCGAGGAGAGGAACATGGACTCTTTTGAGTAGAGAACTTGCCACAATGACAGTTACTATATTAATTAACCAGCCATTCAACTTCTCAAGATTTATTTTTAATGGGCTTGGTTAGTAATGCTCAGAAGGAGGCAAATGAGAGGTTCCTGATGTATCCAAGATTTGTGCAGATTTTTGATAAATAAAGAATTACGTGATTTAAACTTAGCTGGAGAACATCTACGATTGCAAGATCTAAACATTTATAAGATAATAAAGAGTGCAAGAAGCATGTTTAATGAAAATTGCTAAATGGGACATTCTTCATTGGTTATTGAATGAAAATATTGAGATAATGGAAGTGCCTCCTTCACCAGAACAGAGTGATGATGAATATGAAGAGAGTGAAAGTGATGAAGAATCTGAAGATGATGATGATGATGATGGTGATGATGGTGCAGGAGATGAGATTGTAGTTGTTGAACCACAAGTTGATCAGGAGGTAATTGAACCAGTTGTTGTAGAGGTTGATGTGGAAGTGGGTAATGAACAAGAAGTTGTTGAACTGGTTGTTGAACCAGTTGGACATGAAATGATGGTGTTTACAAATGAACCAGAGGTACAAGTTGAAAATGTAGAGGTTCATGCTTAAGGAACAAGTGCAGAACATGATGTGGGAACCAGTGGAGGAGAAAATATGCACATAGATGATGCTTTTGTTAATAATGTGATTTCTGAAGTAATTGAAAATATTCACAAAATCACACCACCTGTGTCCCCGGATCCATTTGATGACCAAAATGATATATCCTCACCTGAACCAGCTCAAGATTCAGCAATGTTATCCCCAACCACCACCTAACCATTTGTATCTAGCCCAGAACCCATTCACGATACATAAATACCAACACCTCCAATCTCACCAACACAAGAACCTATACAAGAAACATCTATACCAACACCTCCAATATCACCAATACAAGAGCAATTCAGACTGCACCCACACCAATCACCAAAGAAATACAAGCAGAAACAGAAGCATACAAAGTGCCATCACCTGAATCATCCTCAAATCAACTAGAGTCTGATCTCAAATTCAGACCTACTCAAGCCACGCCCTCATCGTCTTCAACTTATGTTAATGAAGATCTATTGGTTGAAAATGCTGAACTGAGTTTGAAAATATTATGCTTAAGGAGAGGAATGCATTTTTGGAAATAAGAAACAAAGCTTTAGAAGATGCTTTGCACCAAGCCTTGATGAAGATTCAAGCCCTAGAGCATTCTAAGGTTGAGAAGACCTCAGATGCACCAAAACAGGGGGAGAATTAAGATGATGAAGATGCCCTTGAGTTGATTAACACGAACTATGATGACACAAGTGATGAAAGTGCAGAAGTTGGAACATCCAATGCATTGAATTTGTTAAATGAAGAATATGATGAAGAAGAAGTAGAGGACAATGCGAACAGAAGATAAGCATTCCATGAAGGGGAGATTGAGATAGATGAAGAAACCTGAGAACAAATTGAAAAGAGGAAACATAAAGGAAAGGGGGTTGCTCACACAGATGAAGATTTACACCCTAAGGCTGCTCCCAAGATAACATATGGTGATGAAATTCTAGAGACAAATGAAGTAAATGATCCGGATGTGGCAGAAGCAGAATCATTGAGAACATCTATAGAGATCATGAATGCTGAAAGGGCTGCAGTTGAAGAAGAAGAGGAAATTCCTCAGGAATTCGTAGAAACTTTAATCAATTTGAAAAGGAAAGAAGAAGAAGATGAAAGAATGAAGAAGATGGCATATGAGAGTATAGGGGCTGCCATGGAACAAATAAAAAGAAATCAATTTGAAAGCCCCCAAACTAAAACAAGTCCAACAATACCAGAACAAAGTGAAAGAACATCTGAAGGACTTAGCTTTGGGCTACTCACGAAGTTGGCAGTATTGAGAATCTCTAATAACATCTTGAAGAATCCTGAGAGACAGTCACCTGATATTGTAGCTACTGCAAGGAAAACACAAAAGGAAATACAAAATAGAAGCAGTGAGCCATAAACAGAAAGTGTCACAGAACCAAGAATTGATGAAATATTTGAAGATGTGCATGCTAAAAATTTGGCTGATCCCGTGGTCACTGAACCGGTTGTCACTGAACCAGTTATGAGTGAAGAGCCTAATGCTAGAGAGTCAAAAAATTGAAAAGAGACTTCAGAGAAAGAGACTCCTAGTGCCAAAAGGCAGAAAACAACAAAGAAAGTGTATACAAGGAGGGAGAAATCAAAAGCTGTTGAAAAGCCAAGGGTTGTTGAGATTGAAGAACCCATGATTGAGGCTCTACATGGCTTAGATGAGACAATTGAGGTTGAAGAAGATGAAGACAGATTGAAAACTGATCCTAAAAATCCTTTTTCTTCTACAATGTGGCCTAGATTTTGAAACTCTTAAAAGGATGTCTGAAAATGAGATTGAGCAACTGGTAGAACTAAAAACTAAGGAGAAGAAAGAGGGGATGGAGAGGGGAGAGAACAGAGAAAAGGAAGACGAAGCTTATCTTCTAAGTCTTGAGTATGAACAGAGAATCATAGATCAGATGACAAGAGAAAGTGTAACAAAGGCAGTAGAGGAATGGAGAAGAAGAGAAACACAAAGAGCCTTCCTACTGCGTGCTAGCAATCCACCCTCCTACTTAAATCGTCAGCCATTTTTCGAGTTTGATAGAATATACAGACAGGCCATTGTTGATGATACAGCTAAGTATGTGCAGGAAGTAAGAAGGAAAGAAGCACAAGGGAAGAAAGAATATGAAGAGTTGAAGAAGAACCATAAAGATATCAAATTCTTCGAAGTACATGGATATAAGTATGACTCTATCTAAGACTTGACCATAGAAGAATTGAAAAGAAAAGTGAAGATGGTAAAAGACTCTCACAAGCATGAAAGATGTGAAATGCTAGCTGAAAGAGAGAGAAAAGATAAAGAAAAGCATGAGAAGGAGAAGCAAGAAGCTAAGAAAAGAAGAGCTGAAGCAGTTGAATGGTTCAATGATCTTGACAGGGTGAAGACTTTGAAAGATATATTATTGAAGAAGGGAATGAAAGAGTCTGAATTTGACAGCCTGCCTCATGAACAACTACTGGAAATCTATCATAAAGAGCAGAAGCTGTATCTGGAGGTAGAAAGAAAGATGTTAGAAGAGAGGAAAAGAAGAGAGAGAATGGAGACAGAAGGCATGACTGATCAGCCTAGCAAGTCAACAACTGAACAACAGAAGGTAGATATGATCAGTGTGTTGTGTAGAAGAGGAGAAAGAATGGGAGATCTGATACTGAAAGAAGGAGAAGATATTAAAAGAATATTTGATGAATCTGAAAGAAGGTTTGGAAAGAAGCCATCTACAACAAGGTCTAGTGGACTTGTTGTTAGATCTGAGGTTGTAAGGCAGCAGGCTCAACCGAAAAAACTAAATCTGCCAACTCATCTATATTTTGATATGAGATCAAGAACTCTGAGAGTCATTACTGAAGATGGTTAAGAGACACAAATAATATTCAGAAGTGACTTGAGAAGTTTTACAAGAGAAAAACTGGAAATGATGGCCTAGCTGGATCTATATGACAATCAATAAAGAGGCAAAACTGGCTGGCCAACAAAGAAATGATCTTTTCAAATACTTGAAAGAACAGGCTGATAAAGGATTCCCACTGTTGACCAGAAACAAAGAGAATCATATACAACAGCAGAAAGGGAGAGGAAGAAAAGAATAAGAGATGTAAGACTATCAGAGCTCTCCCTTTGGTAATCCAAGAAGAAGAAAACACAGAAAGCCAGTGGCTTAAGCTCTATCAAGAGAACATTAAGAGAAAGCTTGGTAATGAGAAGAGAGATGGAGGTGCCTAATTCTGAAGTGCAAACAGACGGGCAAATTGCTCATCTTACTTACAATAGGAAAAGTGTTTCTGTTTCACTTAGAAACTCTGAAGGAAGAACGATAGCCATCGTTGAATATGATGAGGAGTTAGAGTTTATACACATCCAGGATCTTCAAGAAATTATTAATGTAAATGTACCCATAGATTCTGAGGATGGTGTAGAGTTGAAGATGTTTCAACAAAGGGCTGCAGCAGTGAGATATGAAAAGTTGATTGAAGCTGAGAGGAGGTAGTAAAGGGGATAGCAAGGATGGGAGCTAAAAGATAATCTAATTATTCCTTGTTTATCTTTTGTGCATTTTTGTGTTGGTAATTTTAATTTTGCTATGTAATTTGAAATTCTATGCAATTTTTGATGTGTAATGCCCAAAATGTAGAATTCCTATTAGTAATGTAATGACCTTTTTCTTAAATTGACTATCTTTAGAAATTGACACATTTGTAACTGTATGCATGTATGTTTTGGTGCATCTGAGTTTGTTCCAATCTAGGGGAGATTGCTGAGTCGGATACTTACAAAGGAAGATTGGAATCTTCTGAACCTCCTCAAAGAAACGGCTAAGCATGGACTTCGAGCAAGCTTGGACGTTCAAGCATGGTTTCACTACCTCGAGTATGATCTCTTATGGAAATAAGACTATCTTTTGGAATTTCTTCTAAGTGTTGAAGGCTTCGAGCAAGCTACACTTCATCAAGCAAGAATGTTCTTCATCGAGTATGGATTGCCAATCGAGCAAACAACTTGATCTATCCTGCTTAAACCAAGTAATCTGAGCACAATGGTAGGTCGAGCATGGATACAATAAAGAAGGATCTCAAATGTTCTAAGTATAGACTTCGAGCATGGTTCATTCCCGAGCATGCTTCACACACGAGTATGCTAAAGGTTGTTATCCATAAGTCATTAAGGCAGGATTGAAGAGATCTAGAAGAACATGCTTGCTCGTAGGACTTATTCGAGCAAAGAAAGAGTATGTCATGAAGATAAAAGTCTGTTGGAGGAGAATATGTCATGAAAATATTCTATCTGAAAATATTCAAAGTAAAGTCTGCTCGAAGACTTGTATTGAGCATGATGTGCATACCAAGTCTGCTCGACCAGGATATATCATACTCGAAGACTTGTTTACACTTGTATTTATTTATGTCATTCATTATGTAGTCATTAAGGTTTCTAGAAGGAATCTCTTGGCATATAAATAGTGTCCTAGGTTTTCTAAATAAGGGAGGACGTTTTGCTAAATACGAGGGCACATTCACTTGAGCGAATATTCTTGGTGTGTAACCTCGTACAGCCGCCGTCACAAAACTCTAGACATTCCTTGCATTAAAATCACTGTTCCATTGAAACGATATATCAATAATAGTGAATATTTGTCTACCATATTTATGTCTGATTATTTATTGTGATTTAAACCTTCATTCCTAACTCTTGAATATACTGATTCCGCCCGGATATTCAAGTGGTCTTGAGTTATTAGATCTGGTGTGTTCTTGTCAACCTACATAGGTTTTGCACCAGGTCGGTCCTGACATTCCTTTAACTCACCATGTAAGAAGGCTGATTTCACATCTAGGTGATGTACTGGCCATTTTTCTTGTGCTTCAAAGGCTAACAATATTTGAATTGTTTCCTTCCTTGCTACGTGAGCGAATACTTCATTATAATCTATTCCTTGTTGTTGTACATAACCTTTTGCAACAACCTTGCTTTATATTTAGTGATTTCTCCATTTGCCTCTTTTTAACCTACTCATTTCAAACCTACTAGTATTTGGTTTGATGGCAGCGAGGTTAGTGTCTGAGTCTTGCTTTTCTCTTTTGAGTCTATTTCATTCTTCATTGCCTCTTCCCATTGTTCATGTCCAACAACTTCTTTGTAACTACTAGGTTCTTCATCATAGGCTAGTAACAAGTTTTCTTCAAGTAGGATTTCATGAATATTTAGGCCATTTAAGGATCTAAAGCCTCGAACGGGTGTGTGATAAAATTCTGCTGATGGTTCTTCAGTAGAAGAGTTACTTACTGGATACGGCACTTCTACATTTGTTTGATCTATTTTGAAGGTTGAATCTTGAATGTGATCATGAATTGCTTCGGAACTATCAAGTTCGTTTTATCCATATACAATAAAATTTGTCCAAACTGGTCCTTTATCACTTACCTTTTCTAAGTATGATTCCCAATTCCAAGGTTCAATTTCAACAAACTTCACATCTCTACTAATAGATATTCTATTTTCTTTGGGATCATACAATCTATAAGCCTTTAATCCGGGTTCTTTTCCTAGATATAAAATTTTTTTGCTTCTTTCATCGAGTTTGTTGAGATGTGGAATAGGCATTTTCATGTAGGCAACACATCCAAATACTTTAAGATATGCTAGATTAGGCGACCTTCCTGTAAAGGATTCATATCGTGTTAAGGTTTCCAAGGCTTTTGTTGGGGCACGATTTAATATATAAACTACGTGTCGTGCTCCCCAAGCCCATAAGTCTTGTGGTAACTTCATAGCTTTTAACATACTTCTAGTCGTACTTACAATTTTGCGATTTCTTTTTTCTATGACACAATTCTGTTGCGGTGTGTAGGGTGTTGTGAGTTATCTAAGGATTCCATCCTCCTCAAAATATGATGTAAGAGCATTTGGAATAAATTCACCATCTTGGTCGGTTCTTAATTTCTTAACTTCGTTTCTTGTCTTCCTTTCTGGATTTCTTGAAATATTCATACATTTGGTCTTTCGTCTTTAGCAAGTATATCCACATATATCTTGAATAATCATCGACCAATAAGAAGTAATTGTTACCAGCTTGAGTAGTTGGTGAAATTGGCCCACATAAGTCAGCATGTACCAATTCTAAGGATTTAGTAGCACGATACTTTTCTTGTGTAGGAAATGGAGATCTACATTGTTTTCCTACAAGGCATGAGTCACATACTTGTGCAGGATGAGTGACTGATGGCATCCCTAGTGCCATTCCTTTGGTTCTTAGTTGCTTTAATGATTCAAAGTTAAGGTGACCTAAACTTGCATGCCGTAACCATGCTTTTGTATCTATTTGAGTTTGTAGACATACAGGACTTGCTATATGTAGCTTGATTTCGTACAATCTGATCTTATATCTTTGTACTTTCAATATAAGTTTCTCATTGGAGTCATACATCCAGAGGTGCTCATTCTTCATCATGATTTCATATCCATTTTCAGTTACTTGTCCAAGGCTTAATATGCTACTTTACAAATGTGGGATAAAGTAGACGTCAGTTATTAATTTGTTTTCGCCATTCTTACATTGAAATAGTGTGGATCCTTTTCATTTTATATCAACAAACGATCCATCTCCAAATTTTACTTTACCGGTAATCCTTTCATTGATTTTAGTAAAGTAGGAGCTTTCACCGGTCATGTGATTACTAGCTCCATTATCTAAGTACCAAACACCATCCATTTGATTCTTACTTGGTAGAGATGTGGTTGGACATTACTTTAATCCAGGACGAGTTCCTTTTGTTCACAAATTAACATTAGAAGTGTCGGCTCCTCATCTTGTTGAAGTAGGAGTGATTCTTCTTTCTTCACACGTGGTTGTGTACAGCTACTTGCAAAGTGACCAAATTCATTGCAGTTAAAACACTTAATATGGCTAAAATCTACCTTAGATTTGTAGTCATTCCTATGATATTTCTTCTTATCATATCTTTATCCGTCTTGACCATTTTCATTATTTCTTTCTCGAAATTATGGCTTCAGTTGTGAATGTAACTTTTCCTAAAGTTATCTTTACCTCGGTTTTGACTGAAATTCCTCTATCTATTGTTGTTGAACTTCTTCTCATGTGTTGTAAATAGAGGTTGGCCATTATTGTTGTGTTGTCTCTTCTCACCTCTTGATCGGAGACGTTCTTTGTAGGCTTTTAGTCTACCTACTACTTCATCTAAGGACATTGTGACCATGTAAGAGTATTGCTCAATCAAGGCAATAATTTGTAAGAACTTATCTAGTAGTTTACGTACCATGACAGTTTCTTCAAGTTTTTGTCCTATGCTTTTAAATTTTGTATTTAGTATACTTAATCTTTCAATAAATTGAACAATTATTTCATTAACTCTCATTTGTAGCATTTCAAATTCAGTTCGAAGAGATTGTATTCTAGCCTTTTGAACGCGATCAATCCCTATGTATCTTACTTTCAATGCTTCCAAATTATCTCTAGACGTGGTATGAGATATTACCTACATCACCATGCTTTCGGGTATTGATTGAAATAGATAAGCAATTGTTAATCTATCTTTCTTTATGTGAACCTCAGTTCCCGGTTTCATTTTGAAGTTCCACAATTTTCCATAATCCATGTGCATTTAGGATGGCCTTTACTCAAGTGGCCCACAGGGTATAGTTTGTGGATGTCAACATAGGAGTTTGAAGATTGATCGAGACAGTCTCCTTCGTCTCGTCATTCTTAGAATTCTTTGATTCATCTTGCTTAGAGCTTTTCATCATAATTGGTTTCTCTGGAGTGGATTTCTTTTTGTATCCTATTTTTATTTACGTCTTTGCTACACTTAAAGATCAAAGTAGGTTTGTAAATCATTCCAAAGGGTAAAACCGATAATACAAAGTTTTGGTTACACTTAAAGATCAAAGTAGGTTTATATTAAATGTTTTGGTTTATATAAAGGTTTTGGGATGAAAAAGGAATTATTTAAAACTTGTGGTGTCTATGTGCATGTTTTGAAAAAAATGCCTTTAAATAAATCGTGTGTATAATATAAACCAACGGGTCTCGTTTTTCGATGAACGGATAAAAATTAAGGTTCCGACCTAGTTACAATTTCTGGACTAAAACTTCTTATCTGTCATCGGAGACGAAATTACAGGGTTCTACAGCACTAAAGGTTCGTAATTTCGCTCTTATTATCTCTGTTTCTAGTTTTTAGTTATTGTTCAACGATTTCCAAATTTTAAAATTGATTCAAGTTTTGGTGACAAATCAATCCAAGGAACAACACCAATTGGTTTCAGTTCAATTATAATTCAAGTTCCATTTTTGATTTTTCCTCTTTCTGAAAAAAAAAAATAGTTTCGATTGAAAGACGAATTTTAATTCTGTAATTAACAATGATGATTAGCGTGGCTCTAATGCTAATCTAATAGCTAAGGGTCTAAGATATACGGAGAATTTGTGTTTTCATGAAAAGAAATCGTTAATTACAAATGTGGTTTACAGGGCTATTTATAGCCATTGTTTTGGACAGTTATCTAACCGTAAAATACAGTTAACAACTAGCTAATAACTACCCAAACTTAGGTTAAGGGCCAATAATACAATATACTTACATAATTAAATTAAACTTCTGTTAAAACTAAATTATTTCTTCTAACAATCCATATACATATATGTTCATCGAAGCTAACATAAAAAGGTTATTAACAATCGTATTTATAACATAAAATGTAACCACAAGGATCATAACTATTGAGAGATAATATTCTCCTAAAGTACCAAGATAAGTCAAATAATGTGTATCTGAGTGTGTCTTGCTAGTGTGATATTATTGATCATAAATTGGCCTTGCTGTTCAAATATAAAATAAAATTGAAAACTAGAAACAAAAACTGTGCTATACTTTTTTTTGAACAGCAATGTATTAAAAAAAAAGGAAAGTTAGCTGGAGGAGAATACACGACAAACAAAGAAGAGAAAACAAAAGAATACAACCCAGCCCAACCCAACAAACACCTCTAGAATAACCACGAATCTCCACTCAACCCATTAAGCAAGAAAAGAAAACGGAGAGTCAATCTAGGTTCGCCACGTAATCTCCTTATGCGATCATCTAGCTTTAATCCACCCAAAAAGTTTGGTTTTAATTTCCTCCAACACGAAGTCTGTAGTGACAATTGTTGCTGAAAATTTTTGTGTTCCTCATCCTCCAAATGCATCATATAAATGAGTATATAATAGCAAACGGAATCCGCCTACCCAGAAGTGTAATCAGCTGCGAGGCGACCTCAATAAGCTGGTCAAAAGCCCAAATCCGATCAAATCCCAACCACACAAAATCGACATAGCCCTCCACGCCTCTTTTCCTCGAGTGCATTTAAGGGAGACATGTACTGAACATTCAGTCGACATCGAGCACCAAGAGCAAATAGAAGAGATCGAAGTCATACCCCAACCAATTAAATTAACTGCCACTGGAATTCTATTTAGTAATAATCTCCAAACAAAACAATTTAATTTGATAGGTATCCAACTTTCCCAAGTGTATACGCCATCAAATCGATTTCATATAATTTGGCAGCCATAACTTGTCTCAAATCTTGAATCGAGAAAATATAACAATTCAAGCCACGCCATCTCCATCCATATTCCTTCACAAAAAAAAAACGAATAAAGGATGACCACTCCATATGATTATATAAATATTTTGTGGTTAGACCCTATCAATAACAAAACTAATTTCTGGTTAGATGCTTGGTTAGGAAGGTTTGCCTTAAAAGATATTTTCCCAGACTTATTTAAGTTGGAGCGGCACAAAAGTTGCCTTGTATGTGATAGAGCAGTGTGGAATGTGCCGGGAGAGGGTAACGCGGTGTGGCCTTGATCTAAATCTAGACTTTCGATGAACACTCTGTTGGAAGTGACATATTTAATAAGACATAGAGAGTATTACCATAAACTGATTACCCTAAGGTGGTGAGAATTGAATTACTTTAAATTAGCATGCCACTCCATTTTATGAAAATAAATAAAGAGTGGTGGCGCCCCGCAAATATCCAATTTTATACGAGCTTTAGTCTTTAGTTATATATTTTTAAGTTAAATATGCCTAATTGTTGCAATAAAAAATAAAGAAAAAATATGAAAAATAAATAAATAAAAATAAAAGTAAAAGTGAAAAAATTATGTAATGAAAAATGCCAAAGAAGCATTCTCAAAAATAGAAAAAGAGGCCAAAGTGCACATACTAGACGAGGCTTAGAGTTTACATGTTACCAAGGGGATGGTGACTCTGAGGACACACTATTGGGACTCGAAAGTTTTTAGTCAATAAATATTTTCTTAGAGAATATATAGGACAAAGTCCAATAATATTTAGGACATGCTCGTATGACCTCACTTGACCTATCATCCTTAATTCCATCTAAGTGTATTTTCTTCTTACAATTAAGGGGTTCTTATCTTACGGTGATATGTTGAACCAGTTTGCTTCAACTCAATTTTTAATTATATTTACTATGCTTGAGATGGGGTAGGTGGATCTTAACTCTAAAGGTGTGAGACCCATAGGTTTTTGATATAACTTAAACTTAAATTGTTAAACGTGCTTGGGGGCTTGATAGGCTGGTGGCTGGGTTTAAGTGGACAAAAATATCATAATCGCAGTTTTTGCGTTTATCTGAGCTTTAAGATAACCTATATGTTTCTAAGACCAATTTTTCGATTCTGATTCCATTACAAATATCTTTTCCAGGGACGAAAAAGGTTCAAGTGTGGGGATATTTGATAAGGTATAAAATATACATATGATTATATAAATATTTCCAACACTTTTTAGTACTTTGAGTTAGGTTTCTGTTGAATATTTTTCTATTTAGCTCATATTTGAATTTTAAAGGTTTCAAGTAAATATAAGCTTAAAATAATAAATTAATAATAATAATAATTAATAACGATAAAATATGTAAATTATGTTAACCTAAAATGCATATTAATTGATTTGTTTTGAGAATTAAAAAAAGTGAACGCTTTATACGTAATTCACATTAAAATGAGTCGTTGAAATAAATTGAATTTAATATTCATTTATTTGTTTTGTGAATTGGTAGAAGATTCCACGTGATGATTGGACTTGGAGTTAAGTACTACTCAAGATAATTGTAAAAGGATCAAACAAAATTATGATATCAGCCTGTGAAGCAAAACAAATTAAAAGGGCCACACTAATTGGTTTTGGACTCTAAAGTCGGATCGATCGAAGGGCTAAAGTGGGCCATGAATAAAGAAAAAGTATTTGGAGTCAGTGGAGGGATACAATTTATGGACAGCGAATATTATAAAAGATTGAGAGCCGCAAGTTTTGAGGGGGAACGGCAGATTGGAGGCCGCCAGAAAGAGACTCTCCATTGTAAAAGAAAGAAAAAAGAAAAGAGATAGCAAGTCCTTGGTTTGAGTAGAGAGCGTTTTGGTTCAACAGCTACTCATCCAAATATTATTACTACTCGGTTTGAATTTATTATTTTCGTCATGAGTTTATTGTTTGAACCTATTTATTATCTTTTGGTCTTGAGTATGGTTGTTGGCTAAACCCCTAGACCACCTAGGTTTATGATGAACTTTTGTTGATGTTGGATTTTAGTTTGGATTTTGCTTTTGTTATGGTTTATGATTAAGTAAGAGGTTTCTTGTTATTTATTCGATGCATATGTGTGCTTAGGATTGTTTGACGAGTTTTATTGTTTCATAGTTTCCTTGGTGATTGTCTGTCATATTGTTGGGCTATATTTTGTGGTTTATGCTTGTATTTTTGGACTTAGGTTAGGTGTGTTATGTAAGCCGAGAACCTTATGGTTCTCGGTGGGCTTTGGGCTTTTGTTGGGCTGGTATGTTGGCTACCCTATTTATAGATATCTTGTATAGGGTTTAGGTGGTGGACGTATATGTGATTTTGGCCGTCTAGTATCATAGATACATTAGACGAGTATTGTAAACATTATGCTTAAGCACCCGGCGTTAATCATAACGTGTGTTTTGAAGCAATCCTTTGTGTTCTTTATAATTACTCTTGTATCATCTTGTGTTGGATTTCCGCACCAACGTTAAGATCAGTTGATATCATATTGAAAGATCCTTCACGGGACTTACACTTGGTATCAGAGCCTTAGACCTATTCAGGCTCGTTATTGTGATATCAACGGATTCAAGAGTTATTCGTTTGGTGGTGTTTGGTGATTCTCCAGCGAGTTCACCAATCGGAGAAGAAAAGAGTTTTATTTTGGATAGAGATTTGGCTAATCTGGAAACAAATTGGAATCCCGTAATTCACGGAATTCAGTCGGCTGCTAATCTTATTCCATAATTCAGTTCTCGGGTGATTTTGGCAGTTCTCGGCCTCTAAACAAGGGTTTTCAGTGTAACATCAGTGTCTTCGGTCAAGAAATAGTGTTCTCGGTGATTATCGGTCAAATCTTGAAGTTTTCGGTCAACATTTGTAGTTTTCGGCTGAAGTTTGTGGCATTCGGTTGAAGTTTGTTTTCAGTCGGAAACTGAACAAAGAACCTAGTTGGACCTGATTAATAAAGTTTTTATAAAATGGAACAGTTAACCAACAGTAATGTGTCATCAAATGCCTCACTTCATCAAGAACTAGATTCCATAATGGGGACGACCACTCGTGTGCCTCGTTTACTGTCACATGAGGGATTCAGTGAGTGGAAATTTCGATTCGAGAAGTATGTTAAGATGAAAGATGCTAAGATCTAGAGAAGCATAGTTAGGGGACCCCAAATCATCACATATCAACGTGAGAATTCAACTGAAGTTGTTGTGAAGCCTGCTGCAATGTATGATGATGATGATCTTGCTAAAGTTGAAGAGGATAAAAGGGCCCTATCAACCATAACTATGGCTCTCTCACCTGAGATTGCTTTAAGTTTTAGAGAACTTCAATCTGCTAAGGAGTTGTGGGAGGCGTTAATTGAAGTATATGAAGGAAATGAAGACATGAAGAGAAGTCGCCCAGATTTGCTGCGACAGAAATTCAATATGTTCAATCGTGTGTTGGGAGAATCGCTGGAAACACAACTTCAAAGATTCATTGCTCTTGTGACTGAGATGAGATCCGCAAGCATCTATTTGGCAACATCTGAGATAAACAACAAGTTGGTTAACTCATTGCCCAAAAGCTGGGATATGAATGTTGCGGTTATCAAGAAGACTAAAGATCTCAACAGGATGTCTATCTCTGAGATGATGGCCACCATAAAGGCATTTGACATGGATGACAAGCAACATGCAATAAACCATGCAAACTCCTACAGTGTTGCTGGTTACAACCTCGCTTCCAACAATGCCCTCATCTCACAAGACAGCCTGTCCATGTTTAAAACCACTCAGCAACTTCCACCTCAAGGAAACTTCCAAATGTTCAAGTCCACTCAGAGCCAACCGTCCTTCATTCTATCTCAACCAGCTCCAGTTTTATTCTCTAAACAATGTAGTCAATCTCAATCATCCGGTGCTGTTCCAAATTAGAATTCCAGTCAGATTTCCTCTATCCCATAGAAAACTCAAGAGAACATAGCTTTAATGGCGGGATTCATGAACTGCTACAATGCATTCCTGGCTGGAGATTTGGTTCAACCTGTTGTTGCTGCTGAGCTTGATCAAATCCATCCAGATGATGTTGAAGAAATGGATATCTCTTGGTAAATCGCCATGGCAGTGTTTCGGGCTAAGAAGTTCACTCAGAGAACGGGAAGGAACAATTGGAACAGGCCAAACAACCAATAGGTGGGTTTTAACAAGGATACTCTGAGATGCTACAACTGTCACGAGCCGAGTCATTTTGCTCGTGAATGTACCAACCCAGCAAAGCAAGGAAATACCGAAAGAGTGCTGGTTCTAGTGGGAAATGGTGAAAGAGGTTTGGTGGCTCAGCAATTTTCTTGGGATGATCAAATGGCTGCTCTCAACATTAGCAATCAGACTGCCAATTACGCTCACGTTGAGAAAGCTGAGGAAGAACATGCTGCTGAGGAGCAGATCAGGGAACTTCAATTTGCGTTCATGGCCTTCACTTCTTCCAGCTCAATTGAGGTAAATTTTCAACCATGCTTTCAAGATTGTGTTGACAAAATTAATTTATACAAACTCCACAATGATAACTTTCTTAGAGATATGGAGAGAGTGAAATCTGAAAACTTTAAACTTAAAAAAAATGATAAAGCCTTTTTAGATAAAATTGAAGCAAATCAAAAGTATTTCTCTAAGCTTAAATCTAAATTCAGCATAAAGTGTTGCCACCATCTAGATGCCAAGTAGGAGATTACTGAGTCAACCGCAAAACTGGAAGCCTCCAAAATTGAAATTTTGAATTTAACTGCTAAATTTGAAAGAGCTGAGCTTGATTTAAAAAAAATTCGAGGGTTCCAGTAAAATAGTTAGCTCAATGATTGATAATCAGCTATGGTGGAAAGAAAATGAAGGTAGGGGTATAGGTTATAGTCAGGTACCCCCACCTTAAAATAACAACTAAGTTCAACTTCCTGTCACCAAAGAACAGGAAGTAAAGGTACAGGGCATGAAGAACGGTAAACAAGATAAGAATGACAAGTCTGATCTTGTGAATATATAGATGTATCCACTTCAGGAGTGAACGATTCTAACGTGTTTACTTCATGTGTAGAGAAAGTAGTTGTTGAGGGTTGGACTGATGAGGATGATGACTCTTGTGTTTCATTTAATAAAGACATTAACTCTATGTTTCTTTAAAACTGCCTGTTTTGAAGTTTGTTATGTCGTCGGTTTGTGTGGGCTCTAGTGTTAAGAGCAAAGACAATTGGGTGGTTGATTCTGTTAAAACTGTGAAATCTGATGATGTGAGTTTTGATAAGAAAACTAAAAATAAAAGTTTAACTAAAAACTGCTCACCACCCAAGTTCATTAAAGAGGGATGCTCAAATGAACAAAAGGGGATCGAGCCAAACATTGTGTCAAACAATAAATATCAAGCTAAACGTACTGACCCACACAATAGGTCAAAAGAAAAGGTTCACCATAATGACTTTTATGTAAAACGTCAAACTTGTTTTAACTGTGGGGTTCCTGGTCATATTGCTAGAAACTGTCCACACCGTCCATACGTACCTTACTATGGATTTTACCAGAGGAATATGCCTTGTGATACCTATCGACGAAATTTTTGGTATCACAAGGCAAATCCTTCTAACGGTGATTGGAACAGGAACAAAACTGGTAGGTTTAGTCCTCATCAGACCAAGCCTAACATGTCTAGTAAAAGGAATAGAAACTATGTTTCTACTTCGAAAATGAACTCGATTTCTAAGCCTCGACCTGTCGGGAGAACAAATTCATTTGTTCCCTCTACACGCAAACCGGAGATTAAACCATCCATTCGTACAAACAACATTAAATCTTTCAATGGTAAATATAAATGGATGCCTAAGTCTCCGGTAGAGAAGGTTTCTTCTTCCATTCTAGATAATCGAGAAGATATGTCATGGCAGCTCGTAACCAGGATAGACAAGTCAGGAGTACCCAGTGTCACTATGGACTGGGTGGCAAAATCTAATTAATCCCGCACTTTGTGCAGGAGCAGCTATGGAGGAATATCATCAGACCTTGGTATGTTGATAGTGGCTGTTCCAGGCACATGACAGGAGACATTTCCCAGCTACACGACATTCAAACTTTTAATGGTGGGTATCTGTCCTTTGCGGGTGGAGAAAAAGGGAAGAACACACAGAAGGGTACTGTAAGCAACGGTGTTTTGAAATTTGAGAGTGTTAGTTTTGTTCCAGAGCTGAAGCATAGTTTGTTGAGCGTGTCACAAATCTGTGATAAAGGGTTTTCAACTCACTTTACTAAAAGGGAGTGTTTGATTTTGAAACCGAGTATCATTATACCTGAAGACTGGATTCTTGTTCAATCTCAAAGAAAAGATAATGCTTACGTGATCGACATGAACAAAAATGTTCCTGATGAAATAACCTGTTTGTTCTCAAAAGTGTCTGAACATAATGCAATGCTCTGGCATCGTCGTCTAGGTCATGATAATATGAAAAATCTGAATCGTCTTGCTAAAAATGATTTGGTACGTGGATTACCCGTTAAAGATTTTGTTACCATTGAAAAATGTGTGGCCTATGCTCTGGGCAAGTATCATCGAAAATCTCACAAGCCAAAACTGATTAATACCATCTCATTAGTTTTTCAGCTATTGCATATGGATCTTTTTGGTCCAGTTCATGTCTTAAGTCTTTCTCGCAGCTCTTATTGTTTGGTTATCACTGATGATTACTTATGTTTTACTTGGGTATTTTTCTTGTCGAATAAGAGTGAAACTGCAGAGCTGATCAAGAGGTTCGTGGTGCTGATGGAAAATCAGCTGAATCTGAAGCTGAAAGGAATTCATTGTGACAATGGTACGGAGTTCAAGAATGCTTCATTGAATTATTTTTGTTCAGAAAAGGGGGTGCTTCATCAGTACAGCTCAGCTCGGACACTACAACAGAATGGTGTGGCTGAAAGGAGAAACAGGACTCTTATCGAGGCAGCAAGGACCATGCTGTGTGACTCTAAATTGCCTCTGTTCTTCTGGGCTAAAGCCATCAACATGGCTTGCTATGTTCAAAATCGGGTGTTAATCAACAAATCAAAAATGAAAACTCCGTATGAGATTGTTTATGGTCATAAGCCTACTGTTGCACACTTCAGAGCCTTTGGTTGTCCTTGTACTCTACTGAATCTTGAGTCTACTCCGAAGTTTGGTGCCAAAGCTGATGATTGTTACTTTGTCGGGTATGCTGGTCACACCGCCTACAGACTCTACAATAAGTCAACTAAACAGATTCTTGAATCTTATGATGTTCGTTGGCTGGAAGAAAATGAGACTAATGCACGTGTTGGTCCGGATTGGCTGTTCGATTACAATGAACTCTTCAAGCCATTCAATTTAATTCCGGTCATCAACACAGAAACTTTGGGTGGTGCCATTGCAGATACTGAGAGAGAAGGTTCACATGCAGTATCTCACATATCTCTTCTGTTAGATGATGATGTCGCAGAATCACTTGGTGACAAACCACCTGCGTCCATCAGCCAATCGAAAGAAGTTACAGAAACCGTGCATATTCCAAACTCTTCAGTAAATGATTCAGGAGTTGAGGGAGAGAGTCCTATTCGTCAAATCTTCGGGAGCACTTTGTTTCCTGATTTCATTCCGAATGAATACGTTGCCAGCACTTCGTACTCACATAGTAAGGCAGTTTCTGGATGGAAGAATCCACTCATTGATATCAGTGAAGATCTATCTAACTTATCTCCTGTTGGAGATGTTCCCGAACAGCCAATTCCGACAAGAATCCAACGAGATCATCCTATTGAGAATGTTATCGGCTCTCTTGAAGCAGGTGTGTCCACCAGAAGTCAGACAGGACACATAAATAGTTGTTTGTTTTCTTGCTTCATCTCTCGGATTGAGCCAAAGTCGGTGGAAATGGCTTTTCAAGAACCAAGTTGGGTGGATGCCATGCACGAAGAGTTGAATCAGTTCGATAAGTTGAAAGTGTGGAAGTTAGTTGAACTGCCAGAGGGAAAGAAAGCACTAGATACAAGATGGGTTTTCCGAAACAAGCAAGATGAGACGGGAGTTATTGTTAGAAACAAGGCACGATTATTTGTTCGTGGTTTTCGTTAGGTTGAAGGGTTAGATTACACCGAAGTCTATGCTCCTGTAGCTAGACTTGAGGCCATTCGGATTTTTCTGGCCTATGTGTCTTTCATGGGATTCACGGTATATCAGATGGATGTTAAGACCGCATTTTTTCATGGTGAAGTTAAGGAAGAGATGTACGTGGATCAGCCACCGGGGTTTGTAGACCCTAAGAATCCTAATCATGTCTACAAGTTGGATAAAGCACAATATGGTCTTCACCAAGCCCCTCGGGCATGGTATGCTACGTTGACGGCACATCTTCTGGGACATGGTTATGAAAGGGGGACTATTTATCAAGCTTTGTTTCTTAAAACAGTCGGGAAAGATTTAATTCTGGTGCAGATTTATGTGGATGACATTATTTTCGGTTCTACCAGTGCTGCGCTGTGTTTAGAGTTTGAAGAGGTCATGAAGAAGAGGTTCGAGATGAGCTCGTTAGGGGAGATGACAACATTTCTAGGATTGCAGGTTCGTCAGAGCTCGACGGGAATTTTGCTGCATCAAGGAAAGTACGTTGAAGATATGCTTGCAAAATTTGAATTTCAAGATTCCAAGAGTGCCGCCACTCCAATGGCAGAAAGGCCTTTTTTGACATCTGATCCTGAAGGGAGTCCCGTAGATCAAACGTACTATCGATCGATGATCGGGTCTCTGATGTATCTCACCGCTAGTCGTCCAGACATCATGTTTGCAGTTTGTCAATGTGCTCGCTTCCAACCTAATCCTAAACTCAGAATATTTAGATATCTGAAGGGACAACTGAAGTTAGGTCTTTGGTATCCCAAAAACTCATAATTTGATCTTTATGCTTTTACTGATAGCAATTATGGTGGAGATGACATTGACAGGAAATCCACATCTGCCGGATGCTAGTTTCTAGGAGATCGTCTCATTTCATGGCAGTGCAAGAAACAACAAACGGTGTCCACTTCGAATGCCGAGGCGGAGTATGTTGCTGCATCAACTTGCCGTTCACAGGTTATCTGGATGCAACATCAATTGCTGTATTACGGTTTGGATTTTCTTAACCACTCCCATATTTTGTGATAATGATGCTGCTATTGCAATTGTTAAAAATCTCGTTCATCATTCGAAAACCAAGCACATTGACATCAAGGTCCACTTTATTCGTGACTGTTACGACCGGAAACTGATTCAACTTGAACAGGTCCACACTGATAATAATGTGGCGGACCTATTTACAAAACCGGTCGGAATAGCCAGATTTAATGTGCTTGTGGGATTTCTTAAGATGCTGCGTTTTGATGACTGAGTATTTTTTAGGTGTAAATTGTGTACATAAATTTTTTTGTGTGTCATAATTTCTGTACAAATTTAGGGGGAGAAAAAGAAAAATACAAAAAGAGTGTGTGTGTCAGTGTCTATTTAAAAATAAAAAATATAAAAAATAAAAATTTTGTTCCTTTGCTTAAAATCTTGCCGGCCACTCAAGTTCAACGACATATTTCATATGTTTGGTCCCATTATCAATGTTTGACTTTAGGGATAGCCATTAACCTTAGGACTGAAAGTGACCGGGACGACTAAACATTCAAAAAAATTTGGTTTTAATTTAACTATCCCTTTAAATTCCCTCACTGAAAGTTATGTTGGCCGCCTGAAGTTTGAAGGACACATTTTATTATGTGTTTGGTCCTATCGTCTACATGTAGATACATAGGATAGCCATTCACCTGAAAACTGAAGGCAGCTGGGGTGATTGAGTTTAAATCGTCTTCGGGATATCATCTGGGAAGTGATATTAATATTCATCTAAAAGCTTTTTAGAAGCTCAAAATATTTTCAAATGAATATTTATCCAACTTTTGAGAAATGATAGATAAATTGATTTTGTGTGCCTAACGTGTGAAGTTATTAGGCTAAAAGGCTTTTGAACAGTCATTGATGTGTATGGTAGCTTTCCATGATAATTAAAAGTTTGAAGTGATATAAACTAAATCTGCTAAACTTAGTGTGGAGAGTCATTTTGAAGATATTTGTATGTCCCTAGATATATCTCTCCGAATGATAGGCAAAAAAGCAATTACCCAGTCATACACGAGCCCGTTAGTGTCTTGATCGCCAAAAGGATTATATTTCATTTGTGTTAATATATATATATATATATATATATATATATATATATATATATAATTTTTCATAAAATTGTTTTCTAAAAACTTAAAGGGGTACCAGGGAACTACAGGGGCGGGTCATTCAAATAAGTCCTAAACATCCTGAATGTAAGGCTTGTAAGTCCGGATGGCATGTAAGTCCAACGTTCAACCTTAAAGCTTAAAATTACTTTGTATAGAGAAAAGTATTTTGATCAAGTACTAGGGGGTTGGAGTCAAATTGGGGTGATCTGAGGAAAGCCAAATACGCCTTGAGAATAGATAAGGGGCATCAGAGGTCCATAAGTGATGTCCATGTAAGCTTTATGCCTAATCGAATATAATCATATCACTGACGCAATGAAAATCATGAAACATTTACCTGCTTTCAACCTTTTCACTATGTCATAATGATGCTGAAAATGAATCATTGTGAAAGTACCTTAATCAATATGATTTCATGTTCGGATCTTTTCATAAAAAGGTGGTTCGTTTTTAAATAGCTGAAATTTGATCCCAATATATGTTGATTTTCTAAAGACTGGATAGGTAAATTTTGTTTTAGTTTAAGTTTTATTTTAATCTTCCTATTTTTAATTTTGTTTTTAACCTCATGTTTACTCGTGTCGAAACAAATGTCTTAAGAAATCGTTATCATATGAATTGGGTTATTTTTTTAAAAAATTGCACTGAGATATATTTTGTGTCTAAAAATAACTGTTCTCGGTTATACATGTTCTCGGTTATACACAAGTTCTCGGTTTATCTGTTCTCGGCTCATGTATGTTTACTGCTCAAATGAAGGCGTCTTGGGAGTTTAAAAGGCACTAATTACCATTGATTTATTACTCCTGATTTGTGTGTCTTCTAATAACTTCTAAAATCTTCCCACATCATATCTATCAAGTTCTCTCTCATCTATTCACCGCCATCAAGTCTTTTCTTGTTCCCTCAAATTTTTTTTGAGCGACATCATTGCAAGGTACAGTACATCTCACTTGAGTACTTATATAATTAGTAAGGATGAATGATTTATTGTGATTGGAATATTGGATACAATCGGTTCATGAGTTCGGTAAGCTGGTTCATTTTTCTCTTCATGAAGTTACTGAAAGTTGTGTTAGTTGTTATGTTACAGTTACAGGTTTGGTCTTCAATGGGATTGGTAATATGGAGATGGCAATGAATAGTGTTCTCAAGTTTTCGTTGTGGACTGATCAGATTCTTCTGATCAATAGAAGAGATCTTTGGCTCAAAGATGTTGTGAAGAATTCTCGGTCAAACCATGATCGAGGATTTGTTGGTTCTATCAAAGATACATCGTGTTTGACTTTTCTGAGTCAATCAAGTCTAATATTTGCTGCTATTTGTGATGATGAACATCATGTTTATCTATCATATATGGATAGTAGCATGACCTGTGCTGGATTACTAGCCAGGTTTTAAATAAAGGCCCTAAATAAGACACTGAACCTCCAAGTGTTTATTTAGAAGCCACAGTATATACACAGAAAGGCCTAAATGAAGATATAGATGTACACTGATCATCTACAGCAGAAGCAGTTTTGATCAAGCAGTAAACCAAGGGGGAGAATGTTGGGCTACATTTTGTTGTTTATGCTTGTATTTTTTGTGACATTTGTGACAAAACCGGATATATCTTAGTAATCGTTTATCGAATAAACGATTAACCGCTTATTGCGTAGCGAAGCAAACGATTAACCGAACGAGTATGGTTAAGACCCAGGTGTCCTGAAGGGCCATCTATAAGTGATATATATCTATTATAAGCCAACATATTGATATTAAGGCCTTAGTTAGATAGTAAACTTGTTAAACGAAAACATGCTTGTTTAACTACCCGCTATGGATTTAAACGCGAAAGGTAGTTCCGAAACAAGCATTGTATCATTCGTTAAGCCGAAAAAGATCTACCAAACAATTTTTAAGGATGTTTTAAGCGATCCATGAAAATATTTTCGATTTTTACAAACAAATAGTATGTTTTTCTAAATTTACACAAAAATGGCCGAAAAACACTCGTTTTCGCACTGTTTGTCGTACCCGGTAGATTTTTCACACCAAGAACCAAACTCGAAATAAACTTGGACTCTAGATTTTATGTTCGGGCACGCAAAACGAGACTAATGGGCCAAAATTGGGCCCAAAGGGGCTCAAAAAGATCCTAGCTCGCCAAAGTGGAAAAATCACCACCTTAGACCTTTCTTTATACTTAAGCATTCCAAGTTAGATATTTTCCAAAAAAATCCAGATCTTGGAACCTGCTCTTGTTGTTCTTCAACAACACCATCCAAAACACAAGGTATACTACATGATTTTGATCAATTTTAACTTGTTTAAACATGGATTTTACATAAACATGAATCTTTGATTACCAAAAATTACTTCTAACCACGCAAAAACCCTAAAAATGGTCCAAAAACATATTTTGATCTTACACATGGTTAGGAATCTGAATTGATATTTTTATTGGCCATAAACGCGGATTAGAGGGTTTAAACGACGTTTTTACGGTTTAAAAGTTCGGTTTAGAGCCCTAACCGAAACCCTAACTTTCATGGCTGGTCTCTTGATGATACATGCTTGGTTTGTGATATAAGAACTTTAATTTGCTTATATAGAAGCACGAGAACCCAGAAATTGGATTAAGAGAGCGAAAACGGGCGAAAACCACAAAGGTAATGCCGAAACATTCGTTTACGGGTTGTTTAGAATAAGTTTGTGATGTGCATATTTTTAGGTCAGAAAATTTTGCAGGGACATCAGGGACCATATCATTGAGTCCCTGTTCAAATTTGGTAAATTTTCGAGTGTCCGAGAATATTTGGCGAATTTATTACCGAATTGGATCGTTTAATTGGGAAAAATAGTTAAAATACTTGAAAAATGATTAAATTTTGTGGGGAACTCAGGTTTGGTATATTTTGATCACATATAAAATTTGTGATCAATTGGAAAAGTCTAAAAGTGTTTTGTGCATATGCATTTGTATGAAATTTTATAACCGAATTTGGTCCGAAAAGAATACTAAACAAGCTTTTTACATTCTAGAATTGATAAAGATGATTTTTGGATATAATTTGAACATCCAGGAATTTTTGTGGAATTTTTGGAAATTGTTTGGGATAAACGGACGATTTTCAGGGGAAATATAGCTAATAAAATGAATTTTTATAAATTAATAAATCAGTAAATAATTCCAGAAATATCTTTATTAAAATATACATATTTTATTTTATAAGTGACTAAATTTTCATAATTTAATGATTAACAGTTAATTAATTATGCTAATTTGAAGATTAAGTAAATTCAATTCTGACAAAAACCGGCAAGTTCATGATTAACGAACCTGCGGGAATATCAGAATACCAAGAGTGATCAAAAGTTATATTTTTGGATTAACTAAGTAAAAACGAACTTTTATGAAAAGGCTGGACAATCTGGATAGATTGTGCGCGTTTCTTCTTAAATCAAACTGAATAAACGGAAACGGGCCCCGTAGCTAATCCGGGACCCCAATGTATGATATTTCTTTATAACTTAATCATTTGATCAACCAACACATTTACCCAAGCTTACATCCCCATAACTGTTTTCCAAATGCATAAACAAGCAACTTGGCCCAGGTGGTGAAACGAGAAAACTGAGCCAAGTTCGATTCTAAACAATTAGACATTGAACAACATCACAATCTAAGCCTACTGACACTTTCTAGGTGTAACAGCTATACCCAGATTAGCTATACAGCCCAGTCTAGTATGAGGATTAAAAAAATATTAAAATATTAATATTATTATTATATTAATTATAGGGACTAAGTGATAGCAAGGGAAACGAACCCCGAGCTGACCTCACACTGTGTGCCTACAAAACCGTGAGTTTCATGACCCCTCTTTTCAAATTGTTTACGAAATTTTTGGGGTGAAAATCCTAGTTACATACGTTATCTATCTAGAAATGGTTCAGGAAATAAATTACCTAAGCGTTTACACACAAAAAGTCCTTACAAACATAACGATTGATTACGTGCAAATGAATGGTGAATAGTGGTGTTGAATAACAAATTAAATGGATATGGCACGAATACCAAAACATAATGAAATTACGCGTGACAACACATTTATACAAATACGCTGTGTACTGTTAAACATAATGTGGTCTGTAATGGCCATGAGTGAATAAAGTGGTCTATAATGGCCATGGGTGAATAACGTGGTCTGTAATGGCCATGGGTGAATAACGTAGTCTGTAACGGCCATGGGGAATAACGTTGTCTGTGATGACCATGGGGCTATTGTGGGCTGAAGGGGAGCCACAATAGTAACAAACTAAAGTTGAGTATGGCCTATGAGCCAAGTTCTGCTGCAACTTATAAACTAAAGTTGAGTATAGCCTATGAGCCAAGTTCTGCTGCAACTTATAAACTAAAGTTGAGTATGGCCTATGAGCCAAGTTCTGCTGTAACTTATAAAGTTAAGTTGAGTATGACCTATAAGCCAAGTTCTGCTGCAACTTATTAAACGAACTAACTTGATTATAACATGAATGTTAAGAAAATAATGTGATTATGTGTATTGTGGGCGGATGGGGAGCCACAGTGTTTGGTGATACGTGATAAATACTATATGTGTATATGTGTCCATATACATGCTATGTGATTAGGCTTAGGAAATACTATGTGTAGAATATACTAATTATTTGGGTGTACACTATATAATGTTTGAGTTTACGTAGAATCATTGTGGGCGGAAGGGGGACCACAGTGGTTGATGTTAACGCGGAACCGTTGTGGGCGGAAGGGGGGCCACAGTGGTTGAGTTTATGTGGAACCGTTGTAGGAGGAAGGGGGTCCACAGTGGTTGGTTAAACACGGAAATTGGAAACACGTATTACGAACAAACAATCACGATTTTACCGAAATTTCGAATTCATATTATAAACTTACATGTGTGCATATGCACACACAAGGATACGGCTGTACATATTTATACAAACGTAAATACACATTTTTACATACGCGCGTACATACAAACTATGACTGTGTGGTACGCAGAACTGATTTCGTTAAACTTATGAAACTCACCAACTATTCGTAGTTGACCGTTTTCTAAACATGCTTTTCTGGTAATAAGAAAGGTGGAATGGATTGCTTATGTGTTTCGTGTTGGGATTGTGATCGATGCTATGAACATTCGAGTATGCAGTGAAGTAGTTAACGGACTAGTTTGATTGAATCACTTTGTTTGTAAAAGATGTTAGAATGATGTAATATATTGTAAATTAGTTAGTAATGTTTTCTTTATGAACAATGTATTTGATACCAGTTGTATCTGTTGCATTCTCATTTTACGCTTCCGCAGACCGCTCAACGGGGTGTGACATTTTTGGACATAGCTTAGGTGTGTTATTTAAGCCGAGAACCTTATGGTTCTCGGTGGGCTTTGGGCTTTTGTTGGGCTGGTATGTTGGCTACCCTATTTATAGATATCTTGTATAGGGTTTAGGTGGTGGACGTATATGTGATTTTGGCCGTCTAGTATCATGGATACATTAGACGAGTATTGTAAGCATTGTGCTTAAGCACCCGACGTTAATCATAACGTGTGTTTTGAAGCAATCCTTTGTGTTCTTTATAATTACTCTTGTATCATCTTGTGTTGGATTTTCGCACCAACGTTAAGATCAGTTGATATCATATTGAAAGATCCTCCACAGAACTTACCAACGTTAAGATCAGTTGATATCATCTACTTTCATTTATTTTCAGTTTTATTAATTTGTTTAATTTTAGTTTAAATCTTATTTCTTTAGTAAAACCCCTTAAATTAATAATAAAATAAATAGTCATGTCTGTAGTTGAGTCTAATTAGCTAGTAAACGTTATTTAAAGAGTCTTGTGGGTTCAATATCCGGACTCACTTAGCTGTACTAGAGTCGATCGGTTCACTTGCCGGTTAGTAGTTTAGTTAAGTTTAAGAGTCTAGAATTTATTACTTAGTGTCTAGATTAGCGTGTTTTTATATAACTACTTTTAGCATATCAAGTTTTTGGCGCCGTTGCCGGGGACTCTTGGCGATTGCGTTATTAGCTTTGATTAGACTTACTTGCTATATACGTGCTATTTGTATTTCGTTTTGTTTTTGAGTCATAGGAGTCAAATTATCCGTTTCTTTTATTTCTTTTGAGTCTAGTAAATATGTGTGAGAATTGTGGTGGACCCCATTTTACGCTTATATGTCCTCAATATGTGCGGTGTTTATCACATTATTATACTAACCCTCCTGTGTAGCCGCAACAAATTTTTTTGCAGATAGATTTGTATCAACAGCCTCAGCAAAATCAGGGTCAATTTGATGGTCGATATTCTGATAACAACCCTGTTGAGAATGGTTTGTCCGAGAGTAGTATGAAGAATTTAGAGAATATGATGGCTCAATATCTGGCTTCAGATTCCCAACAGAAGTTAGCCGAGCATGATATCATCTTGGAAAATCGGCAGAGCATTATTACAGATCTCCAACGTACATTAGAGAGCATTACTAGTAGATTGAACGAAGAAAAGGAAGAAGAAAAGAGATTAAAGTTATTGGAATATGTGAACGAGTCAGATGAAGAGATCATGCAAGTAACGAAGACGAAAATGGACGATGAAGTCCCACCTCCAGTTCCACAGGGGACTATTGCTAATTACTGGAGTGACTCTGATGATGAAATAGATGAAGAAGAGTGGGCTGCTTATCAAAGGTCGTTAGTGAAGAAAGAAGAGATAGAGGAGGAAGTGGATTTGGGAAATTCACTTGAGTTGATGTTTGGTGTTCAAGAAGAGATGGAGGATGAAGTGGATTTAGGAGATTCACTTGATTTGACGTTTGGTGCTGAGGAAGAGGTTGAGAATAAGTTGTGTGATGATGATGAGTTTTTGTATTTGGAGTTAGAAGGGTTGCCTGAGTTGATGAGATAGGTGAGTTTGATTCTGAGGGTGACTTAGCATTTTTTGAATTCCTACTAGAAGATATAGAAGTGGTGGGAGTAGAAGAGCATCACAGCTGGCCCGTGGCACTTATAATAAATATCGCTTATAAATCAAAACCACGGGAGAAGGCGAAGAGAAGAACATCTGCAAACCGGAATTGTTTACAAGTCAGAAGATGGTCTACAGGAAAGAGGAAGCCATTGAAGTTCAAGAACGACCAGTCTTCTCGATACATGTCCTACATCCAGTTCATGCCAGGTAAGTTTAAATTTTGGTGGTCTGACCTGTTAAGAAGTTTTAAAGCATTTTTCAAATCCATCAAGAAAATTTCAGTGTTTAACAAGTACCGGGTGGAATTGAACGGGTTGGATAGGGTCCAGATCAAAGAGAAACCTCCTGATTAAGTTCAAGTGTGGGGAGGTTCCGCGGAGTTTGTTTAATTGTCGTGTCACTAACGTAGATTTTTGTAGTTCTTCTTTGTTTTTGTTTTTAAAGATTTGCAGGTTTTGAGCTAGAAAAATGACCCCCATGAAGTATAATGCAAAATTCAAGTGTGGGGATGGAGCAGCCAAACTGTATACTTTTATTATTTGCTGCTATTTATTCATGTTTTATATATTTGGGGATGGTCTGGTAAAATACTTAAGTGCTTAACATCTATCAAATTGATAAGATATTTTTAGATATTGTTTGTTGTTATGGCCGCTTCCGTTCGTGTTTGAGAAAAGGAGATACCGTTTGATGAGTATGTTCGGACGTGGGGGGCATTCATGGAAGAAGACTTTGACATCAAACTTCATGCGTATATTACCAGCTAAGTCTTTTCCATTATCTATCTTTCTTTTTTATTTTTATTTTAATTTTTTTTTTATTTTTAGGTTTTTAGTTTTTTGTATTCCGAATTTATTTTTAATTTTAGTTCTTATCCTTTCATTGAGGACAATGCAAAATTTAAGTGTGGGGATAGGACATTTGAGTCATAGTTTCATAGTTATAAATTTTAGTTAAAAAAAAATTTGAAAAATGTCCCTTGATTTTGTTTCCTTTTGCACTTAAATGGGAGATGAGGATATTCATCGGGAATCGGTTTTTCAAAGTACTAATAATATGAGATAATATTAAAGAAGGCGTACTTAACTTGGGATGTGTCGGTAAGCCTAACTAGTCTTGAAAGGTTTCCCATTGCATATTCTTAATAAACCTAATTAATCTTAGATTTTGTGGGTTCTCATCCTAGGGGGGATAGTGAAGCTGAAATTCAATAAGACATAGAGAGTATGTAAGGCCCCATTCCCGGTAACCCTACTTTGGTGTTGGATTTATTCATAAACACAGTTCTAAAATCAGAGTTAATTTAAACTTTCCCGGAATAATTTAAAACTTCAAACATCGCATTACAAACATTCATTTTTGTCTTAACTTGCAAATTGTCTTTTCATAACATAACATAAAATAGTCATGACACTTCTTCATAGATGCCAGTCTCTTTAGCTCGTGCCATGTGTCCCTCCACAAGCCAGCTGCCTCAACCTATCCGCCTGCTTGCATACTAAAAGTCAGCTACGCTGAGTGAGTTCTAGTTAATCAATTTAACATACAATACATTCCTATCCTTACTCATACGCGTCCGAAGATACGTATTCATACCTTACTTTGCTATTACTTCTTTCACCCATACTTTATATACATGCATACGTACTTACATACTTTCTTTCATAAAACCCTGTAGTATACCATAAGCTATTCTATCTTAAACATCTCATATATTATAAGGGTCCGGTCCCTAACATCTCATATATTATAAGGGTCTGGTCCCTAACATCTCAGATATTATAAGGGTCTGGTTCCTATCATCTCAGATATTATAAGGGTTTGGTCCCTATCATCTCAGATTTTATAAGGGTTTGGTCCCTATCATCTCAGATATTATGAGGGTCTGGTCCCTATCATCTTAGATATTATAAGGGTCTGGTCCCTATCATCTCAGGTATTATAAGGGTCTGGTCCCTATCATCTCAGATATTATAAGGGTCTGGTTCCTATCATAAGCGCATACTTTACTTGTCTTATGCATATAATATTTACATACACATTCATTCACATAACCATCCTATAGCAATAACTTTCAATGCACGATCATATACGTATCATATACCTATCACTTAAGATAAGCCTTTTAACTGCCACTAAGAAGAATGCACACAACCCCGAAAACATAACAAGGAAATGGGGCTAGAACTCACCTGGAGTCAGTTTCTCTCGCCGTTAATGGTAATGCCCTTCCTTAGTTGAGCACGGCTAACTGTACAATACATTACGCGTGTCAATTATCCATTACTACTACTTCCTACATCTAAGTTAATGAAACTCTCATCTAACGGGGGTCCGGGGGCAGCGCCCCTGGCAGCGGGGTCTAGGGGCGGCAGCCCCTAGCAGAGTTCAAGGGGCAGGTTAGCTCGGAAAAATTTTATTTTCGTTAACAGTCCTTTAACAAAAACGCATCAGAAAATTAATCGGGTCACAGCTTAAACAATTTCGCATGGGAGGTTTCGTTTCGCTTCACATGGGAGCGTTTCGCTTCGTATGGGAGCGCTTCGCTTCGCATGGGAGTGTTTCGCTTCGCATGGGAGCGTTTCGCTTCGCATGGCTGAGCGAAGCGAAATGCCTGTTTCGCTTCTCAAGGCTGAGCGAAACGAAATGCCTGTTTCGCTTCTCAAGGCTGAGCGAAGTGAAATGCCTTCCTTTCTTCGTTTTTACCATTTTAATGCCATTTTACTTCGTGGCTCTTCCTCAGGACCTGATTTTTTACTCTTTCCCAACTTTCGACACATTCTGACCCCATGCACCTGATCCTGAACCCATCTCTCAAAGTCCAAACACCACCTTTTTATCACAAAGTGCACCCGAGAGGTTATAACTTACCAAGTTTATATTTTACTTACATTTCACAACCCGATCTATCATTACATCTGTTTGCATGCCGATTCTAACCATAAAACTTAACCATTTAAACCGAAACCTACCTTTTACTTCGGGTTCGAGTTCAGATCGGGACAATATGCAGGATCTTCCAAACGTTTCTTGTTGCTCAATGACGTTGAACACGAGATTCACCTTTCTTTTGCTCGGATTTGGATCCGGGTGTTTGAGAGAAGAAGTGTGTGTGTTTTTAGTGTGTGGGGAGGGAGACAAAATGGTGAAATGGTGGGTGGGTTGGGTTTATATAGTGGGTTATGGGTCCCACCACCCACTCTCCATTCCTATTTCAAATCCTTATCCAAACATTTAACACACGACTAACTTAACGACACACAGTTAATAACAAAACTTTCCGTCATTTATTATTTAACAAAAAGTTGGATGTTACAGAGTATTATCATAAGCTGATTACCCTAAGGTGGTGAGAATTGAATGCACTTTAAATTAGCATGCAACTCCATTTTATGAAAATTAATTTAGAAGTGGTGGCGCCCAGTAAATGTCCAATTTTATACGAGCTTTAGTCTTTAGTTATATATTTTTAAGTTAAAGATGCCTAAGTGCACAATAAAAAAATAAATAAAAAATATGAAAAAAAATAAATAAAAAGAAAAGTAAAAGTGAGAAAGTTATGTAATGAAAAATGCCAATGAAGCATTCTCAAAAATAGAAAAAGAGACCAAAGTGCACATACTAGACGAGACTTAGAGTTTACGTGTTACCAAGGGGATGGTGACTTTGAGGACACACTATTGGGACTCGAAAGTTTTTAGTCAATAAATATTTTCTTAGAAAATATATAGGACAAAGTCCAATAACATTTAGGACATGCTCGTACGACCTCACTTGACCTATCATCCTTAATTCCATCTAAGTGTATTTTCTTCTTACCATTAAGGGGTTCTTATCTTACGGTGATATGTTGAACCAGTTTGCTTCAACTCAATTTTTAATTATCTTTACTATGCTTGAGATGGGGTAGGTGGATCTTAACTCTAAAGGTGTGAGACCCATAGGTTTTTGATATAACTTAAACTTAAATTGCTAAATGTGCTTGGGGGCTTGATAGGCTGGTGGTTGGGTTTAAGTGGACAAAAATATTGGCAATCATGGTTTTTGCGTTTATCTGAGCTTTAAAATAACCTATATGTTTTTAAGACCAATTTTCCGATTCTGATTCCATTTCAAATATCTTTTCCAGGGATGAAAAAGGTTCAAGTGTGGAGATATTTGATAAGGTATAAAATATACATATGATTATATAAATATTTCCAAAACTTTTTAGTACTTTGAGTTAGGTTTCCGTTGAATATATTTCTATTTACCTCATATTTGAATTTTAAAGGTTTCAGGTAAATACAAGCTTAAAATAATAAATTAATAATAATAATAATATAAATAATTAATAACGATAAAATATGTAAATTATGTTTACCTAAAATGCATATTAATAGATTTGTTTGAGAATTAAAGAAAGTGACTGCTTTATACGTAATTCACATTAAAACGAGTCGTTGACATAAATTGAATTTAATATTCATTTATTTGTTTTGTGAATTGGTAGAAGATTCCACGTGATGATTGGACTTGGAGTTAAGCACTACTCAAGATAATTGTAAAAGGACCAAAAAAAATTATGATATCAGCCTGTGAAGCAAAACAAATTAAAAGGCCCACACTAATTGGTTTTGGACTCTAAATTCGGATCGACCGAAGGGCTAAAGTGGGCCATGAATAAAGAAAAAGAATTTGGAGTCGGTGGAGGGATATAAATAATTTATGGACAGCGAATATTATAAAAGATTGGGAGCCGCAAGTTTTGAGGGGGAACGGCAGATTGGAGGCCGCCAGAAAGATACTCTCCATTGTAAAAGAAAGAAAAAAGAAAAGAGAGAGCAAGCCCTTGGTTTGAGCAGAGAGCATTTTGGTTCAACACCTACTCATCCAAACATTATTACTATTCGGTTTGAATTTATTATTTTTGTCATGAATTTATTGTTTGAACTTATTTATTATCTTTTGGTCTTGAGTATGGTTGTTGGCTAAACCCCTAGACCACCTAGGTTTATGATGAACTTTTGTTGACGTTGGATTTTAGTTTGGATTTTGCTTTTGTTATGGTTTATGATTAAGTAAGAGGTTTCTTGTTATTTATTCGATGCACATGTGTGCTTAGGATTGTTTGACGAGTTTGTTGTTTCACAATTTCCTTGGTGCTTGTCTGTCATATGATAGGATTCTGTTAGGTCATCTAATGTGTGTTTTTTACTAGTTTATGGTTGATTTGCAATAAAGCCATTGGAACAATATTAATAAATCAAATAGACCTAAGTGTGCTGCTAATCTAAATAGCTGTGAGGTGATAGATTATATGATAAGTCTTGGTTGTTTAAGATTGCTAGATTTAGTTCTTCGTAAGGAGTCCGTCCAGGTTTGATTTTTCAGCCTTGTTTATCTAGTTGAGTGAATACTTTGAACTACCTTTGATTTTCGCGCTGTAAGGTAGGATTTTTTATACAGGTACTTGTCATAAATTAAATTAGCGACCGTAAGGGAGTCTAATTAAACTGGTGTTTTTAAGAACTTAATAGAAATCCATAGGTGTCTTCTTAAGAAGGGTCAGGGGTCTTGTTTGGGTTTTCTTTAACTAAATAATTTAAGATCCCGGTTCCATAACTTAGCATTTTCCAACTATTTGATAATTGATACATTAGGGAGTCTAGCCTAGGTGGTTGTTTGTCATTATCTGAGTTAAATCCAAGTCATAAGTTAAGTCGTTTTTAGTTTTATTAATTAGTCTAATTTTAGTTTAAATCTTAGTTCTTTAGTGTTTCAAGTCCCGTTAAAAGTTGTGGCTGATCTAGAGAAAATTAGGAGGAATTTTTTGTGGGGTGGTTCTTCGGACAAAAAGAAAATTAATTAGGTGGCATGGGAAAAAGTGGTTAAGCCAGTGAGATATGGAGGTTTAGGAGTAGGTTGCCTTAAAATGATTAATTTAGCGCTATTAGATAAATGACGGTGGAGATGGCACTTAGAAAAGGAATCTTTGTGGGTTAAATGTGTCAACGCAGTTCATTCAAATCGTTCTTATACGGATGGCAAAATGGCGAGATCTTCTATCTGTGGGTCTTGGCATAAAATATCTAATATTGGTACTTTTTTCTACTCAGTCTACCTCTTTATTATTTTTCTATGTTTCAAGTCCCGTTAAAAGTTGTGGCTGATCTAGAGAAAATTAGGAGGAATTTTTTGTGGGGTGGTTCTTCGGACAAAAAGAAAATTAATTAGGTGGCATGGGAAAAAGTGGTTAAGCCAGTGAGATATGGAGGTTTAGGAGTAGGTTGCCTTAAAATGATTAATTTAGCGCTATTAGATAAATGACGGTGGAGATGGCACTTAGAAAAGGAATCTTTGTGGGTTAAATGTGTCAACGCAGTTCATTCAAATCGTTCTTATACGGATGGCAAAATGGCGAGATCTTCTATCTGTGGGTCTTGGCATAAAATATCTAATATTGGTACTTTTTTCTACTCAATGGATATTGATTTGTCATGTCTGTAGTTTAGTCTAATTAGCTAGTAAACGTAATTTAAAGAGTCTTGTGGGTTTGATATCCGGACTCACTTAGCTGTACTAGAGTCGATCGGTTCACTTGCCGGTTAGTAGTTTAGTTAAGTTTAAGAGTCTAGAATTTATTACTTAGTGTCTAGATTAACTTGTTTTTATATAACTACTTTTAGCACATCAGTTATCAAACCCACTTTCCTTACAAACAAGCTAGCCAAATCAATATCCATTGAGTAGAAAAAAGTACCAATATTAGATATTTTATGCCAAGACCCACAGATAGAAGATCTCGCCATTTTGCCATCCGTATAAGAACGATTTGAATGAACTGCGTTGACACATTTAACCCACAAAGATTCCTTTTCTAAGTGCCATCTCCACCGTCATTTATCTAATAGCGCTAAATTAATCATTTTAAGGCAACCTACTCCTAAACCTCCATATCTCACTGGCTTAACCACTTTTTCCCATGCCACCTAATTAATTTTCTTTTTGTCCGAAGAACCACCCCACAAAAAATTCCTCCTAATTTTCTCTAGATCAGCCACAACTTTTAACGGGACTTGAAACATAGAAAAATAATAAAGAGGTAGACTACTTAAAACCGCCTTAAGTTAGGTGAGTCTAGCCCCAAAGGATAATGAACTTTCCTTCCAACCATTCAACCTCTTCTTGGTACGATCTGTTACCAGATCCCTATCCTTCCATAACCCCATATTTACACCCACTGGCAATCCAAGATACATAACTGGGAGTGCGCCAGCTTCACAGTGAGTGATAGAAGCAAATGAGCTAATCTCTTGATTTGAGACCCCAACACCGAACACCTTGCCTTTGCTAAAATTCACCTTTAAGCCCGAAGATAAATAAAAGCACATTAACAACCTTGCCAGGTTCACCATATCACTAGCGACCCATTCACCAATGAACATGACGCCATCAGCGTACATAACGTGAGAAATAACAGAACCATTCTTCGGTAACCGGATCCCTTTAATAAGATTTTGCTGAATTGCTGTTTTCACGATAACATTAAGCCCCTCCATGGAAATTATGAAAAGAAAAGGAGCGAGTTAGTCCCCTTACTTAACGCCTTGCTTGAAGTCAAATTCAGATGTTGGGGAACAATTGACTAAACCGAAGCCCGACCCGAAGAAAGACTCGATTGAATCCAATGTCTCCATCTAGCCTGAAAACCCATATTCTCCATCACTAAGTCAATATAAGACCAGTTAATCGATTCAAAAGCTTTATTAAAATCAACTTTAAATAACATACATTTTTTCTTGCAACTGTTGATCCAAGAAATAACCTCATTAACTATTATAAATGGCCATCCATAATATTCCTACCTTCAATGTAAGCAGATTGCTCATCTCCAAGTAGCCCAGAAATCACTTTCTTAAGCCTAACAACAAGTAGTTTGGAAATCACCATAGACATACATCCAATTAAATTATTAGACGAAAATCGTTAAACACCACAGGGTCCTTTTTTTTTGGAATAAGATGGAGAAATGATGAGTTGCACCCATTATTCAAAAAACCAATCCGCTCAAACTCTTTTACAAACGCCAAGAAATCACCACTTAACACATCCCAAAAGAATTTAATGAATTTAAAAGTAAAGCCGTCCGAGTCCAGAGACTTTTCATTTCCACAAGCCCACATGGCCTCTTTCACCTCTAACATAGTAAAAGGCATTTCAAACCAATACCTAACATACTCTGAAAGCCTATTAATATTAGGATTGATAAGCCTCGGTCTATCAACCTCCTGCTCATCAAATTTTGAAGCCAAGAAATTGAAGAAACCATCTTTAACCAACTCGGGGTCCGTCTCCCAAATACCATTTAATGAGATGTCATTTATTATGGGCCTAATATTCCCATTAACAGCACCATGAAAGAATCGACTATTCTCATCTCCCTCTACATCCCATCGAACTTTGGCCTTTTGACAGGTCCAAGTTTTTTCTTAGATTAATTTCCAAAATATTTTCTTTTGAATTGGTCTGAGTCTCCTTATCAAAATCAGAAATACCCCTGGCTTCGGCCCTAACTTCAATATTATTTATACCTCTAGTCAAACGGTTCAATTCTTCCTCATCATCTACTTTGCAACTTGATTTCCAAGCTTTGATATCAAGTTTTAGCCGCTTAAGCTTCCACATCAAATTAAGTTCTTTGAAACTATAAAGACTATCGTTTCCCCACAAGTGAACAACAACTTCACCCAGCCCATCACAAGTCAACCAAGAGTTGAAGAACTTAAAAGGAACCGGACCGAATCTCCTTGAACTAGCAGAAAAGATGTAAGGCCCCGAACCCCGGGAGCCCCATAGTTGGTATTCATACAAAATACTTATTAAAGTAATTAAAACTTGAAAACGGTTTCTTCCATTAAAACAAACATCTCAGAATGTAAATTCAGCGGAAAACATAAATAGTGAAGTAAGTTCCCTTAAACCCGGAAATTTTGCCCAAAACCAATTTTAAATATAATTCGTAAAACCATTTAAAATAAAATTGTTCAAATTACATTCTTCTATCCACGTATGCCCTTCACCGTCCAAGTAGCTTTGTGCACGTTCAAGAGATAAGGCATCCTCTTCCTAACCTGAAACTCACCCTAACATGCACACAAAGTCAGCTTGAACTGAGTGAGTTCAAGTTTTTATAAATAACATCTATAATAATAATAATCATAATAGTCATTCCAAGAGTTTTAAAATAAAAGGGATATAACAGTTAGGCCAAATAAACGGGATAAAACAGTTAGGCCATCATCAACAATAAGTAATCATCCTTATATATATATATATATATATACATATATATATATATATATATATATATATATATATATATATATAAACATCCTTACAATTAAATATAATCGTCCTTATAATTATATATAAACATCCTTATAATTATATATGAAAGCATCCTTATAATTATATATACCTACATATATATCATCCAAGTAATAACATCAGGGTCGAGCAAACGTACAACCCAAACATGTAACATCAATGCATAAAGTAGGCATACGCAACATCAGTAGTCGAAACGACTACAACATCGCCAAATATAGGCCAAACAATAATGTGTGTGTATATATATATTTAACATCCCAAGGCCGACCATATACTAGCAAGCCTATATAAAATCGTTTAAAACATTTCATCAAGTAAAAAAACACTTAGGTGTGCATGCTAGCCTAAAATTTAAAAAGAGTTAAACGGGGCATCAAGAACTCACCTGAAATCAATCGAACACCTGCAACGAGCTAGGAAATCCCTAAATGCACAATCACAAGCAAGGGCCTGTAAATTATACAAAACGCGTTACTAAACTAGACCGTAAGAACACTCTTGCCTAATGGGCCGTTCAAGCCCAACACTTTGGCCCAAGGCCCAACAACTTGGCCCAAGACCCAACACTTGGCCCAATTACTTTACCTTAGCCCCTAAAACCTTTCAACTAACCAAATCCACCGGTAAAGCCTAAAACGAACTTATCGATTAATAACGAGTAAAACGTGTAGATTTTAGCATGCGAAGATGCATTTAATTACATAGGATAACCTTTGAAATAAATTATTAAATTTTTACCAGACTTTAATAAATGTCTTAGGTTTATAAAAATATTTTTATTATATTTTTCTATTGTACACAAAAATTATAAAAATTCCTCAAACACAACAAGGTACGTGCAGCTATTTCATTGTGCAACAAAATGGTTTTATTTTTATAAAATTCATTACTAAACAAAATTAAACGATTCCAATTGGGTTTGGTTTCTAACTCAACATACTAACTTCCAGAAGTGGAACCAACCAATTTGGACCTGTCGAAAAAAGGTAATGACGTCGGGAAGACAGACCAGAATCCGTCATCCCGCATCAGCTTTGACACTTGATTTTATAAATTCATAAAAACCATTCAAATCTCATACAAAAATTACGTATTATACCTTTCTGGAAACTAGACTCAAAGTAGAACATCATGGAATCAAGAATCAATAAAAAACAATGGATTATCATCGAGTTACAGACCCTACAATAAACGTATACGAATCTGTCAGCAAACTGTTATCATCAAAACTCAACCTTAACGACCAATAAGCGCGGTAATATGATCATTTAAGGTGTAAAAGACATGGGGAATCATAAAACCGACCTTGAATTGAAGTTTTCATGGCTGAAACTTGGCTGGGCAGAAGAAAAACGAGCAGGGGGGGTCTTGAGGGCCGATCGGCTGCTAGAAAGGGTTAGGGGTTAGGGTTTATTTGTTTTATGATATAAATAAAATAGTTACATCCAAGTCCCTCCAAATTGAAGTGTAAGGCAAAATAGAAGGAAAAGTTAAGCTCTTTAACGTACCGGGATGACGTAAAGGCTTCCGAGAAACGTCGGTTAAGTCCCCAGAGTTATACATACTTTACACGCGCTAAATCATTAAACCGGAAGTTTCATGGGTGTTACAAAAGACTAACAGACAATGATCCGAAAGATACCTCGGAAAAGTAGTAACCGACCCTGAAGGCCACTTGTCTATAAAATTGCGATAGACAAGAAAATGATGTATCTTACTTAGATGACAACCGTCATCACTCATCCACATGAATCGGCGACCCCCATATTATATTCAAAAAGCCCGCCTCCAAAAATGAAATTATTAAATGCTGCCATATCCGATTCACAACTAAAAGCCGGCAATCTATCTTCTTTTATCCTAGTTTCGTTAAAATTGCCCATGATAACCCACCACCCAGGGAAACTCGTCTTCAAATTGAGCAGCTCAGACCAAATCACTTTTCTATCAGAAGCTAACTTAGGAGCATACACATTAACGAAATTAATACGAGCATCTAAACATGTCCACATACATGAAAGAATAATAAAATTCTACTGTTTAACTTTATGCAAAGGAGTGAAAAACGTAGGGTCCCACATGTTGGGTTTTAACAAGATTATCAAAGTGATAAAATCCCAATTTTACCAAAAATGCAGCGGAAATTAGTTTTAAATCTTGTTAATTTGATATATGTAAAAACTATTTTACACATGCAAAACCCAAGCCCGGATCCATATACGAAAATACATACTATCAAACACATGCTTGTCACTATAAGTCCATGCATGTAAGGATACCTTTCAAGAGAATCAAATCCGGGTGAAGGAGAGGATGGTTGGAAGGCAAGAACTTCAAAGGGAAGGTCCTCAAGCTTGCATACCCCAAGCCTCCGACAATACACCTTGATTAAGCTAGGATTCACACTTGAAATCAACTCCTTCCTTGCCCATTCCTTTGGCCGTAAACCCCAAGAGAGAAAGAGAGTTGAGATTTAGTAGAGGATTTTTCCTCTTGTCTTACTCTTGACCGTCCAAGAGAAGAAGAGAGGAGTAGAGAGAGTTTTTCCTCTAGTATACTTGTGTTGTATTGTTATTTTGTTGAGAGAAATTAAAGAAAGAAAGATAATAAATCTTTCAAAGTGGCACCACCCAAATCCACCATTCACAATCCTTGTATGTCTCCACTATATCATATATAATAATAAAATAATAAAAGAGAACAAGAGAGGGGGGGCGTCCTTTCTCATTATTATTATTGTTATTTTTAACTTTCCATTTATGTTATAAAACATTATATGTGACATGCTTGGATCATAGCGTACTAGCCACATCATTAATAATATGTGTCTTGAGCATATTGAGTCCAATAATCTCCCACTTGTACAAGATACATAGAAGATTGATGCAGGTAGCAAATACTGCCTAACAACGGTTTACTACCCCTAATACGCATGACTAAGTGCCATTCAATAACATCATCCCCTTCAAGTCCCTTACTTGAGTACATCTATCATTTATCCTTTTGCCACAGATGTCATGTCAAATCCAGAGACACAGAGTGATCATTCTCTGTTGATTTAGCTTTCAGGCCTTAGACATCTCACTCTCAACGAATAAGTGGGACAAATCCCCTCTTGACTACATACGTCTCTCACAATCACCTTGTACCATACCTGATCTTAGACTTATGTACTATCATGTTTCAGAGCAGTGAAGAATTAAGTCAAAGTACAATATTCGGTGAATATCAAGACCCAATATGTATCTCAAATCGGAAGATACTATGATATTCACCTTTACTCAAATTTACTTATGATCAATCACAAGGATTCCATGTAGTAACATTTGAGAGCGAGTCAGTCCAATATTTATAACCCATAAATATCTATGAATCTTGGAAGCGACCCTTGCTCTATATTCATATCCCATGAATATCCACCAATCCAAGTTCATAATAGTCTTACCTTCATATTTGTTCCCACAAATATGATCGACTACGGACATTTAGAACAAGTAACTTATTCATGGATTTAAACATGCTAAAATGGAACATAACTGAAAATGTCATAATCATAAACCATAATCATATGAATGAGTCAAAATAACAATTGTTCCGATATCCAAATACAAAATTCGATCATATCCAATCACTAGAATATCGAAGTCCTAAGGCACAAGTATGACCCTCATGCTTTGGTCTTTCAATGAGCTTCGTGAGTGGATCCGCAATGTTTTGATCGGTGTGAACTTTGCGAATACATATCTTTCCCTTTTCAACTTCATCCCTTATGTAGTTGAACCTCTGCTCATTGTGCCTCATCTTTTGATGTGCACGAGGTTCCTTGATTTGAGCAATCGCTCCCTCGTTGTCACAAAAGATCTCTAGAGGGTCCTGAATGGTACGGACCACCCCTAGGTCGGCAATGAATTTCCTTATCCACGTAGCTTCTTGAGCTGCCAATGAGGCGACGAATGTATTCCGATTCTGTGGTGGATAAGGCTACCACATCTTGTTTCGAGCTCTTCCAAGAGACTGCCCCACCATTCATAATGAAAACATATACCGATTGTGATCGAGAATCATCTCGATCAGTTTGGAAACTCGCATCTGTGTAACCTTTTACAACGAGTTCCTCCTCACCCGAACTGTATATTAGAAACATGTTCTTAGTCATTCTAAAGTATTTCAATATACTCTTAACCGCCATTCAATGGCTACTTCCCGGATTATGTTGGAATCTACTTGTCATGCTTAAAGTGCATGATACATCCGGTCTAGTGCATACCATTGCATACATGATGGATCCAATAGCCGATGCGTATGGGATCCTATTCATTCTATCTTGCTCTTCCTTCGAGCTTGGACATTGAGATGCACTCAATATCTTGCTCTTTGAATAGGTACTAAACCTTTCTTAAAGTTCTCCATCTTGAACCTCTTCAAGATTTTGTCAATGTATGCACTATGGTTTAAACCTATCAACTGCCTTGATCTATCCCTATAAATCTTTATTCCCAAAATATAGGTGGCTTCACCAAGATCTTTGGTTGAAAAACAACTTCCAAGCCATGCTTTTACACCCTCCATGGTTGGAATGTCATTCCCAAATAGTAGTATGTCATCAACATACAATACTAAGAAGGTAATGATGCTTCCACTAGCTTTCTTATACACACAAGCTTCATCACCATTTTTGATGAATCCAAATTTCTTAACTTCTTCGTCAAAACGGTGATTCCAACTTCTAGATGCTTGTTTCAATCCATAGATTGATTTCTTTAACCTTCATACTTTGTTAGGATGTTGTGGATCGACAAAACCTTCGGGTTGAACCATATACACATCTTCCTCAAGATGCCCATTTAGGAAAGCGGTTTTGGCATCCATTTGCCATATCTCATAGTCATAATGTGCGGCTATGGCAAACAATATCCTAATAGACTTTAGCATTGCTACGGGAGAAAAATTTTCATCATAGTCAACCCCTTGAGTTTGAGTGAAACCTTTTGCTACAAGTCTAGCTTTATAAGTATCCAAGTTTCCATGCATATCGGTTTTCTTCTTGAAAACCCACTTACTTCTAACCGGTTTGGAATTAAGAGGTGGTACAACCAAATCCCATAATTGGTTGTCATGCATGGATTTCATCTCAACGTTCATGGCTTCAAGCCATTTGAAACAAACGGATTGTGACATTGCATCACGGTATGTGGTGGGTTCATCCGAATCTACCACATAGCATCCATCCATGAAGAAACCATATCTTTCGGGTGGATGATTAATTCTACCAGATTTGCGAACGTTTTGTGTGTCTTGATCAACCATTTGATCATTCTCAACAACCTCTTGTTGATTGCTAGTATTAACCAAACGTGTATCGGCTTGTGGTTCTCGATCCTCCTCGAGTTCCACCGTTCTACTCGTACCATCCATAAGGAACTTAGTTTCCAAGAACTCGGCCTTTCGAGCAACAAATACCTTTTGCTCGGATGGGTTGTAAAAATAATATCCTATAGAGTCCTTGGGATATCCTACAAAGATACACTTAGTGGATCTACTTTCAAGTTTGTTTTGGGTGTTGTTCTTGACATAAGCCTCACAACCCCATACCTTTAAATATGATAATGATGGAGCCCTTCCATTCCATATTTCAAAAGGTGTTTTGTCCACTTTCTTGGTTGGGGCCATATTTAGAATACGGGTCACGGAGAGTAAAGCGAAACCCCAAAATGATAGAGGTAATGTGCTTCTATCCATCATAGATCGAACCATATCCAATAGAGTTTGATTCCTTCTTTCGGACATACCATTATGTTGTGGTGTTCCGGGTGGAGTAAGTTGTGAGATGATCCCACAACTCCTAAGATGATCTCGGAAAGCATCACTTAGGTATTCACCTCCTCTATCTGAACGAAGTACTTTAATGGTTTTATCGAGTTGATTTTGTACTTCATTTTGGAAGACTTTGAACATTTCAAAGGCTTCATCTTTGTGTCTCAACAAGTACACATACCCATAACGACTATAATCGTCGATAAAAGTAATGAAGTATCTTTCACCATTCCTTGTCATTGCCTTAAAGGGACCACATACATCCAAATGTATGATACCCAATAAGTCTTTTGCCCCTTCGTTTGTTCCACTAAAAGAGTCCTCGGTCATCTTTCCAAGTAAACAAGACTCACACTTATCAAATGAATCATCTTCACTTGATTCCAAAAGACCATTCTTTTGAAGTGTATATATGCGGTCTTTGTTTATGTTACCAAGGTGACAATGCCAAAGATAAGTCTTACTCAAATCCATTTTGAGTTTCTTGGTGCTTGATTGGTACAACATGTTATCAAAGGATGTGTTATCATAAACTAATTTATAAATGCCATTAGATGGCATTGCTTTAAAATAAAAGACATTATTCATGAAAACACAAATACCATTGTCTACAAACATAAATTCAAAACCACATTTTCTTAACAAAGAAACGGAGATAATGTTCCTAATCAAATTAGGAGCATACAAAACATCTTTCAAAATAACTTCCAAACCATTTAGAAGCTTCAATATGTGGTCTCCTCGGGCTTTGACAACAACCTTTGCTCCGTTGCCCATGAAGAGACTAATATCTCCTTTCTTGAATCCTTCATTTCCCTTGAACCCCTGCAATAAATTGCAAATATGAGTTCCACATCCGGTATCCAATACCCATGTGTTAGAGGAAATAAGATTAAGATCAATATGAATCATGAAAGTTGTACCCGAGGTTTGCCCCGCATCCCTCTTAGCTTTCAACTCTTTGAGACGGGTTGGACAATTCCTCATCCAATGCCCAATCTCCCCACATCCAAAGCAAGGATCCTCCAAGCTAACCTTTAGCTTCTTTGGTTTGGGTGGTTCCACTTTAGCCTTTCCCTTTAACTTGCCCTTGACTTTTCCCTTACCCTTGACCACCTTTGCCTTGGGTTCCGGGTGATGCCTCTTTTTGTTGCCTCCCTCATTGATCGTGAGAAAGGGTAAAACCTTTTTACCCATTCCCGTCTCGGCCGTTTTAAGCATTGAGTGAAGCTCACCAATGCTTCTGTCCCACCCAATCATGTTATAATTCATAACAAATGTCTCAAACTTTTTAGTTAAGCCATTTAGGATCAAATCCGTGGCTAACTCGTTTGAGACGCGACAATTAAGGCGCTCGAGATGATCAATGTGGCTTTTCATATTAAGTACATAAGATGAAATCGATTGGGTTTCTTCCATACGACATACATGAAGCGCTCGAACCATTTCGAAGCGTTCCACCCTAGCTTGTGTAAGGAACATTTCCTTTAGTTGGGTGATCGTGTCGTATGCCCCATGAAGTTCAAAATCCTTTTGAATCTCAGGAATCATAGTTCCCAACATGAGGCAAGAAACTTGCACCGAATCCTCATTGTGCTTAACCCAATTGTTATGGTCTTCGGCATCGTCAATGCAAGGTTCATCGGGAATTGGATCTTCTAATACGTAGTATTTCTTTTCTTGATTGAGAACGATTCTCTAGTTTCGATACCAATCCATAAAGTTGGTATAGTTTAGACGATCCTTATCGAGAATAGATCTTAGAGATAGGTTATTAACGGGTGGAATAATAACGTTAGGTGGATTGTTGATTGCGGCCATCTACAAACATAACAAAGCTCAATTTTAGTATTTTCGAAATCAATTAATTTTAATCGTTAATACCCTTTATGTCTCCAAGAAAGTTAATGATTAAAATCTAGAACCCAACGTTACATTCAAATAGTAGTTAGGTGACCTTTATCCTACTATTTAAATTAACAAGGTAATCAACGTTTGACGATTGCAACCCTTTGCAACTTCTAGTTTTATGGGATCGGTTAAACATCATATGTTTAGTCGGCAAGTTTAATCCCATCAACACCATTGTACGCCATGCTTCGGTGACCCTATTCACATGGTTTCCAATTTAAGTCATCCTACTTATACACACGTGTCAGTTTACACATACAAGTGGTTAGGTGACCTTTATCCCACAAATATGGCAAACCCACCTCAACTCACAAGTTTCCTCCAACATGGTTAGGTGACCTTTATCCCATATCGAGTTCCCAAGTGATTTGAGTGTCGTATAAAAGGATGGTGCTCAACTTATTTCATAAAAGGGATTTTTAGTTTTCTAAATTCTAGATTGGAAAACCTTTTATATACCTTTCATTTGCATGCATTCAAATGTATGGTACTTAGTTGAAAAACCCATTTTTCAAAGTTCCTATTAATAAAACCCATTTTATTATGAAATCATTAGCCTTTAATAAAACCAATGTTATTACCTAAAGATTTCTAAGGAACCATTTTTATGCTTAGTTGTTGATTTTAAGATGTTAGCAAACTACATTGCAATAACACAAACAAAATTAAAACAACCATGCAAGCATAAAACATACACAACCACAAGTTCATAACCATAGCCTCCTAATGTTGACCACACTTGTTGACCGAAGACAAGTGTGTCAAAAGGTCTCTCCTAAGGGACTCAAAAGGACATGAGCTTGTGTCGGTGAACTCCCACTTGATCCCGCATCTAAATGATCCAAGTGTTCACCCCCCGTGTTGTGGTCTCCATCATTTTATTTGGGCTCTCTTCCTTGCATCTTCTTTTACAAAACATATCCTAATACATTTTTCTAGTAAAAGAAATGCTCCTAGTCTACTTATTATTACAAACCAATTGAAAGAATAAATAGATTACAAACCCAAATAAATGTACCATATTGAATGAACAAACAACAATTTGAATGAACAAACATATCAACACAAACATTCAACCAAACACAAGGCCATGGCTAGGTTATGAACATCCATTACATATCCAAATATGCAATAACACAAGACCCAAATGGTTCCCCTTTAACCCTTGAAACTTTCGGCCAAACTTGACAAAACCGAAAGTTCCGGGGTTTGTCCAAACAACACAATTAATCATCCAAATGACTTAGTTTTTCAAGATTACCACATCCATGTAAAGTATAACCTTGAAAAACCATGGGGTAACCAAAACACCCAAAATTTTCAGCCATATGGTAAAAACCCCACCATAAACCCGAAAATATTTCGGTCTAATGAAGCATGCATTCGTATAAGCGGCTCTTGATGCCATTGTTGGGTTTTAACAAGATTATCAAAGTGATAAAATCCCAATTTTACCAAAAATACAGCAGAAATTAGTTTTAAATCTTGTTAATTTGATATGTATAAAACCTATTTTACAAGTGCAAAACCCAAGCCCGGATCCATATACGAAATACATACTATCAAACACATGCATGTCACTATAAGTCCATGCATGTAAGGATACCTTTCAAGAGAATCAAATCCGGGTGAAGGAGAGGATGGTTGGAAGGCAAGAACTTCAAAGGGAAGGTCCTCAAGCTTGCATACCCCAAGCCTCCGACAATACACCTTGATTAAGCTAGGATTCACACTTGAAATCAACTCCTTCCTTGCTCCTTCCTTTGGCCGAAAACCCCAAGAGAGAAAGAGAGTTGAGATTGAGTAGAGGATTTTTCCTCTTGTCTTACTCTTGGCCTTCCAAGAGAAGAAGAGAGGAGTAGAGAGAGTTTTTCCTCTAGTATACTTGTGTTGTATTGTTGTGTTGTTGAGAGAAATGAAAGAAAGAAAGATAATAAGTCTTTCAAAGTGGCACCACCCAAGTCCACCATTCACAATCGTTGCATGTCTCCACTATATCATATATAACAATAAAATAATAGAAGAGAACAAGAGGGGGGGGGGGATTCCTTTCTCATTATTATTATTATTGTTATTTTTATAACTTTCCATCTATGTTATAAAACATTATATGTGACATGCTTGGTAACCATTATTCACATACTGTTACTTAGCCATCTTAAGTAACATTATGGAATGCTATCTCTCAAAATATAAATCATCCATATGATTTATTTATTTTACAAGTACATTGTATTTAGAAACCCCTTTCTAAATAACTCAAGTGTTAATATTCATTTGTTATGATCATATCATATATAAACAAATATTGTTGGTGTTTGTCTAGCTTGTTATTGGGTATGACCTGACTTGGATCATGACATACTAGCCACATCAATAATAATATGTGTCTTGGGCATATTGAGTCCAACACCACATACAAAAAAGACCCCCTGATCTACCCGACTACCCGACAGCCACCGAACCAAATGAGTAGTTACCCAAAACTTGCACAAAAGGAATATCAGTCGTATTTGCCAACTGAGTTTCCTGCCTGCAAAGCAAATTTATACCCTTGGACCTCCTTAAACCCCGCATTCACTCTAATTTATGAATATCTCTAGCACATGCCCCCCTGCAATTAATAGACATAAGATTCATAATAACCCACTTCGAACCCCTTCACCAACAATCGACTTTCTAATCAAATCTTCCTTTCCTTTAACATTAAAACTAATAGATCTACCCACTTGAATAGTGCTGATCACTTCATCTCCAATCGAATCATTCAAGGAATTAACTGAAGCAGAAGATAATGAATTTTTGGAACCAAGAGAGACCGATCTGGCTCTCCTCAAAAGTGAATCCCTCAAGACATGACTTCCTCTCATCATCCACCTTGTTATGTGACTAGAATTCCTTATTGAGCTTTCTGAAGTTTGAATAAAATTATCACACCCTGTCTTAGAGATGGAGGAGTTAACTGGAACCGAATTAACATCAGGAATTGACCCAATACCTTGAGACTATTATGTGCCCTCTTGAGTAAGCCCACCCATATCAGGCTCAATAAATGGGGTGGAACCCCCTCCAATAACTAAAAAAGGTATACAACCCAAACCATCCTTACCTGACCCACCTACATCTGGCCCAACTCTAGAAGTTGACTTTGAGGAAGCAAGTATGCCTCTCTCCACTGCAACCTCCTTTTACACCGTCTATAGAGGCGGTCAATGCCGAATCCTCGAGTACCCCAAAGTTACTGTTCACATCGATCTTTTCACTTGGAAAAGCTACCCCCTACCGGAGCCCTAGCCAATCGACCGGCACTTCCACTCCACCGTCATCACTTATCTTCTTTGTGAGATTCTCCTGAGCATTGAGCCCCTCATCTTCATTTGTTCAAGTTAGAAAAACCTAATAAGAGATTGCATCCTCGTCGTCTTCATCTGAAGTTTCCAAAAGATCATTCCCAAAGAAGTAATCTTCTGAATCCGAATATGAAACATCTTCTCTGAAAATAGAAGCCCACTCCTCTTGCTCTTTAGTGACCCAAACTAAGAAATTCAATCCTTGCCACTGAACTTTAAAGTTCTCATTAATGAACCTAAATTTATTAACATGGAGACAGGTCCTCCCATACAATATATTTCTGTCCTCGTTGGAGCAATCTTACGGCCTTAAAATTCTCCCCACTCTATTAAGAATGCAACAATACAAACTGTCATCCCAAAACTGAAACGGGACCCCAAAGATTTTAATCCAGGCTATTCTATGATTTTGAACAAAGGAATCATCCCACCATCTTGCCTAGGAGAACCACTTAGACCAACAGTCAACATAATTAATCAAGAAATTATCTGCCTCTTCCTTACTTTGAAAATGTACCACCACTTTCAAGCCTCCTATATATCTAGTCTTGGTATTGAAAAGACCATCCATTTTCAAAAGACTCACGTTGTTTGATAATGTGTTAAGATTTTTCACTTCAGCCACAACACACGGATTCAATCATTCCTTCAGCCTAGACGAGATAGTGTTCGGAACTATGATCAACTCATCACCATTGATAGTAGCACCTAGAGCTGCTTCCCCCCTTTACTGAACCTTTGGTTACCTCTGCATAAGATTTTTTCCCGTGTTGCATTATGCCCGAGGTACAACGTTTGAGCCATACACTTCACTGATGAAGTTTTGTTCGCCATACCTTACATCACCACCTCCTTTTTTCTTATCAAACATTGAGAGGTTAGCGGTTAACCTCACCTCTCCAAGACGAACTTCGTTAAGTCTTTTTTCCAATTCTCTGGGTCCTTAACATTCAAGAATCTAACAAAACCGAAAATACCTCCATACTTATTCCTTTTTCTCGCTATGCAAACGTCAACAATTCTTCCCACCCTTAAAGCCTTTTCACGATCCTCCCGCTACTCCAATCTTCAGCAAATTGGTAATGTAGTTGCTTGAAGCTAACCTTTGAACACTCCTAACATTTCCTGACCTCCTTTCATCCACCTCATGCCTTCTATTGCACCCTCTTGTTGCCATTTGAGAGATTATTTCAAATGGGTTGTATGCTATACATAATTATTTTCCAATAATTCATTAAGAAACAAACATATAAAATCCAAGTATTAAATTTATAAGGAAAAGTTAAAATCTAAAGGGGGACAAAAATGAGAAGTGCGAGAAGAATTTGTGACCATACAAAAAACCTTTTATAAAACTGAAAAAAATAATAAAAAAATTATAACTCAAAATATAAATAAAAAACAAGAAAATTTAAAAAACCAAAATGTTTCCTTGTCATTCCTATTCCCGAAAAAATACACAATTCCAAAAATAAGCAAACAACACAATGATAAATTAAAAAGATACAGTATGTCGCAAAATATAACACAATGTCGAAGAAAATATTGCACAATGTTGAATAATATAAAACAATATTAAGAAAAAAGACACAATCAATGACGCAAATAAACAAAAAACAAAATGAAAAATAAAAAGACACAATGATCTTTTTTCCTCAACATTGTGTCTTTTTCAATTTATTATTATTTTATTTATTTATTTTCATGAGGAAGATGGTGAAAACATTTTTGTGTTTTTACATATTTTGTTTTTTTATTAAATTTTGAGTTATGAATTTTTTTATTAATTTTTCATTATTTATTTTGAGGGGGTTTTTTATTTTCATTTTTGTCCACCTTTGTAATATATCCTGATATAAATTTATATTATTGATGTAATTTCATTACAAATGGAATACAGTGAATGTTATGGCAATAATTTGTAAATGAGAAAGAACTAGATTTTCACCCGGCATGTTGCACCTTAGCAATTGGTAAAACTCAATGTTGAAACCCGGGTGTTGGTAGAACTTGAGTGTCATATCGGTGAGTTGGCAAGAATTCAGTTGGTATCGTTTATGTTTGTTACGGTATCATTGGCAAAATCTTAGCATCCAAAAAAATATATATATATATTCTTCAAATTAATATATAAAAAAATAAATTATTTAAAACGACGTTTGTTTGGTCGGTAAACCTGTGCGGTGGTATAACCCAAGCGTTGTCGGTCCCGGGCATTAAGGTGGTAACTAGACACAAATTCAGTCGGTTTCGGCTACGTTTGTCACGGTACTAGAGCTAAAAAAGAGAAAATAATATAAAAATTGACTGGACCAATGGGGTGGTGTCGGTTGGTAAACTCAGGCATTGGTAAAACCGAACGTTGTCAGTCCCGGGCATTGAGACATTGAGTCTATGCAAATTCGGTCGATTTCCGTCACGTTCGTTATGATAATGGAATTTAAACAAACAAAAGAAAATACAAAATTGTTATTCTGCCAACTTCCGTTATGTTCATTCTAGTACAAGAAAAAAAAACCAAAAAAAAAACAAACTGTTTGAACAAATAAGATGCCGTTAAGAATTCCAATGGCAGTTTAACGACACCAAACTTATCATTTATATATACCGAATAATAATGTCCAAGTGGGTAACAGGTTGTTGTGTATGGTAGGCAATTCAGGGTTTCGTGTATGACCATTCAAGCATTCACAACCACAAAACAAGAAGAACAAGAAAGCGAGGATACCATATAACATATTGACTTTGACTTGGTCAATAAGCGTTTATTTTCTAATCTTTTGCAATTTTGCTACATACCAATTAGATCTAGTCGTTATTAAAAATAACAGGATGCAAAATCTAAACTAAACACATTATTACCGAAGAACTCAAAAATAGTTTGTTAGTCAAATCTTTAAAAGACTACCAAACAACTTATAAGTCTAGTTTGTTATAAACTTAACTGGGTGAGATTAAACCTTTAGAGCCAAAATTAAATATATAGAATAAACGAACTTTAGTCCAAGATTTATATATAGCGCTTAATTATAAGTTCGAAATTTTCAAACAACTTTTTGTTTCATATAGCATAATGTATAATTTTAAAGCTAATATTATATATATAATTATAATAAATATTTGTCACTTTATTTCTGCATACGTGTATTTTATAATATAACAAAATACAAATTTGTCATATGTATATGGGATATTGGTGTTTAATACTTTTAACTTTACTCGCTAGATGATAACACTTCCAACTTTCTATTTGTTACATATCACTCCTAACTTTCACCATATTTGTTTCTGACACTCCCGAACTTAGCGAACCCTAACTTCGTTAATTTTCTTGCTGATGTGGAAATTTTTATTAATAAAAAGTAGGTTGTGAGTCCACCTTCTTTCTTCAATATATTACACCTTCACCCACTTTCAACAATTCAAAACCCTAAATCTCAAAAACTGGCCGCCATTCCACCGTACATTGTCCACCGCCACCACTCCATCGCCCAAAGCGACCACAATCTCCACCCACCGTCAACATCAGCATCTTCGGAATCCTTTGCTCGCCGGAAAAACGAGTTGCAGGTTTTCAGCGATTACCATATCCATAATTTCATCGCCCACCCCCACAACAACCACTCTCCCCTGCCACCAGCATCTCACCCAACCAACCACCTTCTAGAATCGTTTGCTTGACGGAACAACAAGTTGCAGGTTGTCGGCAAGTACCATATCCATCATTTCATCGCTCACTGCCACAACAACCACAACCTCCACTCAACCTTGCCACCAGCATCGTACCCAACCACCTTCTGGAATCATCTGCTCGCCAGAAAAAACGAGTTGCAGATTTCCGACGAGCACTATCTTCATCATTTCATCGCCCACCGCCACAACAACCACAACCTCCACTCTCCCCTCCACCAGCATCGCACCCAACCACCTTCTGGAATAGTCTGCTCGCCGGAAAAAGAGTTGCATGGTTCCGACGAACACCATCTTCATCGTCTCTCCACCAATGCACAGTCTCTATGATCTCCATTGTCTTTCTACACCTCTGCACCATCTCCAATGTCAGAAAAACGAGGTCTCCGGAAAAACCAAATTCGCTGGAAAAATGAAGTTGTCGGAAAAACAAGGTCGCCAGAAATGGAGTTTTTTGAGGTTTTATGTAGAAGAAGAAGATAGTGTGGGACCCACAACCTATGTTTTATTAATTAAAAATTCTACGTCATCAAGAAAATTAACGGAGTTAGGGTTCGTTAAGTTCAAGAGTGGTAGAAAGACATATGGTGAAAGTTGGGAGTGATGGGTAACAAATCGAAAGTTGAGAGTGTGATCATCCAATTAGTAAAAGTTACGAGTATTAAAAACTAATATCCCTATGTATATATCGACATACCGGAGGTCCAGAGTACTACTCTAATGCAAACTTATTAACTATTTCCTACCTAAGATACCCATACAATACCCTTAAATCTAGAGCATCATCTTATCACAAAAAGATAGAATTTATAAACTTAAACAGAAATCTTTGCATTATATGCAATCACCTTACACGAAGAAAATGAGGAAACCAATAAGAATATGCAATTGTTACTATGCATACAAGACCGATACATACATTATTTTCAAAATAAAAGTTCTACCTTATCTATATCAAAATCAATACGAAAGAACAGGGAAAACAATACATGAAACATGAGCATATGATATAAATCATTTGTATATGAAATTACCAATTTACCACCATCCGTAAACAACATGGGTGTACTTATCTTTAATCCACCTGAAACTCTTCCTAAAAGACCCTTTGACTCTCCCTTCAACAGAGTAGACTTTATAGCTAGCAACTCTCTTCTTTCTCTGGAACTCAGGATCATTAAAACTCCATGACTTTGTAGTTGACTTTTGTTTTTTGAAGTCAACATCTCTACCAGTGCCTGCAATAACAAGATCCATGTTGGTTTTTGGTTGTTGACCATATGAAACACTATAAGACCTGAAGTTATAAGGTGGGTTGGTTTCGAAGTTGGATCTTGTTGGTCCTGTTCCACTATAGTATCTCTCTATTTGCATATCTCCAGCATCACTGTAGCTGTAATGTCTTGATCTTGATCTTGATCTGTAGTCTCCCATGGAGGTTTCAAGAAGAAAGAGATATTTGGGTGTATGATAGAATGGGAATGATATGGTGGGAGTTTGAGTTTTGATGTGTTTTTGGGTATGAAATTGATATTTGAAGAATCTAGAGTCTCTTATTTTTTTGAATGGTTCTACAAAATATAATATTTCGAAAAAAAAATGAACACAATATGCTGGACCAGTCAATCGACAGTCTAGTCTTATTGGGAGAGATGTATTTTCCGTATCAGCCACATGCTATTATTATTATTATTATTATTATTATTAGAGTTAAGTTCTTTTCGGTCCATATTAATTGGCCATTTTAACCGGTGGAGTCGAATTACCAAACCTTCAACTGACTGGGTCAACGGGGTTTCAGTTTTTAACAATCTGAATATAATCAACTAAAGTTACACAAATGATCCGTTAAAACGCCTCACGTACTGTCCACTTGAGGGGCTTTTTATATCCATTTAATTTAACTCTACCCCATTTGTTACACCCTACGACCCCATCGTTTTTCGTCCCCTAATTTTATGGTTCTCATCTTTTTCAATCAAATTCCAACGATATTCATCTTCTTCAATCGACTACAACAAATTGCAGGTGAAATCCAAATGTTGAACTTTACCCTTTGGTATGATCATGCTCTAAATCAATAGTTCAACCCTTATGAATGTACAGTAGGTAACTACATTTGATGCAATGGAGTTTTTTTCTTCTTTTTTTTTTCATTTTTATTATTAATATTGTTTTCAAATGTGGTTAACTATAATGAAAAACTGAATGGACGAAAACGCAGTTAATGGTTAAGAATTGAATGGACGAAAATGTCCCTAGCCCTCCCCCACCCCATATATTATTTGGATGGTGTTACTCAGTTGTTTCCAAATGTATAAAGATCAAGACCTAGATAACCCCTATTAGTTGAAGGTTTAATCATTGAGCTCAACTAGTTAAAATAGACAACCCGTAAAGTCACACTAATCATCGCTTTTGCTCTACCAGTCTTTTCTCTCCGTCAAGTCACTCTAATCACAAATTTGTGAAACTTTTGGTCATGCAACCGGCCAACCACCACCAACATTACGTGTGACAATGTCTATGGGTCTTAATCGTACAAATCTATAATTGAGGGATTGCTAGTGTAATTGTGTAATAGTTGTAGTTGGTTTCAGCTAGTAGTCAATGAGTTGCATGAAAACGAACTGAATACCGTTAATGGAATTATCGAATAGTTAGTCGTTTCTCATTATCTTTCTCTCTCTACAATCTGTTACGTGTCACTGGTATCAAAGCGGCGATTCTCCGACCTCTCACCGCGATTCGTATCTCCGATTGGAATTTTGTTACTGGAACTCCATTTGCTTCAATTCGTGCTCTGTTGAATTCCGTTGTCGGAGTTCAAATTTTGTTCATCGGAATCACAATTTCTTCTTTGTGATTTCAAATCCCATCTTCTAATCATTCCATTTCATTTCTTCCATCCTTAATTTGTTCAATTCGATCTCCTTTTCTTTCCATTTCCTTTGCATTGTTCGTTTTTAATCATGGCGACTACTCGAAGTCACACGGACCTCGAGAAAACCGTTCAACAACATACATCAGTTTTGGCAAAAATGGAACAGTCACTCGATGATCTTCGTTCAGCAATTGATCGATTGGAGAACAATCAACACTCTCAGAATAAATCTGCTTCTATATCAAATCCCGACAATGAATTTTCCAATGGTTCACGAGCATAAAGGATGTTTAGATTTGGGAAAAATTGAATTTCCTATGTTTAATGGCCAAGATGATGCGGAGGATTGAGTTACTAAATTTGATCATTTCTTTGATGTTGATGATACACCAGAAAATTTCAAGGTTAGGTATGCGGTTATTAATCTTGAAGGAAAAGCTATGAAATGGCATAATAACTTTGTGAAAACTAGGGACATTAGATTTATTTTTTTTGGCCTAAATATGCAAGAACTATTATAGATAGGTTTTCCATTGCTATCTATCAAGATGCCATAGCAACTTATGTTCCGCAACTCAAACCGAATTTGGAAGATTATTGTGAGAAATTTTATACCAATCTGCTTAGGGTTAATATTCCTGAGGAATACGCCATTAGCCTGTTTTTGAAGGGATTAAAACAAGAAATTAAAAGTGCAATAACCCTTTTTTTCCTAAAACCATGAAAGAAGCATACAAAAATTGCTAAGAAACAAAATGAAAGCATACTTTCTTCCTTACCTACCCCTAAAACCTATTCCCATTATTCAACTAGATATGCTATCATTTCAAACCCTACTCCTATTTCTTTTTTCAAACCTCCTATTAATTCCTCTCATTTACCTTTGTTACCTACACCCTCTTTTACCCAAAGATTGTCAAATACTAAAAGAGTTACTAGCAAAGATATGGAAACCAAAAGAGCAAGAGGAGAATGTTTTTGGTGCAATGACAAATATACCCCTACACACAAATTCCCAAATAGGTAAATGTTATTCTTAGAAGTGGTGGGAGTAGATGAAGGATTACCAGAATCAGAACCTGTAATGGAAGATCAAGTTATGCATTCTGCTATGCCTAATCCTCTTATTTCCATTCATGCACTAACGGGTGTTCATTCATTTTCTACTATGCAAGTGGTGGGTAATATTGGTACAAGAAAACTACAAATTCTAATATACTCTGGTTCAACCCATAATTTTATGGATGAATAGTTGGCTATCAAACTCAATTTTCCTTTATAAGATATTACTGACTTGAAAGTTGGTGTGGCTAATGGTTCCCAGCTTGTGCATTCTAAGGTTTTCCCTGATTTTCAATGGCAAATGCAGGGTCTTTGGGTTAAAGCTGATGTGTTGGTTTTGCCATTGTCCAATTATGATATGGTCTTAGGCATACAACGGTTATCACCTTTAGGGAATATTGTGTGGAGTTTCCAGGATTTAACCATGCATTTCAAGGTTAATGATAAGGTGTATTAGCTTAAAGGCAGTCATACTAATAAGGTCTCTTTATGTTCTACATAAATGATGCATCATCTGTTGCAACAAACTAGTCAAGTTGTTCATTCACAACTATTCAGTCTTCAATTGGACAGCAAAGCGGATACTTTCCAACATAAAACTGTAGTCTCCAATGAAGGTACATGTGATTCCATTCAAACTTTATTAGCAGAGTTTGATGATGTGTTTCAAACTCCTAATACCTTTCCACCTTCAAGGGCATATGATCATAAGGTACTTGTTAAAGATGAATCTATAACTATTAATCAAAAGCCCTATAGATATCAATTAGCTCAAAAAGATGTTATTGAGAAAATGACTAAAGCATTATTAGATACTGGTGTTATTAGGGGCAGTTCAAGTCCTTTTGCAGCACCAGTAGTGCTGGTTAAGAAGAAAGATGGTAATTGTTGGATGTTCATAGATTACAGAAAATTAAATAACGCAACTATTAAAACTAGCGACCCAATACCCTTAATTGAAGACTTATTAGATGAGTTAGGGGGGGGGGGGCTACTATTTTTTCAAATTGGATTTGAGGTCTGGGTACCATCAAATCTGGATGCACTCTGCTGGCATCCATAAAACAACTTTTAGGACACATGAGGGTCACTTTGAATTTCTAGTTATGTCCTTTGGGTTAACAAATGCCCCTGCTTCCTTTCAATCATTGATGAATCACACTTTCAAGCATCTTTAAGGAAATCTGTGTTGGTATTTTTTTGATGATATACTGATCTACAGTAGATCTCTAGAACAACACTTGGTTCATTTGAGGAAAGTTTTAGAAATTTTAAGACTGACCAAGTTATATGCAAAGATGTCTAAGTATTCTTTTGGGGGCTTGAATGTTGAATACCTGGGTCATATTATATCTAAAGATAGGGTAGCTACAGATCCTAAAAAAATTGAAGTTGTGGGTAATTGGCTGGTTCCAACTGATGTTAAACAGTTAAGAGGGTTGCTAGGGCTTACGGGTTACTATCGAAGATTTATTAAGTCCTATGGTATATTAGCAAAGCCACTTACTAATCCGTTGAGGAAAGATAGTTTTGTATGGAATGAAGAAACTACAACAGCTTTTAAACTCCTCAAACAGGCTTTGTGTTCCCCACCAGTTTTAGCCTTGCTAGATTTTTCCAAGCCTTTGTTTTGGAAACTGATGCGTTATAGAAAGGGATTGGGGCTGTTTGATGCAAGATAATCATCCGCTAGCCTTTATTAGCAAGGTATTATCTACAAGACAACAGTCCTTGTCGGTTTATGAGAAAGAGCTGTTAGCCATTATCTTTACTGTTAAGTATTGGCACCATTATCTGTCTGCTGGTCATTTCATCATTAGAAGTGACCATAAGAGTCTTAAGTTTCTTTTGGAACAAAAGTTGACAACTCCTCTACAACATGTGTGGCTTTCCAAAATGTTGGGGTATGACTATGAGATAGTGTATAAACAAGGGATTGTGAATAAAGTAGCGGATGCACTGTCCAAGATCACTGGTCCTACCTTGTTTGCTATTTTTTTTTATCTACTTTGGATCCTAGTATGCTAACAAAGATCAAAGACACATGGCAATCAGATGTTAAGGTATAATATAAACTACAAAAGTTAATGTTTGGAGAACATGTTCCTCATTGCAAGTGGGAGAGTCAGTTGTTTAACAATAGCAAAATAGTAGTTGGAAATAACGAAGATGTTCAAAAAGCTATCATTGCCATTTGTCATGATTCGGCTGTTGGAGGTCATTCTGGGATTCTTGCTACGTTCCAAAGAATCAAACATTTATTTACATGGAAAGGAATGTCTAGACATGTGTGACAATTCATTAGCAACTGTGACACCTGTCAAAGAGTTAAAAATGAGAATGTGTCATACCTAGGTTTTCTTCAACCTTTACCAATCCCTAAATATGTGTTCTCTGATATCTCAATGGATTTCATTGGGGGGGGGGGTTCCTAAAGTTCAGGGAAAAGATACTATTTTGGTAGTAGTAGACAGATTGACTAAGTACAGTCATTTTATTCCATTGGGTCACCCTTACACTGCAGCTACAGGTGCTCAGTAGTTTCTTGATCATGTCTTTAAACTACACGGGTGGCCCCAAACAATTATTTCTGACAGGTATCCCTTGTTCTTAAGTAACCTTTGGAAGGAATTTTCCAAGTTACATGGGGTACAATTGGTAATGTCTACTGCATACCACCCTCAGTCTGATGGGCAAACCAAAGTGGTTAATAGGTGGATTGAGTCTTATCTAAGATGAATGACCTTGAGCACTAACTCTACTTGGTTAAAGTGACTACCGCTCGCAGAGTAGTGGTAAAACACAAATTATCACTCAGCTATTAGGAAAACACCTTTTGAAACTTTGTATGGCTATTCACCACCTATTTTTGTACCCTATATTCACAAAGATTGTTAAGTGAAAGAAGTAGATCAATTATGTTGTGACAAGGAAGAACAGATTAAACAGCTTAGACAGTCATTACTAATAGCTCAGAATCGAATGAAATAAATTGCAGATAAGAATCGTACTGAAAATTTATGTGGGAACTTGGGTTTTCCTCAAATTGCAGCCCTACTACTAGTCATCCCTAAAATTACCTAAAACTCATAAACTTAGCCCTAAATACTATGGCCCCTTTTTAATTGTTGATAAAGTGGGTAAAGTGGTATACCGATTGGATTTGCTGAGATATTGAGCCATTTTAGGATCTAGTTCGTGATGACAACGAGATTCAAGCTAATACGGTTAAACGAATATGATTAGGATGAAAACGTGTGTGTGTGTGTTTCTGGAGAGAATTGGACAGTGTAACGAGATGATTTCAATAACTGATGATTCTCATTTGTTTAAAATAAGTTATAGGGGTTAAATATAGATAGTAGGGTCATTTGCTAAACATCCCCTTTAACGAATGACCTCATGCGTTATCAATACATTTAATGAACACGAATGACCTAACTCATTCGTTACTATTACATTAACTGACGAATGACCCTCATTCGTTACCACACTCGTTAAAATTTTTAACGAATGTGATTTACATTAAGCGAATGGTCACATTCATTATGTGATAACGAATGTGCCCTACATTACATACGAATGGGCTTACATAATTACCAAAATACCTCTATTATATTAAAAATAATATAATAATACTTTATAAAGACCGAGACGTCAAACCATGCATCAATATACTCATCCTCGTCTCGAGCTTATATAATCTTCAAAATACTCTAACCAATAAATCTCTTAGTCTTCCATTCAGTGCAACTGTGAATCTTCAATTCTTAAAAGACTCGTACAACCCTCTGAAACTGTATTGCAAGATCGTAGTCTTTAACGTCTGCAAACCGAATCTGGTTATTGTATAATGCATCGTTGTCGGATTCGGATAAATTAACCAATCACATCGGACCGATCACACGTATGAACTCAGTCTTCAATCCTGATCCCAATACGATAGCTGCTTCACCCGTTCGGTTATCATAGTACCACTAGTTGAATGTGTTAAACAGACTCTAAGGAAAGGTTATCACTGGAACTTTCTTCATAGTCTTTGGTGGTTTTACCTGTAAGATCATCTTCCTACAGCCGGTGCGTGGATCAATTTCGTCGATGTACTTGTGTGTCGGCACCTGCGGCTTGAAGAACTTGAATCTGCAACGGGTTTCGTACAAGAGATATTGATAGAACCAATTGGCCAATTGGTTGTTTCCCCGATTAATCAACGATCGGTTAACCAATGTTCTAACATCCCACCATGGCATGGATAACAGGTCAATGATACATTTAAAATAATAAATACCATGTTCCCATTTCACCACGCATACTTTAAGCTCCGTGTTGTATAACCAAGAAACGTAATACCTTTAACCGATCTCGGGCTCACGTACTTCTTCATCAGGTATGCATATGCTCAGACTTTCACTTTTCTGATTTCCTCACGTTTGTTGTAGCGAAGAGTCTCGACCATCTTATTCATTCGTTCAATGTTATGTCCAAACATACCATCCAAAGCACTCTTTTTCCTCTTCTCAACTACTGTCTCAACACTTTTATTCCACTTATCACTTTCCTGTCTCAAACGCTCTTCTGCAGCTTCAAAGTGTTCTGTAGTAAAGAATAGAATTCCATACTCATAATCGTTCGTTGTGTACATGTCTGGATACTCCTCTAAGGTCACGTCCTCTACATCGACCTCATCATAATTAGATGGCCTATTCCCACGTGGAATACCCATATTTACATTAGGTTCCATCTCAATCTACACATCAATAGTTCGACCTAACTCCTCAACCTCTTTCTCCTTTAGAACCAGAAGCAGAGTGATTTGTTCTTTCGATAACGAGTTATCAACAAACTCGCCCTCTTTGATCTCATCGGAGTTTACCATACTCCTCACAACCCCATCATACCAACAAACAAGATCATATTAGCCGCAATCATGTAAACCAACTTGACGTTCATTTAATCCTTATATGGTATGATCTACAAGATGTTACCTCCATTACTCAGCCTGTTTACCCAAGGACGATGTAGCACCGCCTGGTTGCTGTTCACTACTACCTCCACCCATATCATCAGGATCTTGATCATCACCTTTTAATTTCCTTAGCTCGTCTTCTTTTCAAGTCAGCTATAAGATGATCTCATCCTGCTTATCCAACCTCTCCCCCCCTGAGCAGCAACAAGGGCCTTCAAATCCTTGTTCTCATTCTGAATAAACTGAATATGACGATACATATTACGCTGCTCAAGTCTCATATGCTCTTGAAACACCCTATGTACTATCATTTGAGTTTGTTGAAAGTGTATCAAGTTCAGCATCTGGAACGTCTGGGTTTGAAACGACATCTGATAAAAATTAGGAGGAACAGGCTGTAACGGACCCTGAGGGCGATTGAATGCCATGAAAGAATACTCGAGCCGTTTTATCACAGACGGACTTGCCGGAGCCATCATTTGAGCTTGCGGGCTCGGCATAGCAGATAATACTGTCTGTGGAATATCCCCGAATCGTGGATTAACAAATGTAGTAGTCATCAACGTGATAGTAGGAGAAACTGCTGGAGTAGTAGACATCACAGGAGTAGGAACTGGAGATGTAGGAATCACAGAAGTCACAGAAGCCACAGAAGCAGGAACAGAGACAGGTATAGACGATCTGATAGTAGGCTTTGCAGGCTAACTCGTTGTAACATTCGTTACTTTTCAAACCCGAAAACACGACATATTTCGAATTTTTTGGTTTTGTTTATAGATGTGTGTATATTTATATGTAACTATATACATATTATATCACAAGTTTCATTGCGTGTATTTCATTCGTCATTTTTATTTGTATCTAGATTCGTATTGGTTAAACCGACCCATTTCATTGTTCCGTTGTATTCGTGTTTAAGCGTTCAACATTAATATAATATTCAGGAGGATTTAAGTTATTGTTCATTCGTGTTCTTTCTCATTTTTATCGATTATAGAAACCCCGAGGTTTAGAATTTTATTAATTTAAACAAGTTTCAAACTATATAGATATATTACGTACGTAAACTATCCATGTATTATAATTTCGTTTTCATTTTAAAAATATTTCAAAGTTAAGGTCCAAGTTGTAATTTATATTTTAATTTGGATTTAAAGGAAACTATAAAGATCAGGGGCTAAAGTGTAACTTTTGATTTAAAATAATATATTTAATTAAAATTAATCCCAACCCCAACCCCAACTCCCCACCCCCGTTTTCCAGTCAGCCACCTCCGGCCAAGTTCCGGCGGCGGCAACACTTTCCGGCAGGTCCGTAACCCTCGTCAAACAAACGTTTAAACTCAATTAAATACTTGGTGCCATATGTGGACCTTAACGGCCTGTCATAACCTCCTAAATAGCATGTAACATCATTTAATAGCGAGTAATTAAATCCCATAAAACCCGTTTGACTGCCGACGACGATGGAACTCTCCGACAACCATAAATCAAACCCTTTAACCCGCGTGCGACCCAATTGATTATTATAACAACTTTAGACGTCATTGACCAACCATAATCAACGTGTTAATTGAGTTATAACGTCCGTTCATACAAAATTATAATACTGGACTCGTCGGAATCTTATTAAAATCTCATTAACGACCTTTAATCATTCTATGTTTCAATTGGTAGTATACATAGGACCCAAACAATAGCCTAAACTCATACCAATCTTCATTTTCATCTAAAACACCCCCAATATCTCTTAATCGGTCTTCAAGTTCGTTTTTCTGGCGATTCATAGTTCTCCGACAGTCCGTAACAATATCAGGTAATTTATACTTGCATTTGAGTCGTTTTTGGGTGTTACTCAAAAGCCCTAACATGAATTGAGCAAACATTGAACCAAATCAAGGGATTGAAACCTAGGATTTGGTTGTAAAGAAGATGAACTTGTATCATATATATATATATATATGTATGTATGTATGTATGTATGTATGTATGTATCTGTTTAAAAATCAAATACATGGTTTGGTCTTGTGGTTAATCAGCTATTGTATCAAATGGCTGACCCGTGTTCAAACGTGGGTCAAGCCAAATTTTTGTTACTTTTTTAAAACCATTTTATTTATATCAAAAAATCAAATAAATTCTATAAAAATCATTATAAATCAAATAAAATTATTTTAACTTAAATAAAATTTATTTATGAATTAATTTTATCATTTTCAACTTAAAACCCAACTCTTTCATATCTGTTAAGGCTTCGTTAAACCTGTTAAACATAATATTTTACTATTTATTCGTTCCGTTAAAATCTATGCACGCTAACGTAAACATATTAAAGTTCTCTTAATTAAAATAAATTATTAATTAAATAGTGTTAAAAATAATTTTAACCGTTAAAATTAGTTTATATTTCCGTTACTTTAAATTCTTTAACTTTATAATTCTTTAAACCGTTAAAAATTAGTCTATAAATTCGTTAACATTAATCCGTTAGCCTTTAAACCGTTAACTTTTATTCCGTTAAACTATAAATCCATTAAGCTTAAACATAATATTACATTATACCCTCAAATGCTAATAAAATATATTCCCAACAAATAATTAACTAGTATTATCCCATTAGTTAGTCTTTAAATATTCGTATTTATTTTATTTATAGTTCTAGAAGTTCAATCGCTTTGGATTCTGTAACGTACTTTCAGTTGCTTCAGTTCCATTATCATGCTTTTGGTTTTCATTGCAGTTTTATCTTCAACTTCATGGTGAGTTTCTCACACCCCCTTTTCAAACGTTTTCTTATCTTTGTGGGTAGTATATACATCCTATCAAACTTCAAGTATTTACGATGTTGCTTACAAACTACAATTTACTACGTGGACCTGTTTACTTGCTTACGTTCTTGTTTACTTGCTTATGTGCATTGCTTTCAAGCGGTTGCCTCAATAAGTATGATCCTATGCCCCCTTTGCATTCAGGTCCATTGTATCGAATGGAAAAGGGACCTGATATCCAAGTACGTTGGTTGTGCACCAACTGGAATGGACCTTCGTTTGTTCTTTACACACAGGTCCATTGTATCGAGTGTAAAGAACCCTTATTTGCGCATTTCACAAGTTTCATGGAATTGTATGATTTTTACGTATTAAATCAAACTGTGTGAACTCACCAACTATTCATGTAGTTGACTTTATTTTATGCATATGCCAAAGATACAAACTTTAGAGGATGACACTTGGAGAAGCCACTAGACTTAGGTTATTTAAAAAAATGGACAAATTGTTTATTGAATTTATATATTCCTTGTATTCCTTAATGCAAACTTGTATACCTGACTTGTAAATCAATTAATGATAATACTGCCACTTAATAGTGTCATATGTGTTTTGAACAATTTGTACTACACACTCGGGCGTTTGCGCTTTAACTGGGGTGTTACACTCGGTATCTCAATATCGGTTCCTCGTCTAACCCTCTGCTTCTTTGGTATGTCCGCTTTCTTAACCATCGCTTCTTTTCCGTTACACTTACGAATCTCAACACTTCTCAGACCTCTACTCAGACTCTGACCACCACCACCACCATCATTACCACCACTCGCACCACCATAACCACCTTCACAATCCGAATCCGAGTCATCATGCACCCAACAATCATTAGGTGGGACAATATTGTCAATATTGGAAAGGTGTTCAATCAAACGCTTATATCGTGGTCGATCATGCAACGGTTGTCTATGATAAATCCAAATCCTCCGCGTAGTATCCTAATTCATATTCTCGAGTAGCATAATGTCAGCCATGTTCATCAGATCTTTCACCAAGTCTGGTTGCAAGTCGTTGATGATAAGCTGGAGAAAGCGTGGATACATTAAGAATCTGTTCTGATGAGTTGTGCGGTTCTGTTTCAGGTGATAAAAGATCATCTTTGAGAAGTTGAATGTCTTGTTGAGAACTAAAGCCACAAACTCAGAATGCAACATAATCCGACACTAGTCATAACCTCCTTTCCTTCCTCCCAGACAATGCATAAGTACGTGTAGTAGGTACTTATACTGTTCACACAAATGCGCCTTATTATACATAGATCGATCCAAGTCCCCCTTGTACCTCACACGAGCAAACAAACCTCTGATCAATGTCCTAACAAACTCACGACGGTCATCTACCGTATCTCCAAGCCCTAAAACATCCCTTATCACTGGAACATCAATCACTTCCGGTTTACCCTGTACCACTGACTCGATCTGGTCGCCCCCCCCCCCCTCAACGTAACGAGCAGTATCCTAGAAAGCATGTATGATACTCTAATAATCAATAGTGTCAGTGGAGATAGCTCTTTAAATCTTTCTCGCTTTAAATAGTTAAAAATGTTACCAAACATATCAGTACCAAAGAAATTATCCAGGAGAAACACGCTGATGTTGTGCTTCTTGTCGCACGACAATAACACTGGTTCTGCTTCACGTTCTACTTGTTGCACCTCCACATTAACATTTGATCAGGTTGTTCGGGTACAGGAGCTGGAACGTTCTCATCTGCTAAAAATAGCCTTCTGTTTAATGAATAGTACTACATTCGTTAGTATATATCTTAACGAATGAGTACATTCCTTAATGATACTTTAACGAATAGTTCATTCATTCGTTTATATATAACAAATCAATTAGTCATTCGTCACATTTACGAATCAACTAGTTATTCATTACATTAACGAATGGACAAGTTATTCGTTATCTTAACGAATAAGCAAGTTATTTGTTACTTTAACAAATAAGCCTTATCATTCGTAAAATTCTAACGAATCATACATTATAACATCCTTTTGACTAGCAGGGTCAAGGTCAAAATTAACAGAAATCCAGAAAGTAAAAAACAATTCAATTAACCATTTGATAATTATCAAAACCGTCTGTAAATCCATAATTGAATCATAATATGTACATCGATTGTAATATAATATCTCAGACTACTTCTGATTATCATATTATGATCAGGTTTGAAGATTTAGAGTGCAAAACGATTCAGTTTATCAATTCATCAATTAAACCCTGATTATTGGTCCAAATCATATAAAATCGATATGCATTTGCTCGCCAGTACCTGTAGATAAATATACAAATCGTTAGGACTAGGATTATCGATGTCTGAGAATCTGGAAAAAAATTGCAAGAGGTTGGGAAAGCTATGTAATAGTGAAGACGAATGGCTGTTCATTCGTCTTCTGGGGATTACATATATCCATCAATAATTTCACGAATCCAAAAGCGATTCGTGTTTTGAAACTAACGAATGAGACTCTCATTCGTTACTTTAAAACTATTATTTGTTAAAACAACACAACTAGCCCTTTCATTCGTTAATCTTCTAACGAATAAGGAGGTCATTCGTTAATCTTAACGAATGAGCTTAAATTATCAGTCCTTCGTTAGTACAGTGCACGAATGAACACGTTTATTATCAGGTAGTGGAAGAGAATGTGCATCCATAACAAATGAACTCGTACGTTATGGTTTTTAACGAATGTCAAGTAATTCATTACACTGTACTAACGAATAAGCATTACCTTTAAACGAATGAACATGATTTCATTCAAATAAATTAAATAATCACTTAAATCCAATTAGGATTTCAAAGTGAATACTTTAATATTATTTACGTTAACCGATCAAACAATGATTAGTAATCACTAAATTAAGAGGATATACGTTAAGCACAAATTAACTTAAAATATGGGGAAAGCTTTTTCATTTTATCTTGAATAGTTCGCTCGCTTGGTAAATTGAAAACAAAGAAGAAATAAAATATTTTTGATTTTTTGAAATTTATATCAAAACACACTTAAAATCTTTTTGAATTTTTCATTTTTTGAACAAAACAATAAAAATGAAATGCGAAAATGTAAATGCAATGAAAGTAAAGACAATAAAGCAATACATATTTTTGTGAGTTCGAGTAGGGAATCATATTGACTTATGATGTTCTAAGCTTCATTTCAATTTCAATCATATTATGCTCGTAATCCAACGATGATTGCAGATATAATTGTCCTCTTAAACATTACACAGACTTGTAAGTGACTTTACCATATGTTTAAGGTTCTATTAAGCACGAATCATATATGGACCCCACCTATTAGACATAACTTTTCTATCTCATATACAGTGAACTTTCACTTGTACGTTTTTCTCTTGGTTATACATTTTCTTAACTATGACCCATGCAAAAATAAGAAAAATAAAAATAGATATAGAATTATTCATCAAGATGTTATACCACTAGATTCGGTGATCGTTATGTTTATATCTTATCAGTCCCTATATAGTCTGTCAAGCCTATCTTTGCATATCATATAGCCGGTCTTACGACACCTTTTCAATCTAATTTGTTCATGTGCTAGATCTGTCAAGTCAATGTACTATCATTTTCCCTTTATGCTTCAAAAACTCATTTTGTGGAGCAGTTTTTCAATGTTTTTGAATTTTTAATATTTGAATGTTTTTTAGATTTTGAGTTTTATCTGTACAAACATAAAATCACAATATTTTTGTATTTTTCCGAATTTATCCCCTAAAACATACAAAATAAACCAAAACTTAAACACATAAAGAAAACTGTACAAATTAAATTATTTAACCAAGCGATCTAAATTCAGTTAAAGTTTTTAATCCATTTATACCAAGCAAGTATTTAAAACATGTTTTATCAAACGCCTTGGTATAAAGGTTAGATTTTTGAAAATCTGTGTGAATTTTATCAGTACTTATTAATTTCTTTTCATAACAATCACGGATAAAATGATATCAGATTTCAGTGTGTGTCGTTTTAAAATGTTGAACGGGGTTTTTGGTGATACTAATGGCAGCTAAATCATCAATATAAATGGGCGTAGTAAGAAACTTCAAACCGTAATCCCGCAGATGCTGCTGGATCCACAGAACTTGTGAGCAGTAACTCAAGGCCACCACGTACTTTGCTTCGGCTGTTGAAGTTGAGACCGTTGTCTGCTTTTTACATTGCTAGGAAACAAGCCGGTTTCCTAAAAATTGACATCCCCTTGTCGTTGAATTGAAATTGATCTTGCACTCGCCATAGTCCGAATCGGAATAAGCCGTCTAATCCAAACTATCATCCTTGGGATACCAGAACCCGATGTCATGATTACCCCTCAGATAGTGCATGATTCGCTTAACCGTCGCTAAATGAGTCACTCAGGGACTCGACTGATACCTGGCACAAAGACAAGTAGCAAACTTAATGTCAGGACAAGATTCAGTTAAGTACATTAAAGAACCAATCGTAGCTCGATAAAGGATCAGATCACCGTTTTCTCCAATTTGCCTGGTGGAAAATTGTGAGCCATTGGTAGAGGTGTCAATGAGACTTCTCCGGCAATGATCTTGAATTGGCTCAAGACATCGTTCACATATTTCGTCTAATGAATGAGGATTCCCGAATCAGACTGGTGAACCTGCAACCCCAAGAAGAAGTTCATCTCTCCCATCGAACTCATTTCTAACTTGGTCTGCATAGTACTCTCAAATTCCTTGCATAGTTTGTCGTTCGTCGAGCCAAATATGATATCGTCCACATAAATTTGGACTAGGAGCAGATCTTCACCAATATTCGTATAGAACAATATACAATCCTTAGTCCCCCACTAAAAGCCACTATCCAACAAATGGTCAGAAAGTGTATTGTACCATGCTCTCGGGGCCTGGTGTAAACCATATAGAGCCTTGTTTAATCTGTAAACATGCTCGGAATAGTCCGGATCTTCAAAACCGGGAGGTTGCTTCACATACACCTCCTTGTGTATTTCCCCATTCAGGAAAGCTGATTTAACATCCATCTGATAGACCTTGAAGTTATTAAAAGGTGCATAGGCCAAAAAGATACATATGGCTTCCAGTCGTGCTACTGGAGCCTACATTTCAGTGTAATCTATGCCTTCTTGTTGGTTATATACCAAGACGACTAATCGTGTCTTATTTCGTATGATTACCTCCGATCGTCTTTCTTACATTTATAAACCCACTTAGTCGAAATAGCTTTCTTGACTCTATGGGGTTTATCGATCAAATCCCATACACCTAGTCTCACAAACTATTGCAGCTCCTCCTACATTGCCTCAACCCAAGACGGTTCCTTCAGTGCCATTTTGACACTGGTAGGTTCTATCTGAGATAGAAAGAAGGTGTACTTTGCGAGGTTAAGAATTCCTATTGCGTGCATATCCGCATAAGCACACCCGCATAATCTTCATATACATTATCAATAGGAGATACATTATCTTCACCAGATACGTTAGCGACCTGTCATCACGTTCTCACCCCCTCACTTATGTTACCAATTATCTGTTCATGTGGGTGATAAGCATGAATACTCAACAAAGTATTAGCAGGAACTGATACATTATCACCAAGATTGGTAATATTCTCCTCGGCTGCGTCTAAGGAAACAGTTTGTAACACATCTTCAGCTGGAATAATCTCAGGAACATCTTGAGCATCTTCCAATGGTATAGAAGACGAATCAACAAACTCAGCTTCATCGGAGGAATCAGAAACATCATTTGATGTTTCGGATTGAATAGATACATCAGTTTCCTCATAAGTAGAAGAACTCGGTCTTGAAATGAATTGATCTTCCAAGTATGCTCGAACCAAGTCTTCAATTTCAATTTCAACCAAATGATTAAACGAGTTAAATAAATACATGTAGTCAAACATCCATTAGGGCACTTTGCCGGTAGGAGATGTGGTGTAGCTTTGACAGTCAACGTGACACCACTCTTCCACACACCCTGAAAAAAATTAAACGCTCGTTTCTTAAGTGAATTGTACACAAGAAAATAACCGTCGAATGCCTTTTGTTCAAACTTTTTGGCATCTTTCTTCAATACATAATACTGGCTCCCGAAAATTTTCAAATACTTTGAGCTCGGCTTTTGGTTATTAAGAAGTTCGTAGCTCGTTTTCTTGAATTTCTTAACCGTGAGGACTTTGTTCAACGTATGGCATGCGGTGTTCACAGCTTCATTCCAGAATTGGATTGGAAGCTTTGAATCCACCAATATTGTCCTAACCGCTTCGATTAACGTACCATTTTTACGTGCTGACTCACCGTTCTATTGCAGTACATACGGTGCACTAAATTCCCAATGTATTCTGCGTTGAATACAAAGAAATCCAGTACGTTGTTCTTGAATTCGGTAACTTTATCACCCCGACTTCGTCTCACTTTATGTTTGTAAAGTGATTCGATCTTCATGATCAAATTCTGTATCAAAACCGGCATTTGGCTTTTCGAACTCATAAATAACACCTACGAGTACCTCGAGTAATCATCGGTCACCACTAAACAGTAAAGTTCTCCCGCAATGCTTGGAGGATTCACAGGACCAGACAAGTCCATATGAAGCCAATCAAGTGGAGTATCAATCAAATTCAGCATCTTACTCGGGTGAGACTTCTTTTTCTGTTTACCTTCTTACAAGCAATACAATGATCATTCAGTTTGAAGTGCTTGAGGGACACACCATCCTCCAATTTGTTCGCAATAAAATGGTTCATCTTGCAAATGTGGATGTGTCCCATTCGCCTAAGCCAAAGAACCGTATCTTTCTCGCTTGCTTTCAAGATAAAACACGTCTCAGAAGGTGTGGTCGATATCTTGAGTCTCATATCTAAGACATAAATATCATTTGATCGAGGTGATCGCCTGACAACCATGTCATTAGAATTGTGAATCCCGTTTGAAGGATTACACATTCCTTGTTGGTGAACAAGGTAGTATACTTCTTATCACAAATCTGAGATACACTCCGTAAGTTGTGATCTACCTTTTCAAAATAATTAAAATTTTCAAACGTGATTCTACCGTTCGAAACCTCCCATTCTTTCATAATCATTCTACCCTGATTACCAGCATTACCCCCTGATGAGTGACTCATTGGAAAGTCGTTAAGCGAGTTAAAAGATACAAATGCATTGTCATAACCAACTTAATTTCAGGGAATTAGTTGACTATGGTTACTCATATGTTTATAGGTAGGAGGAGGTAGAGGATGAAATTACAAGAATGTGGGTGAAAACGGTGAAGAAAACGGAGTTGAAACGAGAAAGATATAAAGAAAACAAGAAAATGAGCAAAAGCTCCACCATGGCCTACGGTCAACACCGTGGACCATGGTCAACCCAGCTCCAAAATGACAGTTTTCACCATACTGTCGCCATTCTATGCACCGTGGATGGACCGTGGCCCACGGTCTGAACCGTGGACCACGGTCCAGACTCGTAACTTTCGAGTTTGGGCGACTTTTTAGGCCGTTTTTTGTTGTCTTTTGAGATATCTTTCAATTGGGACCACCCTAGGGTGATTTCTGGAGTCCAAGACATTGTTTTTGGTGATTACAATCATTAGTTTGTGTGTTTGATTCCTATGAAAAAGACAATTGAAGCAATGATGATCAACCAAACCATGTGTGGCTAATTTCTTTGGTATTTCTCTTGGATGTAAGGGTATTTACAATGCACTTTATGTTAATTGTTCTTGAACTTGGATTGATTGTCTAATCGTTTATGTTAGTATAATCATGATGTTTATGTGATTGTTTGTAAATTGTTCATATCCTTTAAACCTAATATCAATCTATGCGTTCTTGGTGTCGTTGACAATTGAGATTTAGTGGAACGAATTAGGGTTAAACATATTGATTGATTACCAAGTAACAACCTCGCGTTCTAGGAACCCGAGTACTTAGTTCTTAATTAATCACAAACAATTACATTTACACAAAATCAAGATATTGTGATTTATCCATTGAACTTTAACAAGAGTGTTGCGTAATAACTTGAACTCCAAAAGGAATACTTGTTTAATAAATCGTTTACAACTTTCATTTAGTTTATTTTAGTTCACAAAATCAAATCAAAAGCAACTTGGAAATTACTTTGTGTCATTTACATTTATATTAGTTTAATTGTTAAACTACTAATTAACACATTTTCCACAAACTCCTCGTGTTCGATACCCACTTACTGCTATCTATTTATTAGTATTTGGTTTATATTTGAGGGAGTCTTTAACCTCACGTCAAATTTTGGCGCCGTTGCCGGGGAGTAGTGCGCAACGTGTGCTATTTTTGTAGTTTTTGTTTAAATTGTTATTGTCAGTTTTACACGAGTTGTGCTATTGTGCAGGTACTTACAGGTATATGCATACACAACGCTCTTGGTCTTCTTCACCGTTAGCGTTTGATCCTGAAATTGAGAGAACCTTTCGTTAGAATCGGATTCTTCAAAGGGAGAACAAGGTTATTGGGTCGCCAAGCACAAAAAGTCAAACAACTGACGCCACAATCATGGCTTCGGAACAAACTGTACTGCCAATGCCACCACCCATAAATCCACAAAACTCATCATCCACTGAACCCATTACCACTGCATTATCTACAAGTGTACCTACTTCAACCGTGTTTAATTTCCAGCCACCAGTTAACCTTCCACCTTTGACAAGTTTTATACCTACACAAGGACAATCTTCAAATTCATCACAACAATCACCTTTTCACTCTCAATAACACCCACTTTACAGTCAACAACCATACACATTTCCACAAGACTCACCCATAACTCATATTTCACCGGGTCAGAGATCGGGCCCGCATTTATTTGGTGGGTCACGGTATGGTAATGCCAATGAAGAGTATGAATAATTTGAAGAAGGATATGTAAGTGGACTTGATGGGAGTCAATTGAGGGTGCAAGGGCAATTTGGGTATGGAACCGAAATTCAAACACAACAAGTGCAACAATGGGTGGACATCAAATTATTCAAGAACAACCACAACAACAACAACCATTGCAACAAGTTCCACAACAACCCCAATACCAACAACCTCAATTTACACAACCAAATCCTCAACCGCAATTTCAACAAAATATGAAACAAAGGCCCGTTTACCGGCAAATGGGCCAACCAAGAGTACCATTGGGAGTACCAAGAAGACATGCAATGGAAATGGTTAGAGGAATTGAATCTCACTTTAGACCGGTCATCATTAACAACCCATCTCCGGTGGTTATTCCTCAAAATCAAAATGGAAGAACGTTCGAGGTGAGCACCAATGCACTCCAAAGCTTACCAAATTACAAGGGTCTCACAACGGAAGAACCCTATTTGGAGGCATATGACTCTATTTGCAACACGATTGGGGGTCAAGTTTTCTCACCGGATGAGGTGAAATTGGTGTTGTTTCAATTTTAGTTGGAGGATAAGGCGAAGAGATGGTTCTACACATTGCCATCCGCGTCGATTTACACTTGGGCCGAAATGCAACAAAGGTTTTTGGAAGATTTTTATACGGCCCAAAAGACTAATGATGCGAGACGAAGTTTGAGATCTTTCCAACAACAATCGGGTGAAATGTTTCATGAAGCATTCGAGAGGTTCAACATGATGATCAAGAATTGTCCTCATCATGGTATAGCTCTTTGGGAGTTGTTGAATGCTTTTCATGAAGGGTTAAATGCGGAAGATGAAAGGGATTTGATGTCAATCACAAATGGTACATTTGGCACTAACTATGAACAAGATGATTGGGGGGGTTTTTGGAGCAAATGTCGGTCACATAAAAAATAAAGGCTCAAACCGCAAGAAGAGTAAGGCCGACGATTGGAAGACCATAAGTACATGCCATGGAATATGGAAGAGTATACACCATGAATCAAGTAATTGATGTCTGTACTAATTGTAACAAATTGGGTCATCCAGCGGAAGTGTGTATGGTGGGACAAGAACAAGTGGATGAAGTGAATGCAATTCAGGGTCAAGGGGGAGGTGGTAGAAACTATAACATGAACTCAAACACTTACCACCCCGGGTTGAAAAATCATCCCAGTTTTCATTATGGGAATCCGGTTACTCAATCCAACCCGACTTTCCAAGGGAATCATGGAAATTATGTTCCACTCCAACAATACAATAATCAAGGCTTTCAAAGTCAATTTGAACAAACGGGAAGTGCTCAACGTGGGTCTTCGGGTCATAGTTCTTCAAGTGGGAATGAAGTCATGGATATACTTAGGATGATGCAACAAGACATGCAAAGGAGAAATAAACTTGATGAAGTGCGCTTGCAAATGGATGAAGTTCGTGACAAAGCCATTCAATCGTTGACCTCTCAATTGGGTCAACTTGCAACCGATGTTGAGAATTTGAAGAAAAGCAGCTCAAGCTTAAAGAAGGGAAACAACGTGCATATCAATGCGGTAAGTCTTTTACCTAATTTTGGAATTTATAGTGTTCAAGTTGATCCAACACCACAGTTTGTTGAGGGGGTGGTGGAAGATATTAGTGATGAGATTGAAAATGTGGGTAATTATAAAACCGTTTTTCAAAATAACTCTGAATTACAACCGAATAAAATATCTTTTTGTGAAAATTGTTCTTGTGATAAATGTTTAAATGATAAAATAACCAAAATAAGGGATGAGAGGGTTGATAATAATATTATCCTGAGTAAACTTCAAGACCCAGGAGTGCCCCTTTTATCAATCCAAATTGGTTAATTTAAAACTGATCGGGCACTGCTAGATCTTGGAGCTTGTGTAAGTATCATGCCCGGTAGTTTATATGATCAGTATGAGTTTGGTCCGCTACAAAAAGTAAACTATGACATTTGAGCCAAAATGAGGTACACCTCAGTATGTATTTACCGATTAAGCAAATAAACGCCTTTTGCGTAACAAACGAACGATCAACCGAACGGGTCGGGTTATGACCCAAATATCTCGGGGGGGGGGGGCATTTATAAGTGATATACGATCTATACAAGCTAAAATATTATAAATATGGTCTTATTTTGATAGCAAACAAGTTAAACGAAAACATGCTCGTTTAACTACCCGCTATAAATTTAAACACAAAAGATAGTTACAAACCAAGCATTGTATCATCCGTTAAGCCGAAAAAGACTTACCAAACACTTACTTGAAATGTTTTAAGCGATCCGTGAAAATATTTTTGATTTTTACAAACATATAGTATGTTTTTATAATTTTACACAAAACTAGCCGAAAAACACTCGTTTTCGCGTTGTTTAACGCACCCGATAAGTTTTTCGCGCCAAAAACCGAACCCGAACTAAATTTGGACCGGGCTTTTCGTATTTGGGCTTGAGAAATCAAAAACTTGGGCCAAAATGGGCCCAAAATGGGCCCATGGACCTCCGATCGCAAACAACAGCCCCCCCTTTTAGTTCTTTCATATTTAAACTAGATACAAGATATTTTAACCTCATTTTCTTGAAAACTCTGAATACAAACTCTGCTCCAGCCAGAAAAACTTCAAAACCTAAGGTAAGGAGCTTAAATAAGTAGCTTTTGAACTTGTTTAATACCATAAAAACATGTCTTGGTTACTAAAAATCATTCCTAACCGTGTAAAAATCCTAAAAATGGTCCATAAACATGTTTTGATCATAAACATGGTAAGGAACCAGCTTTGATAGTTTTTTTTGGCCATAAACACGGATTAAAGGGTTGAAACGACGTTTTTACGGTTCAAAAGTTCGTTTTTATGCACTAGCCGAAACCCTAACTTAAGGGCTGTTATGTTGATGAAATATTGCTTGGTTTATGATATAGGACTTGTACCTAGCTTGCTTAGAAGCACAAGAACCTGAAAAACTGATTAAAAAGTCAGAAACGAGCCAAACCCGCTAAGGTAATAGCGAAACACTCGCTTACGGGCTATTTAGTTTGAGGTTGTGATGTGCATATTTTTAGGACTTGAAATTTTTCAGGGACATTAGGGAAAATGTCAATGAGCCCTGTTCAAATTTGGTAATTTTTCAACCATCGGAGAATATTTGGCAAATTTATTACCAAATTGGGATGTTTATTTGTGAAAAATAGCTAAAATACTTCAAAAATTATGAAATTTTTCTGGAAACTCAGATTTGATGTATTTTGATCACATATGAATTTTTGGATCATTTGGAGAAGGTTAAAGGTGTTTTGTTTATTTTTGTTCGTGTGAATTTTTATAGCCGAATTTGGGCCGAAAAGTATATCGCACGAACTTTTTACATTTTGGAATTGATACAGGTTGTTTTAGGACATGATTTGAGTATTCAGGAATTTTTGGAAATTGTTTGGGGTAAACGGACGATTTTCAGACGAAATATAGCTGATAAAATGAATTTTTAAAAATTAATAAATCAGTAAATAAATTCCAGAAATATTTTTATAAAAATCTAAATATTTTAATTGATAAGTGGTTAAATTTTCATAATTTAATGATTAACGGTTAATTAATTATGCTAATCTGAATATTAAACAAATTCAGTTTTTAATACAACCGGCAAGTTCGCGACTAGTGAACCTGCGGGAAAATCAAAACACCAAGAGTGATCAAAAAACATATGTTTGGACTAATTAAGTGAAAATGAACTTTTCTTTGAGAAACCTGGACAATCCGGGTGGATTGTACGCGTTTCTTCTCAAATCAAACTAAATAAGCGGAAACGGGCCCCATGGCTAATCCGGGACCCCAGTATGTGATCTTTTTTTATAACTTAATCATTTTGTTAACCAATACATTTACCCAAGCTTATTTTCCCATAACTGTTTTCTGAACGCGTAAACGAGCAACTTGGCCCAGCTGGGAAAACGGGAATCTGAGCCAAGTTCGGTTTTAAGTATTAGACAATGAACAACATCACAACCTAAGCCTATTGTCACTTTCTGGGCGTTCCAGCTACACCCAGATTAGTTATATAGCCCAGTTTAGTATTGAGATTATAATAATATTAAAATATTAATATTATTATAATATTGATTATAGGAACTACTGATAGCAGACCGAACAAACCACGAGCTGATACAGTACCGAATCTGAGCCAAGCACGGTTTGCCGAGACACAAAACCATTTGCACATGACCATAATTATACAAATGCGCTATGTAGTGTTAGACATAGCTACTCGGGGCATGTTGTGGGCGGAAATGGGGCCACAGTGGTTGATTGAGCGTGGGAAATGGAGGCACGCATCACGAACAGTCAAGGCTTCACTATAGCTTAGCATAATTACATCACATACATCATTTACATACATACATACTTATCTCATGATTACAAGTGCTGACTTGTGAATACTCATTACTGTTTTCTTGAAACTCGTGAAACTCACCAACTCTAGTAGTTGACCCATTTTAAACTGCTTTTCAGGTGTACCTAAATCGGAATGATTGGGTGATCTGTCACTTGCTTGAAGTGTGTGGTTGATGCTATGTGAATAGAAGAAAAGGCGTTAGTAGTAAGAATGTTTAGTTAACGAATTAGTTTTGTTTGTACCACCTAGACTGTAAAACAATGATAGAACAAAGAAATGTAATATATTGTAAATTAGTTTGTAATGTTTCATTATAGACATTGTGTTGGTATCAAAGGTGTCTGTTACATTCCCGTTTTTACGCTTCCGCATTGTGCTAGTCGGGGTGTGACAGAAGTTGGTATCAGAGCCATTGGTTATAAAGGATTAGGTTATCCCTTAGGGTACCTAAAATATAACCGTAGGCTCGATTAACTCTGGGAAATAATTAAATAATAAATTAATATTATATACTGATGGATGTCGGGATGAACTTCTAGGGCAAGTGAGTTATTGTGGTCCGGAACATAATAACAGACTTGCTTGTACGAGGGAATTCGGGGAGAAGTCGCGGAACGTGTGGTTAGGTAAAAGTGGCAACGTATGTGTATAAAAGGTAATGTGAAAGTATATATATATGTAATACTCATACGTGTATATGTGGAACAAGGTGTATGAATGCGTGTACGTACGATACTGTTGATGATGGTAAATTTTACTATGAATATTATATTCATTTATATTCCATATTGATTTAAATAATAATAATAATTAAAATTTTAATAAAACTAAGATTATATTATAATATAATTAATATTAAATTTGGTTAATTAATTAATCTCCTCGACAATAGTTAGCGATAGGAATAGTTATTATTCTTGTCACGATCCTTTGTGCAGAGTCATGTCAAGGAATAACGAATACGTACCGGAAGAAGAACCGGTAATATCTGTTGAGGAGGATCCCGAGGAAGAATCAGAGGAGGATCCAGAAGAGGAGAATCCAGAAGAGGAGGACCCAGAAGAGGAACCGGAGGAAGAAGAGAAAGAGGTGGAAGAAGAAGTTATTGTAGAGAGCTACCCAGGAATGTGCCTGATCTATCTGGTTACAGATGTGATAGTTATCCACCCAGGTCACCACGTAGGGATCAAGACGAAGTTAACAGTCAGTATCGTTCACCTGCTAGAGTAGCCCGATCACCCACTCCACCTGTACACCTGTCGCTGATGACTTCAGCTACTGCGCGAGTCCGGCAGACTGCTCGTATTCGGGTAACCCCGATTGACCCTACCTCGATTCCATTCAGATCTATCCACGACCGGGGAGGACCTTCACGCCCTAGGGCAGATATTTCATCTTCCCGTTCATTGAGTATACCTATCCCTCGCCTTGACCTCCCAAACGCAGGAAACAACTCATGGTTGGCTGTCCTGACTGACCGTGTGATAGACCACTCGATAGCCATAGGTAACCTTAACCAGGAGAGGAGGGACGTGACCCAGTACCTATCGACGTTACATCCGATAGTACTGAACTTACAGCAGTCAGATGCCTACCACCACTGGTTTTTGGATAGGGTGACAGTTCGGCTGTGGAACTGTTACTGGGTGATTACGGTGCTGTTATTTTTATGTTTGTGGCTAGCCTATCGTCTGTATGGATAGATGCGGAATATTACAATTATGTGTACATGATCTTTTGATACTCCATGTATGTACATAGCAGTATGTTATGTTAATGTGGAGCACAATTTTGTACATTATTACAAGCACTGACCCTTATAGGGTTAAGTCTAACAGTCACTTAGTGATAGATTTTGATATATTCATGCAAGCACTGGCCTTTATCAGGCTAAGTCTATGTACCTTTTATTATCAATGTACAGAACAACTTGTGAAATGTCAGTATGTTATTTGGTTTACCTGTACAACATTTGTTGTGATTATTATTACACAGTGCCGTAGACTAGAATTAGTACTAATTGGCTTATATTTGTTTATCATTATAGAATAGCCCCAAAGAAAGCAAACCCTATGACTGAGGCAGAAATAGCCGAGATGATTGCTCGGCAAATGCAGGCAGTAATTCTGCTTATTGTAACACAAGTAACTGCCGGTGTAAACGCAAATATGCAAACAAACCAACAACAAAACAATAATGCTCCCCCAACCAACAATGAAACAGTTACAAATAACAATCCCCCATCTAATACAAATACCCCTACCAATGCAAATAATCCCCCACCGAAACCAAACAATAACAATAACAACCCTAATCCCCCTCGAAGGGAATATTCGATCAAAAACTTTATGGCCTGTAAACCGATTGATTTTAAGGGCACTGAAGGGCGAAACGGGCTGATTAAATGGATCGAAAAGACTGAATCTGTCCTCGATATCAGCAATTGTCCACCCGAAAACATTGTCAAGTATGTTGCTTCTACTTTTATGGATCATACTTTGATGTGGTGGAACACTACGGTGCAGATAAAAGGTCAAGATACGGTGAATCGCATGACATGGGCTGAACTCAAAACACTGATGCTGGAACATTTCTGCCCAAGGAACGAAATTCAAAGGTTAGAACATGAACTTTGGAGTTTGGAGATGAGAGGGGCGGATCATTTAGGATACACGAACCGCTTCAATGAATTGGCTCGCTTAGTACCATGGTTAGTAACTCCTGAAAATAAACGAGTTAAACGTTATATTTGGGGTTTAGCCCCGGAAGTGAGGAGTTTGGTGAACTCTGTTGGCCATACATCATTTGAGAGTGCCGTGACTCAGGCCGGCATTGTAACTTTCGACTTGGTAAGAAGCGGAGTGTTGAGAATGGCCGGGGAAACATCAGGTATGAAGCGAACCAATTATGGATCAGGATCACAAGGAAGGCCAGCAAATAAACGTGCACGCCCAACAATACAAAATTATGTCATGAGTAGTTCTGAGGTGAAACGAGATCGGTACAAGGGACCGTGGCCAAAATGTGATAAGTGTAATTTTCATCATGTGGGCGAGTGTAGACCGATAATATGTCAAAGGTGTGGAAGGACTGACACAATGGTGGTCCCAATTGCCGAATCGGTATGGAGATTGTAAACCGACCAGCCCAGACAACCCAATCCCGTCATCCCCAACTACCGAGACCACAACCAATTCGTCAGCAACCAGCTCAGCAAAACTCAACTGTAGTGAATCGCCGTGCTTGTTTTGAATGTGGGAGAACGGAACACTTTAGAAGGGACTGCCCCAAGCTGAATCGAGGAGCAGTCATCGGTCGAAACCAAGCATCGAGACGCGGGTTTGTTATTGGGTCAGGAGAAGCACGACAAGACCCGAACGTGGTAACATGTACATTTGTTGTTTTTGATCAATATGCTATTGTATTATTTGATACTGGTGCCGATAGAAGCTTTGTTTCCACTAGTTTTATGTCCCTGGGTAACATGCCAGTTAGTGAACTAACAAATCCCTATACTATAGAGCTCGCTAACGGTAACTCTATAATTGTCAACCAAATAGTCCAAAATTGTTCCATTATTCTTAATGACCACCCATTCCTTATTGACCTACTCCCGGTAGAGTTAGGAAGTTTTGATGTTATTGTCGGCATGGACTGGTTAACCAAGTATAAGGCGGAGATTGTGTGTAACGACAAGACAGTTAAAATTCCCTTTTCAAATGGTGAGCTGATTGTAGTACAAGGAGAGAAGTCTGGTTCGATGTTACCTCTCGTGTCTCATCTCAAAGTGTTGAAATGTTTAAACCAAGATTGTATAGCTTTCTTGGCAAACGTGACTATAAAGAACCCTGATGAGAAATGCACAGAAGAGATTCCCGTTGTACGTGAATACCCCGATGTCTTTCCTGATGATTTACCCGGATTACCACCGAACCGACAGGTTGAATTCCGCATAGACTTAATTCCAGGATCAGCCCCTATTGCTAAGGCACCTTATCGACTGGAACCCTCTGAAATGCAAGAACTATCCAACCAGTTACAAGAATTGTTAGATAGGTTTCATTCGTCCTAGTTATTCTCCTTGGGGAGCACCGGTATTGTTCGTAAAGAAGAAAGATGGAAGTTTTAGAATGTGCATTGATTACCGGGAATTAAATAAAGTTACCATCAAGAACCGATACCCTCTTCCACGAATAGATGATTTGTTTGACCAACTCCAAGGAGCAAACTATTTCTCGAAAATTGACCTTCGATCCGGTTACCATCAATTTAAAATCCAAGAAAAAGATGTGTCTAAAACGGCGTTCCGAACTCGTTATGGCCACTACGAATTCTTAGTTATGCCGTTCGGACTGACTAATGCCCCCGCAGTTTTCATGGACCTTATGAATCGAGTTTGTAAACCGTACATCGACAAATTTTTATCGTGTTTATAGATGACATTTTGATATATTCGAAAACCAAGGAGGAACACGAGCAGCATTTACGAACTATCTTGGAGCTGTTGAAGCAGGAAAAGTTTATGCCAAGCTGTCAAAATGTGAATTTTGGCTACAAGAAGTACAATTTCTAGGAGACGTTGTTAATCGACACGGTATCCATGTAGATCCGAGTAAGGTTGAAGCCATTAAAAATTGGCAGGCCCCAAAGTCACAAAAAGAGATCCGTCAATTTTTGGGTTTAGCCGGGTATTATCGGCGTTTTATTGCTAATTTTTCCAGCATAGCCCAACCTTTAACTCTTTTGACTCAAAAAGATCGTGCTTACGTTTGGGGAGAAGAACAAGAAGCGGCTTTTCAATTGCTGAAACAGAAACTATGCCAGGCACCGATACTGAGTCTTCCAGAGGGAACTGACGATCTGGTAGTTTATTATGATGCGTCCCGGAAAGGTTTAGGGTGCTTACTTATGCAAAGAAAAAAAGTCATAGCATACGCTTCTCGACAATTAAAGGTGCACGAGAAGAATTATACCACCCATGATTTGGAACTAGGCGCGGTTATTTTCGCACTCAAGATTTTAGGCACTATTTGTATGGCACCAAGTGTACAGTATATACAGACCACAAAAGCCTACAGCATATTTTCGACCAGACAGAATTAAATATGAGGCAGAGGAGATTGGTAGAATTGTTGAATGATTACGACTGTGAGATTCGATACCATCCGGGCAAGGCTAATATAGTAGCAGATGCTTTGAGCAGAAAAGACAGGATCAAACCACTACGGGTCTGAGCATTTGGAATGATCGTCCAAACCAGCCTCACCAAGCAAATTCGTATTGCTCAAAACGAAGCTCTGAAAGGAGATCACTTGGAAAATGAAAACTTGCATGGAACCGAACAAAAATTTGTAGAAAGAACTGATTAAATTCTATACTACAAAAATCGAGTTTGGATTCCCACTTTTAGCAATCTGCGTGACTTGATCATGGATGAAGCCCATAAGTCCAAATACTCCATTCACCCTGGAACAGATAAGATGTACAAGGACTTGAAAGAGTATTATTGGTGGCCCGGTATGAAAAAGGATATAGCCACATACATCAGTAAATATTTAACCTGTGCAAGTGTTAAAGCCGAGTATCAAAAACCTTCGAGAATGTTGCACCAACCAGAAATACCACAATGGAAATGGGAACAGATTACCATGGATTTTGTAACACATCTCCCAAAAACCCCCAGAGGATACGATGAAATATGGGTAATAGTTGACAGACTAACCAAATCCGCACACTTCCTTCCATTCCGAACCACGTTCACAACCGAAAAACTTGCTCACATCTACATCAATGAAATCGTATCCCGACACGGCGTACCCGTTTCAATTATTTCTGATCGTGATAGCCATTTCACCTCTCGTTTCTGGCAAGCAGTACAAGAAGCTTTGGGAACCCGAATTGACCTAAGTACCGCCTACCATCCCCAAACTGACGGTCAATCTGAGCGAACCATTCAAACCTTAGAAGATTTGCTTCGCGCTTGTGTACTAGACTTCGGTGGAAACTGGGATCAACATCTTCCACTGGTTGAATTTTCGTACAACAATAGCTATCACAGTAGCATTCAAGCGGCACCGTATGAAGCGCTGTACGGACGGAAATGTAGATCACCCTTATGCTGGACTGAGGTTGGAGATACCCAAATTACACGATCTGACTTGATTCAAGAAACCACCGACAAAATCCGTAAAATCACAAGCAAATTGAAAATCGCCCGAGATCGACAGAAAAGCTACGCTGATGTTCGTAGAAAGCTGTTATCCTTTGAAATTGGTGACAAAGTTTTTCTGAAAGTATCCCCGTGGAAAGGCGTCATTCGATTCGGAAAAACCGGTAAACTAGCGCCGCGATACATTGGGCCATATGAAATCATTTCTAAGATAGGTCCGGTAGCTTATCGACTGAAACTTCCTGTGGAGTTGAGTTCCATTCACGATGTCTTTCATGTTTCGAACCTGAAAAAGTGTCTTACTGACGAAACCGAAATCGTGCCATTAAAAGACTTAAACATAAACGAAAAACTGAATTTTGTTGAAGAACCAGTGGAAATATTAAAGGGAAAAATAAAACAATTAAGACAAAACAAAATCTCTCTAGTAAAAGTTCGGTGGAATTCACAAAGGGGACCCGAATTCACGTGGGAGCGGAAATCCGAATTCAAAAAGAAATACCCAAACCTGTTTCCAAACAAAGACAAAGTTGAATAATCGAATTTCGGGGACGAAATTTTCTAACGGGGGGAGAATGTGACATTTGAGCCAAAACGAGGTACACCTCAGTATGTATTTACCGATTAAGCAAATAAATGCCTTTTGCGTAACAAACGAACGATCAACCGAACGGGTCGGGTTATGACCCAGATATCTCGGGGGGTCATTTATAAGTGATAAACGATCCATACAAGCTAAAATATTAGAAATATGGTCTTAGTTTGATAGCAAACAAATTAAACGAAAACATGCTCGTTTAACTACCCGCTATAAATTTAAACGCAAAAGATAGTTACAAACCAAGCATTGTATCATCCGTTAAGCCGAAAAAGACTTACCAAACACTTACTTGAAATGTTTTAAGCGATCCGTGAAAATATTTTTGATTTTTACAAACATATAGTATGTTTTTATAATTTTACACAAAACTAGCGGAAAAACACTCGTTTTCGCGTTGTTTAACGCACCCGATAAGTTTTTCGCGCCAAAAACCAAACCCGAACTAAATTTGGACCCGGCTTTTCGTATTTGGGCTTGAGAAATCAGAAACTTGGGCCAAAATGGGCCCATGGACCTCCGATCGCAAACAGCAGCCCCCCCCTTTTAGTTCTTTCATATTTAAACTAGATACAATATATTTTAACCTCATTTTCTTGAAAACTCTGGATACAAACTCTGCTCCAGCCAGAAAAACTTCAAAACCTAAGGTAAGGAGCTTAAATAAGTAGCTTTTGAACTTGTTTAATACCATAAAAACATGTCTTGGTTACTAAAAATCATTCCTAACCGTGTAAAAATCCTAAAAATGGTCCATAAACATGTTTTGATCATAAACACGGTAAGGAACCAGCTTTGATAGTTTTTTTGGCCATAAACACGGATTAAAGGGTTGAAACGACGTTTTTACGATTCAAAAGTTCGTTTTTGTGCACTAGACGAAACCCTAACTTAAGGGCTGTTATGTCGATGAAATATTGCTTGGTTTGTGATATAGGACTTGTACCTAGCTTGCTTAGAAGCACAAGAACCTGAAAACTTGATTAAAAAGTCGGCAACGAGCCAAACCCGCTAAGATAATGCCGAAACACTCGCTTACGGGCTATTTGGGTTAAGGTAATGCAGAAACACTCGCTTACTGACCATGTCAATGAGCCCCTGTTCAAATTTGGTAATTTTTCAACCATCCGAGAATATTTGGCGAATTTATTACCAAATTGGGATGTTTATTTGGGAAAAATAGCTAAAATACTTCAAAAATTATGAAATTTTTCTGGGAACTTAGATTTGATGTATTTAGATCACATATGAATTTTGGGATCATTTGGAGAAGTTTAATGGTGTTTTGTTTATTTTCGTTCGTGTGAATTTTTACAGCCGAATTTGGGCCGAAATGAATATCGCACTAGCTTTTTACATTCTAGAATTGATACAGGTTGTTTTAGGACATGATTTGAGTATTCAGAAAATTTTGTGGAATTTTTGGAAATTGTTTGGGGTATACGGACGATTTTCAGACGAAATATAGCTAAAAAATGAATTTTTATAAATTAATAAAACTGTAAATAAATTCCAGAAATATTTTTATAAAAATCTACATATTTTAATTGATAAGTGGTTAAATTTTCATAATTTAATGATTAACGGTTAATTAATTATGCTAATCTGAATATTAAACAAATTCAGTTTTTATAACAACCGGCAAGTTCGCGACTAGTGAACCTGCGGGAAAATCAAAACATCAAGAGTGATCGAAAATCATATGTTTGGACTAATTAAGTGAAAATGAACTTTTCTATGAGAAACCTGGACAATCCGGGTGGATTGTGCGCGTTTCTTCTCAAATCAAACTGTATAAACGGAAACGGGCCCCGTGGCTAATCCGGGACCCCGGTATGTGATCTTTCTTTACAACTTAATCATTTTGTTAACCAATACATTTACCCAAGCTTATTTTCCCATAACTGTTTTCTGAACGTGTAAACGAACAACTTGCCCCAGCTGGGAAAACGGGAATCTGACCCAAGTTCAGTTTTAAGTATTAGACATAGAACAACATCACAACCTAAGCCTATTGCGACTTTCTGGGCGTTCCAGATACATCCAGATTAGCTATACAGCCCAGTTTAGTATTGAGATTGTAATAATATTAAAATATTAATATTATTATAATATTGATTATAGGAACTACTGATAGCAGACCGAACAAACCACGAGCGGATACAGTACCGATTATCTACTAAACTGTGAGTTTCATGACCCCACTTTTAAACTGTTTTACGAACTTTTGGGGTGAAAAACATGTTTGCTTATATCTATATACTTATCTGAAACATCTGATGATGTGAATTATCTAAGTGCTAACACACGAAAGTCCCCACGATCTCAGTGATTAACTTCGAGCCGGTGGCTTGTGAATAGTACTATTGGTTTGACAAACCCAAACGGAGCCGGCACGGTTTGCCGAGACACAAAACCGTTTGCACATGACCATAATTACACAAACGCGCTATGTAGTGTTAGACATAGCTACTCGGGGCATGTTGTGGGCGGAAAGGGGGCCATGGTGGTTGATTGAGCATGGGAAATGGAGGCACGCAGCACGAACAGTCAAGGCTTCACTGTAGCTTAGCATAATTACATCACATACATCATTTACATACATACATACTTATCTCATGATTACAAGTGCTGACTTGTGAATACTCATTACTGTTTTCTTGAAACTCGTGAAACTCACCAACTCTAGTAGTTGACCCGTTTTAAACTGCTTTTCAGGTGTACCTAAATCGGAATAATTGGGTGATCTGTCACTTGCCTGAAGTGTGTGGTTGATGCTATTTGAATAGAAGCAAAGGCGTTAGTCGTAAGAACGTTTAGTTAACGGATTAGATTTGTTTGTACCACCTAGACTGTAAAACAATGATAGAACAAAGAAATGTAATATATTGTAAATTAGTTTGTAATGTTTCTTTATAAACAATGTGTTGATACCAGAGGTGTCTGTTACATTCCCGTTTTTACGCTTCCGCATTGTGCTAGTCGGGGTGTGACATAAACACCGCCGTGGTTTTAGCGAATCAAAGCCATACACTTCCTCGAGGCATGATATATAATGTGATGGTATATGCGGAGGATTTCTGTTACCCAGTTGACTTTTTAGTACTTGATTTGCTAAAAATGTAACTAATACGCAACCTACAGTCATATTGGGTAGACCCTTCCTCGCCACTTCACTTGCAGTAATTGATTGTGCTAAGGGAACATTGGGAATTAAATGTGGGAATCGTGATAAACGGTTATCATTATTTGAAAATACTACTGACCCTCTTGTTGACAAGGAAAGCTTGAAGGCGGATTTTGTTAACAAGTGTGTATCCTTGAGCAAGGATCACACGAAAATAGAGTGTATTGTTATTGACAAGTCAGTTGAGAAGAAAGAAGTTGGGCATCAATAGAGTGAGAAGGTGGCAGAAAAAGGTGGCCGACCAAGGAAGACGAAAGTGAGACATCCACCTAACCTAAATGATCCAGGGTGGAGGATGAGGATGTTCGGGCCCGACCCTGGTTTGCAAGAAGACTGGCAACAATTGCTTGAAAAAGAGCGTGCTTAAAATGAGAAGGCTGCACGGGAGTGGGCCAGTAACCCACATTGAAGGTCATAAAAGTTTCAAAAAGGTGGTTATTGTACATTTTGTATATTTTTATTTTTATTTTTATTTTGCTTTATAATTTCTAGTTTGTTTGTTATTAATGGTATTTTAAGTTACCATCTTAGCAAAAACCAAGTGTGGAGAAATTATTATAGATTTCTCTTCGACACTATGTTGGGGACAACAAGGGGTTTTTTTTTTATGAAAAGAGGTGGTGTTTTTAATTAGTAGAGTCTTTATTTTTAATTTCTCAAAACCATACATTGGGGACAATGTATCTCAAGTATGGGAATGGAGGAATTTTTAGTTCTTAAAAATATTTGCTAAAAATATTAAAAAATAAAATAAATAAATATAAAATAAATTTTTTTATAGAAGTCGGAAAGTGGTAAGATGGCGGGGTAAGGTTTTTGGTCCCATTTCATGGTCACAATTCCCTAAAGGTCAAGTTTGCTTAGTTGTTTTAACAAACGAGGTTGTGTAGTATTCTAGTCAAGGTTAGCATGCTTTCAGTACAATAACCTGCATAACTTGTCCATATCCACTTGTTTATTGGGAAAGTGAAGATTGGTGATAGATTGGTTATTCTCCGTTAGAACTTGTGCGATTAATGCATTTCGAGACCTTTGCTTGGCATAAGTGCAAAAGTGATAGAGGCAATTAGTTTTAAGCCTCATCTGGATGAGCGCGATTGTGGGTTTTGGGGGTTGGGCCCATACATTACACATATGAGCGTGGGTAATGAGAGGGGCGGGGGGCTGGTTCACTTAGAAAACTTTATTGGACCTATTCTTTTTATTCGATCAACCCCGATGTTATTTTGCGAGACGATCCGGCTTAGTAGGTTTTTCTTTGTATTTGTATTTGTTTTGGTACTAATCAATAGAGAGTAGTAGGTATTATGCTTATTTGCAAGTTTAAAATGAAAAAAAAAAGGAAAAAGAAAAAAAATGAAAAAAAAAAGAAAAATTAAAGAAAAAAAGAGAAAAAGAAAGAAAATGTTGGGATTCAATGTCTAAGGTAGTGTGTATCGAGTTTGTGATGCAAGTTAGTAATGTTTATAGTTGTTTATTATTGTTCACTTAGTTTTGATGTAATAAGCCGGATTGGATTGCCTGAGCAACTTTCAATATTCCCCTTCCATACCCTTACACCTTGCCCCATTATAACATGTTTTAAGTCCTCTTGATTTGCATTTGTGTCAAAACATTTATATATGTGGAGATTTGACGGTAGTACATGCGTATGCGAGGAGACTTGGTTATGATTGAATACATGTGAATAATCACCAAGAAGAGAGTTAATGTGTGGAGGTGTGTTATGTGTGGGTTAAAACCGAAATCATGTTAGGTTTCATTATAATTCTATGGTTTAATTATAATATCAAGTATACTAGTTCAAACCTATAGTAACGAGGGAATAGGGTATGTATTGGGACCTTGACTAAACCGAAATTGTTGGTATGTATGGTGGTTGTAGTTTAAAAACAGTTGTTGTTTGAAGTGTTGCTTGGGGGCAAGCAACGGTTAAGTGTGGGAATGTGACGAGTGACTTGTTGGAAAGTCGTTAAGCGAGTAAAAAGATACAAATGCATTGGCTTAACCAATTTAATTTCATGGAATTAGTTGACAATGGTTACTCATATGTTTACAGGTAGGAGGAGGTAGAGGATGAAATTACGAGAACGTGGGCGAAAACGGTGAAGAAAACGGAGTTGAAACGAGAAAGATATGAAGAAAACAAGAAAATGTGTAAAAGCTCCACCGTGGCCCACGGTCAACACCGTGGACCACGGTCAACCTAGCTCCAAAATAATAGTTTTCACCGTACCGTGGACATTCTATGCACCGTGGATGGACCGTGGCCCACTGTTCGACTAGTAACTTTCGAATTTGGGCCACTTTTTAGGCAGTTTTTTGTTTTTTTTGAGATATCTTTCAATTGGGACCACCCTAGGGTGATTTCTGGAGTCCAAGACATTGTTTTTGGTGATTACAATCATTAGTTTGTGTGTTTGATTAAGCAATGATGATCAACCAAACCATGTGTGGCTAATTTCTTTGGTATTTCTCTTAGATGTAAGGGTATTTTCAATGCACTTTATGTTAATTGTTCTTGAACTTGGATTGATTGTCTAATTGTTTATGTTGGTATAATCATGATGTTTATGTGATTGTTTGTAAATTGTCCATATCATTTAAACCTAATGTCAATCTATGTGTTCTTGGTGCCGTTGACAATTGAGATTTAGTGGAACGAATTAGGGTTAAACATATTGATTGATTATCAAGTAACAACCTCGCGTTCTAGGAACCCGAGTACTTAGTTCTTGATTAATCACAAACAATTACATTTACACAAAATCAAGATATTGTGATTTATCCATTAAACTTTAACAAGAGTGTTGCGTAATAACCCGAACTCCAAGAGGAATACTTGTTTAATAAATCGTTTACAACTTTCGTTTAGTTTATTTTAGTTCACAAATCAAATGAAAACCAACTTGGAAATTACTTTGTGTCATTTACATTTATATTAGTTTAATTGTTAAGCTACTTATTAACACATTTTTCACAAACTCCTCGTGTTCAATACCTACTTACCGCTATCTATTTAGTAGTGTTTGGTTTATTTTTGAGTGAGTCTTCGACCTCACGTAACCCCCGTCAGTTTCTTTAACATTTGTTAGGAGATCAAGGATGCCGGTAATATGCCGAGAACATCCATTGTCGAGAATCCATTTATCTCCTGAAATCGTTCTGGATGAACTCTGCACATAAAGTAAAATGATTAGTTCAAAAAGGCAGCCCAAGGCTCAGTCATGGGCTCTCCTTTTGAAACTTTCGGGGATACATTAAACGTAGACTTCAAATGTGATTGAGGTACTTGTGAATAAGTTACTGGTTTCTTTGATTTTTGTTTCAAATAACCATCTCGAATCACACCTGAATCAGTGTTCTTACAAATCGGTTGAGCAAGCTCAAATGATCTGTTAGATACGTTAAGACTATCAACTCGAACTACTTTTCAAGGATTGACACTAGAATACATTATGAATTATTCATCGTTATGTGACCCCAAAGGTTGTTGTTTCATGTAAACATTAGGATTTTGATCCTTAGTTACATGTTTTACATTCATCACCTTACCCACACATTTCTTGGCAGCATGACCATGTTCCCTACATTTGAAACATAAGCGTGAATCAACAATTTTGAGTGGTGAAACATGAGCCACGTGAACAGGCTCAGGTTGAAAATTAACAACCTTTGGGGTCACATCAGGAACTGAGTTTGAAACATTTTTCTTAATTCCCTTTTTATTTTTGTAAAACTCAAGATTGGTCGTGTCAGAAACATTATCCAATCCTGAATTTTTGACAAAATTTATAGGCTTGTAAGAATTTGAAGTCTGTTTCACTTGAGATTTAGTTGATTTTGATTTTAAAAGCATATCCTCAAGCTCAGTTACCTTTGATGTATCATCATTGAAAACACTCTCCAACAATTCGGGTTTTAGCAAGTTCAAAGTTACTTCCTTATCAGAAAATACTTTGCTTAGTCCTTTAAGTTTAAAAACCTGGCCTTGATTTAAATTAGACTCTTTTGGAGGATTAATGAACTTCATTAAGTCCTCATCATAAATTTTTGGTTTTTCTGATGTTTTTACTTTACGAGAATTCTTTGTCTCAATTGTAGAACTATTGGAAGATTTTGAACCATAAACAGGTTTTTCAAACTCTTCTGGTTCACACAAAATATGATTTTCAGTAGCGATGTTGTCATTCTTAAAAATCACTTCCGGATCATTTAGTTCTTTAATTAATCCATCCATTTTGTTTTTGGTAAAGATCGAATTACTCTTTATATGAACTTTGTCATGAACCAGTTTATCAGACATAACATTTTAAACGTTCATCTTATTGTTTTCTTGTTTTTCTGAGATTTCAGATTTAACAATATCATTTTTAACAATCTCAGGAATACTCGAATAGTCATTTTTAAATGGAGGTGGAATCTCCACAAATCCTAAACCAGCTTTTCTATTCTTCTGGTGAGAATTATTGACCTCAATAATCTCGTTTAGAAGAAAAGACGAGTCCCTAAACTTGCTGATTTTATTTTTTTATTCAAATATTTCGTTTTCAAGTTTAGTGACACTGGTTCTTAATTTAAGGATTTCTTGAAAATGTTGTTCGCTTATAACCAACTTATAATTCATTTCTGCCTTTAGATCATGATTGCTCATAGACAGATTCTTGATTTTCAAAGTATATTGATCTAAAATCTCGGATTTCTGTATGAAGCACTCTTTAAGCATACTAAGTTCACTCATAACTTGATCATTGTGTTGTAAAGTAGACTCAAGTTTGCACTTAAGTTTACAACACTGATCACATTCAGTGCTTACTACATAAGTGATTGCTTCATGACATTTATTCATTGATACCTTAAAAGTGGAGTTAGTATGTCAGGACCGTGAGTCGGGTGAAACCTTAGCAAAGGTTCGACAAGAACACACCGACTCGAATACCTAAAGACCGATTGAATATCCCGGCGGAATCAGGATATCCAATGATTGGGAATGAAGGATTAAGATAATCAGTAAATGCTATTTCAGAGACAAAGATTCACTATATTAAATGATTCATTAATGGAACAGTGAATGGAATGTCTAGGTTTTTGTGTGATGGCGGCGGCTAGTGTACGACAAACAAAATGGAATGATTTTCGTAATTAGTGCGTGCCAGCCTGTATTCCATCTAGAAATCCGTGCCCTAAAGGTATCCTAGGACGTCTATTTATAGACCCTGACATTCCTTCTAGAAGTCCTAGTCATTACATAATGAAAGACAAATCAAATACAAGTGTTACAGTCCTCGAGCAAGGTACATACCTTGCTCGAGTAAACTTTACTTGGAATATATTCTCTTTCGAAGAATACATATTCCCTTTGAGTCAGCTTCATTCCTCTTGACTTGTTCAAGCTTTGCTCGAATAAGTCCATCAAGCAAGCTCATTCTTCTTGATGTCTTCAGCTTTTCTTATTCAGCAATCTTTAGCATTCTCGGATGTAAATCTTGCTCGGCAACTGAACTGTGCTCGAAGTCTTGCTTTGATTCACGTGACATCCTCTTATTGCATCCGTGCTCGTCCCCATGTGCTCGATCATCCTGTGCTCGTAACACTTGGCTAGAATTTGTATGATCAAGCTGTTTGCTCGATAGGCAATCCATGCTCGATAGAAGAATACTCTTGCTCGTTGAAGTGTAGCTTGCTCGAAGCCTTTAACACTTAGAAGAATCAACCATTTAAGGTTCAGAACCTTGCTCGAAGTAGTAAAAACCATGCTCGAT